>NC_135369.1:152571912-152919412 GCF_049243985.1 Paroedura picta | reverse complement strand
GCAATCGCTTAACGCTATTAAAAAAACAAGCCCCCTCGCCATTTCTCACCTCCTCGCTTTCTTGCTTTGTTCTCCCGCTTTCTGATGCTTCCAGGCACTCCACATGGCTGATTTAAATGGCCTTGGAGAGGGACTCACAATACCAGTGAGTCTTCCCCTGCCTGTCAATCATGGCAGCCAGTCAATCAGCTTTCTCCTAGCTTTAAAGGGAAAGCAATCTTTTTAAAAGTAAAACTTCTTCATTGATATGCCTATACATATAATCGTAGATGCATAGTTTAATTCCAGCCCGTTTGGAAGTTTGACACTTGAAGATGATCAGAAGTAATTCCCCCCCCCCCCAATTTTGGTGGGGAGGTAGAGAGGTTATACTTTCTGTGCCAACTGGTGGGTGGGAATTATTTTTGTTCTGCCTCTAGGGAGCAACGTGTATTCATTGCTCCAGGCAGCTTGATTCCCTCCCCCCCCAAAAAAGTGCCCTGTTCCAGGGAGAAGGGAAAGGGAGGTAGGCATGAGGGCAGATGCTAGATCATGCTTCTTCTGGCCACTTTGGTCATGCACAGCCATTTCGCTAGTAGTTGCTGGTTGCTCTCTTTCCACTTACTCAATATAGCACTTTAGAATGGAGGATATAGCTGCTGGTTTGCTGCTAGAATGCTGGATGCTGACGATGTTGTGTAAAATGTCAAAAAAAAAAAGCGTGTCTGCAAGAGGTAACCCTTTCACTACATTTTCTGGATGTGGAATGGCCCATAGTGGCCCACTTATCATTGAGGTTGCTTTCAGAGTTTAAGTAGACATAGTTGCACTATACAAGTATGCTATGTATGTTAGGGAAGAAATTTAAAGCAGAACAGTGAGGGGAAAATATGATATTTTCCCTCCTAGCTGGAACAGCTTGATTTTTCTAAGCACACAGACAGCAGACTCTGAATTCGCCGTTTTCCTTGCTTAACTTTGGTGTGTTGTATTCAATCTCCTCTGTAAAGTTTATTTTGTCATTATATGCATTAGAACTAAATTCGAGGCTCAACAGGGAGGCATGATGTTGTACATCCGATGGTACCAGCTGTTGAGCAATTGCTGAATCATACGGTTAAATACTATACTATAGTTAAATACTATAGTTGACTGTTGTTTCCAACTCTCAGTGGAAGTCATTTTGCCTTTCATCCAACTTCTAATAGGGACTTTTTAGTGACTGCTGTAAGGAAGAAGTAGTTGGCTTCTAAGGATAGTTGATTTTGGGAGCAATCCTAAGTAGGCCTACTCAGAAAAAAGTCACATAATATTCAGTGTGGGTTTACTCCCAGGAAAGTGTCCTCAGGACTGCGGCCTTCATTAAAAATGCTGTTCAAGTGATCAAACATGGTTGAGTCATTCGTTCTGGGTTGTTAATATATTTTGATGCTTACATTCCTACATACAATTTTTTTTGGCTCAAGAAGGCCATAAATTGCAACAGTCAGCCAAGGTATTGACCCAAAGTACAGACTGGCGAGGGGTATAAACCTTGCACACACATGCATGAGCACACACATAACAGTGTTCCACATTCATTCATTTTAACCTGTTTCTTCTAGTCTCTTGCCAGCTGGCATACTTGGAGAAAATTTAATGTATCATGAGACAGCGATATGGGATCTATTTGCCTCCACTCACATCCTCCATATGTGGGAGGCCACATATATACATACATGTATGTGTATATACACACATACACACACGTTTGCCATTTCTACACCTACCTTCTTTCAAGTAAGTGGGCATTATTTGATCCCTCAGGTCTGCTTTCAAGTAAAGAACCCAGACTCCCCACATACAAAGATCTGATCCTACCTTCATCTTGCTTTGTTGATTTGGGTATATAACTCTTTGTCCATCAAACTAGGACGTTAAAACAACATAAGAGCATGCCAACCAGAGTGAACCCAAGTGCTACAAGTCAGCTCTATGATGCCAGCTACGGGTGTTGGCTCTTCTGCTGCCTCCTTCTACACAAAAGGAGGCAACAGGTGAACTGACACCAATTAGTATTGTCGTCTAGCTCTTGGAGTTCTAACAAACCTACAAGGGTTTGGTTCTCCTTTGTCCTGGCTCCAGACTACTCTTCCTCTCTTCAAAATAAAATCCAGTTTGGAGGAAAGAAAGGGTAACACTGCAATGTACGTATATAAAAACCATTTCATATGTTGAGTGTCAGATCAAAAGTAGAACCCTGAACTTTTATATGTTACTGGAAGCCAAAGGAAGTTGCAGCATTTCACAAATACCACTTCAGATAGCCTAGATTGCGACATTCTTGTAAAATTCCTACACAGCTGGACAATGTGTAGCAGATAAGGACACAAAATTTTCCTTACTTTCAAGTTTGCTGCCTCCTCCATGTGCACAAATCAGATAAACACAGCTGTCTCTTCACTGCTTTTTTCTGCATCTCCAAATGAGATAAGTACCACAGTCAAAAAGGCTGACGTATATGCAAATACAGAGCTCAGGTTTTCTTCAGATTTGGGATTAACCACTGCACCAGATCATTTACAGAAGAAATGTAGGATATAATTGGGATATAATTGGCCTCTTAGAAGGTGTTTCTGAAAATAATGTCCTAAGTGTTTTTAAATCCTTTTAAAACACACATTAGTTATGATATACTTTTAAAAATACAGCTATAACTTTATGAGAAGGAAAAGGGGATCTAGATTATGTTTTTCTTTTATTATTTACAGAAAAATTTACATGGGGAGATTTTTAAAACATGTACATCCAGTATTGTTGCCAGCTTCTATGTGTAGTCTGAGAAACCTGAATTGTAATAGATCTCCATACTACAGACATCAGTTCCCCTGAAGAAAATGGCTGCTTTTAGAGAGTGAACTATATGGTATCATACCCTACTAAGGGCCACCTTCCCAGGCTCTATTCCCATTTATCCAGGAATTTACCAACCCAAAGTTGTCAGTACTAACATTGAATAGTTTTCAGTACAAAGCTAGATGCTTGGAAAGGTAAAAATGGAAATTACTTTCAAAAAACACAAACTTGCTTATATTACCACAAAACATATACTGAGAGAACTTTTAGGGCCATTCCGCATCAGGATCTATGTAGCAAATTGGTTGCGGAACGAAAAAACGCCATTTTAAATAGTGGAATTCGTCGTTATGCATACCTGCCTTTGTAGTGGAATCCAGTTGCATTTCTATCATTTCCCACAGGTTTCTAGTCTCGGCAAATCGCTAGCCAGGAAGTGATATTGCCGAGCTTTGTCCCACCCCTGGCCGTCAAGCAGCCAATGGGCGGCCGTTATCATGCTCCCAAAAAGCCCCTTTCCCTTTAAGGTTTAAACACACACACACACACACACACACACACACACACACACGTTGCAACGAATCTGCGTTGATTCGTTGCAACTGAGAGACCCATCTAGCTAGCAGGTGGTGTTTGGGCTGCTATTTCATCATTGCCATTCTCCCCCTGAGTGGAAAAAAAAATAACCCCCCACACACACGGGCGCGATTTTCGGCCGAAAATAGAGTGAAAAATAAAGGGAAAATAAACCAGCAAAAGGGGTTGTGTGTTCCTTGGTGCTTAGTGACTTTAAACAGCTCTGGGGAG
This sequence comes from Paroedura picta, assembly GCF_049243985.1. Classification (NCBI taxonomy): domain Eukaryota; kingdom Metazoa; phylum Chordata; class Lepidosauria; order Squamata; family Gekkonidae; genus Paroedura; species Paroedura picta. Next base: position 152,915,791 of record NC_135369.1, on the reverse strand, counting down.
GGACTGCAGTCAGGGGAAGCCCCGCTGTGTAAACGAAGGCTCGCCGGTGCATTGATCTCCACTCGCTCCGAGAAAAAAAAATGGCGATCGCTTCGCCGGAAGATCAGAGGAGAGAACTAGGGGGAGGGACTTTGCAGAAACCGCAACAATGGTAACGCACAGAACTTTCCTGCTAGTGTTGCAGATTGGTTGCAAGAGTGTAGCGCTTTCCGGAGGGTGAATCCACTTTTTGGGATTTCCCTGAAAGCGCTACAACGAAGCGCTTTTTGCGGATCGGTTTCAAGAGTGTTGCAGATTGTCAACGACGTTTTGCATAACAGCAAAACAGTAGCGATTTCAATTTGCAACCATTGTGCAATTTTGAACGAGTGTGGAATGGCCCTTAGACTTTGATATAGCAGCAACAATGCCCTCCATTTGACCAGTTACCCCCCCCCCAAAAAAAAACATCCATCTTTAAAATTTATTAGTACATAGTCAATGCATACAAAAAGTTTACAATATGGACCACTGAAGTGGATAGTTGTGTTGGTCTGAAGGAGCACAACATAATTTCAATCCAACAAAGGACCAACTAAGATGTATTTAAGGCATGAGCTTTTGTATGCATGCACACGTCCTCAGACAATAGAACGGGGATCATAAGAGTACAGCTATAAGGAGAAAGTAAATTAGTAGCAAATTAGTAAACAACATCATAAGTCCAAATATGCAGTATGATAATTCTTTGCTAGAAAAGCAGTCATTTGGGTTCAACTGTCATTCACTGTCATTCACAAAAACATTTGGGCAATAAAAATGTAAAGTTAGTGATTAATGGCAGACACTTTCCCAGTTTTGAAAAGAAGTAATTAAAAGTGACTTGTTAGCCCCGTCCATCTTTGTCTTGAGAACAGAGAGTTAGATTCTAAATTGCATTACATACTTACATTGTATAACAGTCTCATTGTTCCAAATAAAATAAAAAGAAGAGGGGATTGTAAAGAATGTAGATATAAGAGTTGAATGAGAATAGCATATATAGTGAGATAAGATGTCAGTTTTCTTGTTAAGTCCTGGATATTCCATTGCTTTGAGTGTTGTAATAACTTGCATTTCTGCAATCTACTGTTCTAGTCTGTTCTTGAAGTTTCTTTGCAATAAAAGAGTTACTTTGAGGTCCCTTACTGAATGTCCTGGAAGGTCGCAGTGCTCCCCTACAGGTTTCTCAGTCCTATGTTTTTTGATGACAGACTTGTGACCATTTATTCTTTGGTGGAGGGTTTGACTTTTGTCCTATGTACAGAGCAGAGGAGCATTGTTGGCATTTAATGGCACATACTGTGTTACAGCCTCTGCTGGAAAATAAGTTTTCTTTCCCAAGTTCTTGGGGGCAAACCTCTTATTGCGCACAAACAATTTCCCAATCTCAAACAACTCCTCACCCACAACAATGCAACATCTAATATGAACAAGGACACTCGTACCAGAACTTGAAACAAACACAGATGCAAACTTTGCTGCCATATACACTCCGCTAACCAATAACAGGATCTAATAACATCACCTACGCCAGGGGTAGTCAACCTGTGGTCCTCCAGAGGTTCATGGACTACAATTCCCATGAGCCCCTGCCAGCATTTGCTGACAGGAGCTCATGGAAATTGTAGTCCATGAACCTCTGGAGGTCCACAGGTTGACTACCCCTGACCTACGCCATCAAAGACTTATTCAAATGCCCATCTTCTAACTATATATGCCATTAAATGCCAACAATGCCCCTCTGTTCTCTACACAGAGCAAATAGGTCAAACCCTCTGCCAAGGAATTAATGGACACAAGTCTAACATCAAAAATCACAGGACTGAAAAACCTGTAGGGGAAAACTTCAACCTTCCAGGACATTCTATAAGGGACCTCAAATTAACTGTTTTATTGCAAAGGAACTTCAGAACAGAGTAGAAAGGGAGACTGCAGAAATGCAAGTTTTGAGTTTGGGGACAAAGTGACAGTAATGTGATGTAAGTAGTATGTAATGTAATTCAGAATCTAACTCTCTGGTCTCAGGATAAGATAACAAACTGAGTACTTTGTCACTTGTTGGGATGCTTCCATGCTTGAGTGGAGATGGATGGGGCAAGCAACTAATCTCTTTTAATTGCTTATTTTCACAACTGGGAATGTTTCTGCCATTAATTACTATTTCTCCAATGTTTTTGTGAACTACAACTGAACTAAAAAAAATTGATTTTCTAGCAAAGAATTATCATACTACATATTTGGACTTATGATGCTGTTTACTAATTTGCTACTAATTTACTTGTTCCTTATATCTGTACTCTTATGGTACCTATTCCATTATCTGAGGACATGTGCATGCACACGAAGGCTCATACCTTGAATAAATCTTAGTTGGTCTTAAATTTGCCACTGGACTATTATTTTAAAAAAATATGGAACATGCATTACATGTTTCTGAACATTGCAGGCACTTCCTTCGAGTCACTGAATCAAAGAATCATAGAGGGACCTCCAGGGTCATCTAATTCAACCCCCTGCAGAATTCAAGTAATTCACAACTACCTGCCCACCGAAAGTGACCCCAAATCCATGTCCAGATGATGTCCTTCCCAAACCAGAATCTCTGGCAATCTGGTCTGGAGAAGATCCGCCTTCTGATCCCAAAGTGGTGATCAGCATTTCTCTGGCCATGCAAGAAAGGGCCACAAGAGCCAAAATCAGACACAATCTCTTCTGCCCACCCACTCACAATCTCCCTAAGTTTACAAAATCAATATTTCTGTCTGATGGCTATCTAACCTCTGCTTAAAAACTTCCAAAGGAGAACGCACCATCTCCTGAGGAAGTCTGTTCCACTGAGGAACTGCTCTGTAAGGAACTTCTTCATGATAAACTGAAAAGTCTTTTGAATTAATTTTTTCCCATTGGGTCTGGCCTGACCCTCTGGGGCAACAGAAAACAACTCTGTGCCATCTTCTGCGCCAACTCTGCCCCGAGCCGTAGGGAAGGACAGTATAAAAATCAAAACAAACAAATAAATAAGAACTTGAAGATGACTCATATCATCTGCTAGACATTTTCTCTCCAGGCGAAACAGATCAAGCTCCCTCAACCTTCCCTCATACATCTTGATCTCTGAATCCCTCATCCTTCTTCAGTTGTGGTGCCCAAAACTGAACACGCTACTCTAAGGCTTTTATGCACGGCGCCAGCTTCTGTGCGCTGGCGCCATGCTGTTGCGGCAGTGCACAATGCCCCGCCGTTTCCCATGAACGCACGGGAGCAGTGCATGCTGGGCTGCCCTGGCGTAGCATGTGTGCGCTTTACACCAGGGCTAGGAGGCCCGGCCGAGGTAAGTGCAGCAGCACGGGCAGGGGAGCAGGGGGGCAGGGGGTCGCCCCTGCCAGCTCCATGCCACCATGGAGCCCGCAGGGGCATGCGGTGTCCCTTAAGGGATACTGCAGGTTGAGTCTGGGAGGCCTGACAGGCCCGGTGCTGGCAATTATGCACAGTGCCAGGCTGCTGCAGCCCCGGCTTATCCGGGAAGCTCCAGAAGATCCCGCATTCGCTTAATGCGGGTCTTCTGATGCCCTGGGCCGGGGGGCACCTGCGCTGGCGGCAGCAGTGAGCATTCTCAGTGATTTTAACCAAAGCACTGCTGCCGCCAGTGCGGGCTTTATGGCCCGTGCATAATGGGCCTAAGTGAGGTTTAACCAGAGCATAGTAAAGCGGTACCACCAGCCCAAAATGCCAATTGTCTTTTTAGCCACCAATCACACTGCTGACTCATGTTCATTGTGTGGTCTACTAAGACTCCTAGATCCTTTTCACACATGCTACTGCCAAGACAGGTCTCCCCCATCCTATAATGATGCATTTGATTTTTATTACCTACATGCAGAACTTTACATTTTTCACTACTGAAATTCTTTTTAACCCAGTTTTCCCGCCTGTATTCTGATGATCCTGTATTCTGATTCTATCTTCTGCTGTGTTCGCTACCCCTCCCAGTTTAGTCTCACTTGCAAATTTAATAAGCACCCCCCTCATTTCTTCATCCAAATTATTTATAAATATGTTGAACCATACGGGGCCCAGGACAAATCCCTGAGGAACTCCACTTGTCGCTCCTCTCCAAGAGGATGACAACCATTAACAAGCACCCTTTGGGGAGATCTGTCAACTAGATACCAATTCACCTAACAGTAATAGGATACATACCGCATTATACCAAGTAGAATATCATTGTCAACAAAAATATCATGTGGAACCTAAAAGCTTAACTGATATCAAGATAAACTATAGCCACAGCATTCTCCTGATCCAGCAAGATAGTAACTTTCTCAAAAAAAGAGAGATAAGATTAGTCTAACAGGACTTGTAAGTCCTGACTTACAGGACTTGTAAATCCTGACTCTTAGTAAGCACAGCCATTGGCTCTAGTTGCTATAGGACTGACTGTTTTATGATTTGTTCTAAAGTTTTGCCAGCTCTATACCTGGTGGTTACTCAGTTCCTCCCTTTCCCCCTTCTTGGAGATGAGGACAACATTTGTCCACCCCCAATCTTCTGGCATTTTACCTGTTCTCCAAAAATAATGGACAGAGGTTCAGAAAGGTTTACATCCGCAAATTCTTTTAGTATCTTTGGATGAAATACATCTGGCCCAGAGGACTTAGTTTTATTTAAAGTAACTAGATATTTATGGACTAGCCCTACAATGAGTCTAGGCTGCAGTTCCCACCCATCATCAGGATGCAAAAATGAGCACAATCCCTCCAACAAGAGAAGTAGGAATTAAGCAGTTCATAACATGCTACAATTTCACTTTCTTGTCCCCGTATTGGTCATACCACGTCCTTACTCTTTTTCTTACTTTTAATATAACCACAGAACCTCTTTTTTGTTGTTGTGTTCAGCACTTCTCGCTAGCCTCTCATACTGAGCTTTAGCTTTTCTAACACTCTCCCTACAAGCACTGGTTATTTGTTTATATTCAGTTTTGGTTATAAGGCTTTCCTTCCATTTCCTAAATGAGTTTTTTTTTTTTATTACTCCAATCTTTTGAAAGCTTCAAATGGGTAACCGTGTTTGTCTGAAGTAGCACAACAGAATCAGAGTCCAGTAGCACCTTTAAGACCAACAAAGACACCCTGAATAAATCTTTGTTGGTCTTAAAGTTGCTACTGATTCTTTTGAAAGCTGTTTATGGAGCCACTCTGGCTTCTTTAGGCTCCTCCCATTTCCATTCTTATGGGAATTATTTGTGCTTGTGCCTTCAGTATTTCACATTTAAGAAATTCCCGTCTCTCTTGAACTCATATATAAATATATATAATGAGCATATACTATACTTATAAAAGCATTACTGTTGTCCTTTACAGTTATAGTACAAACCTATTTATGTTCTGTTGGATGGCTTTTTCCATTGTCTCAGCCATGGATATGCACATGGGCTGCTGACAGTCTTTGCTGGGAGTATTTAGAATCATAGAGCTGGGGCATACAGGCCATCTAGTCCAATCCCCTACTCAGTGCACGTTCAGTGTAACGCTTCCATTATATGTATCTGTCCAGTCATTGCTTAAAGAGCAACTTTCACTCATATCAGCTAATTTGTACATAATCACCACTTATATAAAGCAAGATGTCACTTCAAAACACGGAAATAGGTAATCCAATCTAAGCAGAACTACACCCTTCTGAGTCCATTTACTTCAGTGGACCCTAGGGTACTGCTGGTATGGTGCAAGACCATCAGATATCTTAGGAAACAAAATGTTACAAACAGCTATACAAACTGAAGCCAATCAAAGCAAAACATTTTGCAGACAGTTATGTGCTATAAAAAGTAGCAGCATCAATGTCATTTCAAAAGACGGAAGAGTATGCTAATGGATAATTTGATTGGCCAGCGCAGAGAGGAAACCCATCCTGCTGGCAGAAAAAGTCTTTTATTGCTGGCACGGTGGAGGGAGCAGGGGGAGAAGGCAATTATGGAATGATGCTGACCCAATTTCCTGTATCCTCTCAACTGATTTTTTTGTCTATACTTGAAAATATGTAGCTTAAAACCAGAAATTTGGCTTCAGCTATTTCATTGATTTTTACATTATCAGCAAGACGAAATGCAGGATCAAAAGGACTAAAACAAGATTTGAAAAATGTAACCTGATGTGACACAAACAATAATTAGAAGTTTATTTTCAGGGTGTAAAACACATCTGGAGGATTATCTTGAAGCAACTAGCTATAGTTCAATATTTTGTAACATAGAAGTAAATTTTGCTTCATTCAGTGGGATTTGTACCCTAGTAAAGCTGGCAGGCCAATACAGATGTTATTATGTCTGCCAAATATGCTTCTGTCAGATGTATGGTGCACATTCCTTCTGCAGAAGTTAATTCCCAGGTGCATGCAGATGTGATTTGGTTCAGGGCCATGGTATGTTGGGAGATGCAGCCTCAGCCTTCCCCCATCATCTGTACTGCTTTGAGCTGATCCTGCTTGAGCAGGGGGTTGGACTAGATGGCCTGTATGGCCCCTTCCAACTCTATGATTCTATGATTCTATAATTCTACTTAACCTGAAATGGTAACATCCAGTACCACTGTTTCCACCATTGTAAAAAGCTAAGTGTAGTGTAGGTATCAGTAAATATTGTTTTAAATTCACTGAATGATTAAATTGTACAGATTTCTAATATATGAAAAGAAACTGATTTCATAAAACTTAACAGTTGCTTAGCAGGAGGGCAAATTTGGGCTGGCAAAGAAGGCGCGCACACACAGCAAAATAGATTTTTTTTGGCATTGAATTGGCCACAGCTTTATTTACCAGCCAGAACGGCGGCACAGCCCAGGGAGACTCTGGGCTACCTCATAGTCAGCCAACCATGAGGAAACAAGACCCCAGAGACAAGACCATGGTTGCCGAGCCCTCAACATCCCATAGCTACTGGGATCCGCGCAGGGAGAGCAGCCATTGCAATAGGGGTTCCAATAGGTGTGAGCCTGAGCCAGTCCTGGAGGCAAGAGGCCGGTTAACAGCTGAGCCGCTCCTTTAAAGGGGCAGTTCAGCCCATGCACGGGCCGCTCAGAGCCTCTCTGAGCGACCCCCGCGCAAGCCTACAGCCCAGCGCACTGTCATCCTGCCACCCCTGCCCATCAGCAACTTGCGGCCAAGCAATGAGGCGCAGTTGCGATTCTCATCCATTGACTTGGGGTGCAGCATTGAATCTTGTTCTGCTCTATCAAAATTCCACAGTACAGATGTTATTCAATTTTGAATACTGTCTGGTTGTATTCCAAAATCTCCATTTAAATTTAGCTTTTCTCCCTTTTAAGAAATGTACCATATTTTCCCCATTGAACAACAAATTTTCTACATCATGTTTATGCCAGCTGCTGCATATGTAAAAAGTACATAACTATAAATAGCATATAAATACTATAGAATGGCAATAAAATGGGACAAAAGCAATGAAAGCATCATCAACAGTAGCATATAAAACCAGTAAAGGAAACCAATGATAACATGTGAAATTTAAAAAAATTAAAATGGTCACATTGGGTCATCCCTATCCCAGAGAATATCGCAGATAATGAAATGACTTTCACTATATGCCATTCAAGGATATGATATGATTTCCACAAAAATGATTGTCAAGAATCACCATAAGTCTTGCATATACCATCTTACACCTAGAACAAATGGGCCGGGATGTTACCAATATGAGGGCGACAACCAGCTCTATCTCCTCATGAATAGTCGCCCGGACTCCCCCTTCCAGAAACATTTGTCAGATGTTTGGAAGAGGTCAGAGAAGAGTAGCCCAAAACTCAACCCCTCCAAGATGAAGGTCTTGTGGCTGGGCAGAAAGAAGGTGGGTCAGGAAGTGCGTTTACCCACTCTGGCTGGGATGCAGCTTAACATCATGCCCTCAGCCAGAAAACTGGGTGTGATTCTGGATGCCTCCCTTTCTATGAAGGCCCAGGTCACAGGTGCAGCCCGCACAGCATTTTACCATCTTTGTCAGGCTAGACTACTAGCGCCCTACCTGCCCTTGGACTGTCTGGCTACAGTGATCCATGCAACGGTCCCTTCCAGATTAGATTTCTGTAACTTGTTCTATGCGGGTCTACCCTTGCAATGAATCAGTTTCCATAACGCCTCTATTGGGATGACTTAATGCCATGTAAGTTGGTTAGGCCCATCGGTAGTCTTCAGACAACTTAATTTGGCTGGGTGTAGCAGTGGCTCCTATACGACTTACATGAGTGACTTGCTACTTACAATTTTTGTAACTGTCTGATTTTTCTCGAGGAGAGGCTGCTCATTGGAGGGAAGAAAAGAAAACTGATAATCAAAGCGGTATAATGGTTAGAGTGTCAGACCTAGTGTCATGGCCCCCATCACCAGCAATGTCAGTTCATCCAATGAAGCTGTTGAGATGCCCTCTTAGGGAGCTGAAACAGCTGTGAAAATTCATTTAGACCTCGTACTTGAACAAACTGCTTACAAACAGAAGATCCACTCATTTCTGTGGAAGCTCAGTTCATGTAAATGTTTTGTGGGGCTGAACTACATGCTGCAAGGAATTCTGTTAATGTTTTGCAGGTATGCACACACATGCAGAAGCCTTGTACTATCTCTAATCAAAACACAGGAGATATAAACAATTTTACTGTTGGATATTTCTCTCTCAAATAGCTCTCTTCTCTAAGCACCCTTTTTGTCAACAAGGGGAAAATATACAGCTTCTCATGATTTGTATATACATTTAAGGTCTTTGGAAACATTAACAATATTAATCTTTCTAGCTTCACTAGTTCTTCACTGGTTCCTTGCTAGGGCAACACAAACGATAATGTGTGTCATGACTGGAGGAATTAGAAACTTTGAAAATTATTTGATAATTTCAAAATTAGAAGAGATGTTGTTTCTGTATATCATAAAGCAGTGTGACTAAAGTTCTAGTTATGGCCCAAAAGTAAATGTAGGACCATTCTAAAATACTTCATGGGTGTTTTAAGATTATCGTGAACGTAAAATCAATCTTGATTTAATTATATTGAAGTCTGCCCGTGAATGTGGCATACTGAGGGTGTTTAAATGGGTTCATTCCTCAATCACAATAAAGTATTGATCAAATAATGCAATTGAAATAGTCAAAAAATCAATAGGATTTCTCCAAGGTTATCTACAAATGTTCAGCACACTGAGATACCAAGAAATTAAAATTCTATGATTTTGTTTGCAGTATCATTTAGGCTATTAAATGGATTGAGTGCTCTCAATGTAATTAGAGCTCAATTACAAGTCAGGTAATGTATTTAGCTCATGACTAAGAAATCACTTGGTGGAAATCTTTAAGGTGCTTAATTCTTTAATTTATTATTCTCTTCCTTTCTTCCTTTCCTTTATGATGATATGCAGAAAAGGCAGTAACTGAGGTATATATCAAGGTCAATGAGTGGAATCATGTTCAGTTTGTTTCTGGTAATTTATTTTGCTTAGGTTTCTGACTTTTAAAAAATTACATTTATTTTAAACAAAGCTGTGACATCCCTTTTCACCCACATAGAGTTCCTACCATCATCAGCAACTTCTCACAAGCTCAGGGTATATGTAGATTAGGACAGCATGCTTGTCACCCTTAAAAAAATAGACATCTATTTAATTGTTTCCTTAGTCCTTTTTGAATTGACTCTGGCTGCCAAATATTTTCCAACTCTACTACTAGCCTAAAATTCTTTGTCTAGGATATAGTACAGTTTTGTATAACTTAACCATATCCAGTTCATTCAGTATTAGAGGCCGAGCAATGTCAGGCCATCCGTTTAACTGACACCTAGCTCAGCCACGCCCCCTGTTGCCATGCCAACACACAGACTGTCCAGAGAATGCCAGGGCTGGGAGTTCTCTCTCACCAGCCAGGTCCCTGTTGGCGCTCCTCCCCCGCAGTGGCAATGGCCCCCTTTAGAAGAGTCTTGGGGGCTTTTTGCCTTGCAGGAGGATATTGATCGCCTCATAAGGACACTGACAACCATAATTTGGTGTAAAATATTTGGCCACAGCCTTTATTCAACATTAAGCGTGGAAAGCATTGGGCGCCCTGATGGAGAAAAATGTCAGGCCATCCGTTTAACTGACGCCTAGCTCACCCACGCCCCCTGTTACCATGCCAACACACACCCTGCCCCAGAATGCAGAGTTCTCTCTCACCAGCCAGGTCCCTGTCAGTGTCCCCCCCCCCCGCAGTGGCAATGGCCCCCTTTAGATGAGTCTCGGGGGCTTTTTTCTACTTTATGTTTTATCTCCTAGGTTTTAATTTCATCAAGTAATTCTGTTCATTTTTTTCTATCTTTCTTCAGATTTGCTAAAACAAGTTATTGCAATGACTCCAAAGAAGGTTTTGCTGGCTGTCCAAACTAAAGTTGAACACGAACACTCATGAGGCTGCCTTGTACTGAATCTGATCATTGGTCCATCAAGATCAATGTTGTCTACTCAGCCTGGCAGTGGTTCTGATTTATCCTCCACAAATCTAATTCCCCTTTGCAGCTTTTTATTCTGGTGGCCATCCCAACATTCTCTGGAAGCAATTTAATCACTCTCTGTATTTTTTCCATTCTGAAACTACTGCTCATCAGCTTCACTGGATGTTCTCAAGTTCTAGTATTTTGAATGAGAGAGAAAAAATTGTCAACTCTCTCCCCCCATGCATCATTTTATGTACCTCTTTCATGACCCCCTTAGTCTTTCCTTTCTAAATGGAAAAGACCCAGACACTTCAACCCTTCCTAGATTGACATGCCACTTATTTCTGATATGCTTATTTGAATTCTAAAATATTAAAATAATAAATATATGATAAATTTATTGAAAACTGGTGAAGTATTAAGCAACAGCTAAAAAACACCATGTATGTACTCAGAAGAGCCTCTTGTGGCGCAGAGTGGTAAGGCTGTCTGAAAGCTTTGCCCATGAGGCTGGGAGTTCGATCCCAGCAGCTGGCTCAAGGTTGACTCAGCCTTCCATCCTTCCGAGGTCGGTAAAATGAGTACCCAGCTTGCTGGGGGGTAAACGGTAATGACTGGGGAAGGCACTGGCAAACCACCCCGTATTGAGTCTGCCATGAAAACGCTAGAGGACGTCACCCCAAGGGTCAGACATGACTCGGTGCTTGCACAGGGGATACCTTTACCTTTACCTTATGTACTCAGATCCAGAAAAAATAGTCACAGGATTTACATAGCAGCCAGTTTGGTGTAGTGGTTAGGAGTTCGGACCCCTAACCTGGCATGCCGGGTTTGATTCTGCACTCCCCCACATGCAGGGTGACCTTGGGTTTGCCATGGCACTGATAAAACTGTTCTGACCGAGCAGTGATATGAGGGCTCTCTCAGCTTCACCCACCTCACAGGCTATCTGTTGTGGGGAGAGGAAAGGGAAAGCGACTGTAAGCCGCTTTGAGCCTCCTTCGGGTAGAGAAAAGCGGCATATAAGAATCAACTCTTCTTCTTCTTTCTGTTAGTATTAAACAATGAAGATAACATTTACAAATAACATTGCTTATAGCTGAAATTTCCCATGCTCATAATGGGATATTTATGAGCCTATATTTATTGTGGGCCTTCTTGCCCCTTTTTACAAATTATTAATGCATTCAGTTAAAAATGGGATTCATTTGCTTGTCTAGCTGCAAGATAGGCACTCATCATACTACACATCTGGCCATTGGTCATAGTTAAGGTATGCACTGAGAACTTTTAAGCCCTTGCTTTATTGTCTTGAGATATAGTCTTGATTCCTTTTAGCAGGAAGCAACATTCACTTCTTCTAAGTGGGACTGTATTTTTCATCTAGAATCATGAACACTCCAGTACATCGTGCAATTATATGTGACCTTTGAAAACACCTTACTTTTCTTAAGCCCCTACTTGGCCTTCTTGGGGAAATGAAATTCTGCTGTTCAAAGTGCTGAAACTATTGCCCATCAGGGAAACTTTGGAGTTGCAGCAACTCCTTAATGTAGCTGCAGATGTGATCAGAACTGATGGCATATATTCAGTGACATTAAACAGGGCCCAAAGCATACCTAGACAACTGAATAGAATACAACCTTGGACACTGAAGGTCTGTTGGGTAAAGAAGAAACAATGTAATGCTGATTGATTTATTTTAGTTTATTTATTTAGACTTTGATTAATATGCCCCTCTTCTCCAGATGGTCTCAGGATAGCTCACATCAATAAATTAAAAACCCATACAAAAATTCAAAGTTTAAAATACATTACAAATAAAAGGAAGGGAACTGTAAGCCGTTTTGAGATTCCTTCAGGTAGAGAAAAGCGGCATATAAGAACCAACTCTTCTTCTATTCATTGTCCTAATTTCAGCACCCCCATAAACCTGGTGAATAAGATATCCACAGTTGCTGGCCACGCACAGGGTGGAGGATGATGGAGGTTTGGCTGGGTGCCCTGTTGCCCTGTTGGCTGGGTGCCCTGTTGTATATAAAACAATACACTATGTGAACACAATAGAAACAAATCTACAAACCAAGCTATGAGGAGATAACTGAAAGCAATGGTGTATAATATAAACTAAATAAAATGAAACAAAACAAGAACCAATTCCGCATTGTAGCTTTAAACTTGTGCCACCTCCTGCTTGCAAAAATGCGGTTGTAAGCCATGGATTTGCAAGCTTCCTGATGGGGGACCTCTCCCGCTTTCTCCCTCTGCTTCATTGCGGCTTTTTGCCTCCCAAGGAGAAAGCAATGCAATCTTCTCCGCCTGCTCCTTGGCTTGTCAATCACTGCAAGTCACCAATCTCAGCACAGCGGTTGTTTTGGGGACTCAAACCTCCATCCCCCCAAGCCCCTCTATTTTTTAAAAGGCAGTACAGCATTGCTATGCAGTAACGCCACAACACAAAAAACATTTTTTTAAATTAACACTTCCACATTGCTATGGAGAAATGCCACAACGATAAAGCATCCCCCCGTTTTGTGATTCTTTGTGTTTTGGTTTATATTTATGTTTGGGTAGATTTGTGAGTGGCTGGAAATGATAACTGGACCCGGTGAATGATTGTGTGTAAACAGTAAGGCTTAAAAACAAAGAGCACAGACACCTGGCTGATCGGGAGAAGGCTGCTTCATCACATGCCTCCACTTTCCCCATTAAAAACCAAACAGCAGAAAACATAAACGGAAATGTGTCTTGGCTGCCTAATATCAAAACCAACAAGGAGAATGCAGACAATTTTATTGTAACTTGGGGAACGTAGCTTTGCAGTCTTGCAGCAACATGGACCACGCCATTTTTAAAAACAAAAATGATCAGAGTGGGAAATGGAGAGGGGAGGGTGGATACAAGGGCAGGCAAAACGCTGCAGGGACTGTCATGCATTTCTCCCTCCACACAGGCTTGCCCCTGGTTTCTCCCTGATGTGAAGTGCTATAAGAAGTGGAAAATCCAGTTTTGGTGATTTCTCTCATCTTTGGGTTGCTGCCAATGTCATGTGGAACAGCACTAAAACCCACTAGCAATGAGAGGCTGTCCAGGGGCAAATTCCTCGTGCAGAATCGGTCTAAAACATTTACTAACCCCATTTTAAGCAGGATAATTGATTATTTAAATGGAAAACGGTTTTTCCCCCCAAAATTTCAGCCACTTCAGAAGTTGGTACTTTGTAGCAGAAATTGACCTTTCTGAAAATTTGGTATAGGTATCATTTACTTACCTAAGTAGAGTTATGTTTTAACACTATAGTATTCTCAGTGCCTTAAATTATTACTTAAAATGTGAATAATCATGTAGAGTTTTTTCTAACTTGCATTTCTATTATATTTCAATCAAAATCCAAGCTTTTGTATCTTATTAAATTTGTTTGTATGTACACTATTTACTTCCCTGCCTGATGAAAAAGCAAATAATTAGTAGCCAAGGGAAGCTAATTTCAAACATTCCATTAATTCAGCATATCTCGATTTTTTAGATGTTATCAAAATACTAACCAGAATGAGACATTTGTCTTTTGAACTAGGCTAGTTAGAAAGTTAAGGGGGATGCCAGACACCACCTGGTGGGGTCTCCCACTGCTAGATCCCCCTCCTTATTTGGAATTAAAAAGGTAAAGGTATCCCCTGTGCAAGCACTGGGTCATGTCTGGCCCTTGGAGTGATGCCCTCCAGCGTTTTCTTGGCAGACTGGGGTGGTTTGCCAGTGCCTTCCCCAGTCATTACCGTTTACCCCCCAGCAAGCTGGGGACTCATTTTACCGACCTCGAAAGGATGGAAGGCTGAGTCAACCTTGAGCCGGCTCTGGGATTGAACTCCCAGCCTCATGGGCAGAGCTTTCAGACTGCATTTCTGCTGCCTTACCACTTTGCGCCACAAGAGGCTCATTATTTGGAATTATCCCCTCCCAAAATGGAGCAATGACAGAAATTAAAGTGACATGCCTCCATGACTTGTGAATGATGTAGGCATGTCAGGGACATTGCTCTGGGTTTTTCTATAGTAGAAGCTAATTTTCCTATAGAGTTTTGCTCAAAATCAGAGCATTGCCCCATGATGCCCCTGACATGCCTATGCCATTTCCAGGTCACATAGGCATGTTGTTTAAATGTTGCTCCCTGTTTCTGGTAAGCTTTCCCCCACCAGCTGCACGAATGGATCTGACAGCCCTAGTAGGAATTGAGACATTGCCAGAGTTGGATAGGCATTACAAAACACTGCACAGGCAGCTGGTTTAGGTCCAGTGCAGTGTTCTGTTTCATCCTTTTTACAAGACTAGTAATGATGGAAACCAAGCCTTATAGCAGGAGGTGGCAACAGAGCTTTTTTCTCCACAAGCATTGCCTGTACAGAAAATAAGGATAATACTGATTTTGGAGGAAGCTGTGTTGGTAGCTCATCTCATCTTACCAATGGCTTCTAACACTACCAGAGTGACACAGGAAGAACAGACCGAGCAATGATTCTTGTACCATTATGAACGTTTTGGAAAGGATTAGTTAATAAAAATGTAACTCACTATTGGTAATTAGCTAATAAGGTCAAGAGGTATATTGTATCTATTACAGGACTGCTTGTAGACTATTACATGTCATGCATGACATCATTTCCTGCAATATCACACTGTTCTGTAACTTTCTGGATATTAAAGCTATCTTTCTCTAAAGGTATGAGAAATTAAACCTTAGCTTTGCAGGCCTGAAACATTTTTATATGAGTGATCCACAATCACTTGTCCGATCAATTACCTTGAACCAGAAAAGACTTACTGTAATTATTCCAAAATTGCACGTAATGTCATAGTCAGGAACAGACTCTTTCTGCATCATTTTCTAATATTTTTAACCTTAGAAGGATTCTTTCTATTAGTTGGTTATAAACGGTTTGGATTCTTTCATAATTTCCTAATATAATAAAGAGAGCTAGTACTAACATTTTCTGGAAGTCCTCCTCAACTCTGACCTACACACCATTTTTATGACCCTTGAAATACCATGATGATATTCAGCTTTAATGTGTTAGTATCAAACCTAAATAATCAGATTTTGCTTTTGCATATGATCAGCTATATAGTTGGTGAAGCTATTCAGGTTCCCTGACACAGGTTGTAGCCCTCCATCTGTTGATGTGGGTGACAGCTGTGAAATCCTTTTAGAGAATCTATATTGATTTCCTCTTAAGGATGGATTAGAAGGATGAGAGCCTTGAGGGAAACAGCTGCCATCTCTGTAGTACATTCCCCCCTCTCAACTGTTATAGTTTATATCTATTGGGTAGGCTCAGATAAAAAGAAGCAATGGCATGAGAATCCTCCCAACCATTAAGTATTATGGAAGAGACAGGAAACTCATTCATCCTGGAACTAATCTCTGATGTTTCAGCAACTCAAGTTTGGCTGCCAAAATAAGCTTTAAGTGCACAGAGAGTATGAAGCCTTGCATCTTGTGGATGAGAAGTTCCACAGAGATGACTGGATTATTTTATACTTTCCATGTCACAGTATTTTTACTTCCTTTTGCATTATTAATAGAATTTAATAGGTTGCTAATTGTATATACCATATTCCCATTCAAGTTTAGTTGAGCTATCAAAGCAAAGCTAGTTATATGGATGCTGGTAAGAAGCACAACAACACAGTGTTGATTCAGTGACTGGATTCGATGTTGGTGCTTTAATGTAGAGTCAGAGTCAGATTACCTTTATTGGCATAAAATGGCAAAGCATAAAACTAAAATTTTAAACAATTCCAGTTACAGATTCCATCATGGAAAGATTTTCATTTAAAATTGCCAGCAAAAACTTAGCTACTTTTACAATAATTGCTGAGTCCCTCACAGATAGTATCATTTTAATCCCATGTTTCTCATCAACACAACAGGATCTCAGTTTCTTCAAATAATTAGCAAAAAGGTGACAATATAGAGCAGACTTAGGACACACCAATAGTATGTGGTATAATGTGTCAGAGACACTACACCCATGCAAACAGTATCTCTCCTGAGGAGGGATCTTCAAAAATCTACCTCAGGTGAAGTTTGAGGGAAAGCTGTTTAAGCAAGATAATAGAAATGCTCTTCTTAATGGGTATGCTCCCAAAATTTGGAAATACAAAGGCGTGGTTTTGTACGTTAAAGGAATATCCCAGAAAATGGAAGAACATACGCGGTTATTACAGGAACCTAAAATCTGAGTGTGCTTTAATGTATTGCTACTTGCTCCCAGAGAAAACATGTTTTAGAATAGTATGGTCTGTTAGAATTTCCCATATTCATAAAGTTTTCAGATCATCAAATCAGTGTATTAAGTATATTTGTTATTAGAGAATACTGTCATTTAACATCATGGCAGAAAAGGACCCACTATGCAGCTCTCACTTTAATATTATTTATTTCACCTTATTTGTTTACTTATTTACCTATTTATTTATTATATTTATATACCGTCCTCACCAGAGGTTCAGGGCGGTTTACATGGAATTGGAATAAAAACAGTACAGATAACATGATAAATTGAACAGTAGCGAAAGTGTCATGACAGGAGAACAGTAATATAATGGAACAAACATCCAATTTTAAGTGTAACATACTAACGGCCCTGTAGGATGGACATGTTGGTGGTGGTTCTCATGGGAGGGGGGCTCAGGGGCCATTGGGAAGTGACTGAATTCAGGTCAACCCCAACCAAAAGCCTGGTGGAAGAGCTCCCTTTTGCAGGCCCTATAGAGCTCCTCTGGGAGCTCGTTCTACCAGGTGGGGGCCAGGATGGAAAAAGCTGTGGATGAGGTCAAGCGAGCTTCCGTGGGGGCAGGGATCACTAGACAGTTGGTAGTAACAGAGCATAAGGCTTTCTGAGGGGTGTCGGCAGAGAGGCGATCCCTTAGGTACACTGGACCCAGATTACAGATGGCCTAAAAGGTGATTACCTTAAGCCTGATCCAGAATTCATCTGGAAGCCAGTGTAGATATTGCAGGATGGGCTGAATGTGGGACTTCCGTGGCATTGCTGTGAGGACCCTGACCACAGCGTTCTGGATCAGTTGCAGTTTACGGATCAAGGTTAAAGTCAGGCTTGCTTAGAGCAAGTAACAGAAGTCATTTCCTGATACTTTGAAAATCAGAATAGTGTGATATCAGCTTGATACTCCTTTTTCTTAATGGTTAGGATAGCTTATAGTGTTCCCCAGAGGCATCCTTCTTAGACCCATAGAAATAAAACTACATTGTAAACTGGCATCTCTGTGCCCAGAAAATGGAGTCTGAGCCAAACAAGGTGGGACATGCTGGGACAAGCAGTTTCATTTGAAAGGCTAGGGTGGTCACAAGTCTGTCATGTATAGCCCTTCCCAACATATCAGGAATACTATCTAAAATTATATAAGAAAATATCAATAATTCTTATTTCTTATTGTTTAATATAACTTTTAACCTTTATTTATAAAAGAAAAGGTACAAAGCACATCCACATTAATGGGCCATCATCGTAAACAATTCTGATCCAATCATTCCTTTCTGCTAGTGATTTCTCTCATCTCCCTTTCAAATAACTTGGGTCTATCAACATATGCAAGGATTCCACAATTTTATTGAGATTTGCCAATATTTAGTCCTCTGCAGAAACTTTTCAGGAGTTTTCAGGAACAAACTTATTAAGTTTGTTTGGGCTTCCAACATGTATCTCTTAGCCTCAGAATGCATTTTTGGCAATAAAAGTATGTCCTCAGCCCCATTATGATGTATCAAGTGACTGGTACACCTGAACACTTTGCTGGCTTCTGACATCTCCCTCCACTGTCATGCTACTGGTCATGTGTCAGTCCCCTCTGCTCTGCAACTCTTCTGAATTATGTAAGTATCACCCAGCTTCAAATCCAACCATTTTACTCCATTTTATTTATTAGGAACATGTATGTTTGCTTTTGTGTATTTTGAGTGTGTACGCCAATAAATATTAAGTTAAATTTGTTGTCTTTTATTTAAAAGGGTTTTCACTTGGGAAATGGACCCTGTAAACAACGGTAAGAAGATCCTGCAGTTATCCAGCCTCTTGCTAATACATTCAATAAATATTCAATTTACTATTGTTTCCCATAATTCTCCTCAAGAGATCCATTTTAACAAGTGGGACACAATTTATGGGGTCATGAGGGAAACAATTCAAATATTTATGTTCCACTGCTTCAATAATTCTACAATGGTTCTAAAATACACTCCAGATTATAACCTTTTAAAAGTATAAAATGCATTAATCATTTATGAGAATTCTTCATTGGTTTTAACTGTAAATTTCTTTTGTCACTCTTCATAAACCAAGAGCAAACATAATGCTTAGAAACCCAATGGAAAGAAAGGATAACTGTACAATAATGTTTATTATATGTAAATCAACACTAAAACAACAAACCTCAAGTAGATTCAGGCTACAATAAATACCTTCCCTGTTTTCCTTTAATTAATTAAAATATTTTTATCCTGGCTTTTGGCAGACAGTGTTTCAAAATAATGATATAAAAACATTGTTTAAAATAGTCAGTGCTGTACAGAACGAAATCACAATAAACAGTTCAACACTTGGGAAGATAACAACACTTGTGAAGCACAGCCTTAAGCTGATAGAAAAAACAGGTTATAGGAAACCTTCATGACAACTACAAAGAAGAGCCGTTCATACTTCATGGAGAAAAGCACCTCATGGTTTGGGTGCAGTACTGAAGGCCTTGTCACATTTTACTACTTGCAAAGGCTCTCTAGATGTTTCAGCATGTTGGAGGAGGTGGCTCTTCATACAGCCTGGTCCCAAACTATGTAGGACTTTAAAGATCTATATATAGATAAATATATAAAGAGCTTTAAATATCTATCTAAAGCCCACAGAAATTTGATGCCATTGTTTCAAAGCACCCTAACAATAATCAGGTGGTTGTACTTTGGGCAATATGAAGACTCCAAGAACTTTTCAAAAGCATCTTGATGTAGGCTATGCTACAATTTTCTAAAGTAGAACATGCATAACTATCCATTCAGACTTCTCCAGGAAGGGTCGCAGTTGACCCATTGATACCCCACACTGTGAATCTGAGTGTTCAGGAGGGTGGGGGATGGAGGACAATTCAATCCAACAGAAAGGACTGGAAACACAAGAGTATAGTACCTCCTAATCAAATTCTGTAAAAGCTAGAAAGGATTACAATGCCTTCACATCCAGTTCCATGTATCCTTACAGGTATCACAGTTGATAGTGCTACAAGCTATTGATGGAGCCAGAAGAAACAACAGCAGTGTACTACTCCTTTTTTGTCTCTTAGCTGATCACTGGCTAAAGGAAAGTGGTGTAGTTTTTGTATCAAACCCAGATCAAACTCAAACAGGTATATGATTTACATCCATATTCTGTTACAGAATGTCTGTAAGTTCACTTTGAAGTAACAATATCAAATTTCCCACAGTGTAATTCATTAGAGTCATATTATCATAAGAGATGGGCAAGCTATTAAAACCACTTGTAAGACCAATTCTTTATTGTCAAGTGAAATAAATAATATACCAATCTATTTCCCACTTTTGTAGTGGAAACAATCTGATTCAAATCATACAGTGTGACAAAACAAAAAGTGGTGCATTGCGGAAAGGAAGGCAAGTCACATGTTGCCGAGGTCCTCTCTCACACAAATGTATACACAATGATTATCTAACCAAATGTCCCACAAAACCCAATTATCCAATAGTTCTACTCTGCATATGAAAAATCTGTCATTAGCAATACTCATCATAGACATATCTGCAAAACAAAAATATAAAAAATATATATAGCACATAAATATAGTTGTAAAGATGTAGGATCTATTCATTTGTCAGTTGAGATGCTAGAAATTCCCCAGCCCTACCACCTATGCCACCAATTATCACACAAACCCACACACAACCTGTTTTGTGAATAGACCAATCCTGGTTTTAGATCCCATCTGTTAGGACTTCAGATTTCTTTACCACACTAATATCTGCTCTAAACTTCCCATTATTTCTATTTTGTCTCATTTTTATCACTCCCTAAATTTCTCCAGCAGATAAACCATCACACTTTTAAAGCCTCTTTTTCATCTGATTTTCACATCCAAGCTACCTACTCTTCCAAGATAGGGTTAGCAACAGAAATGACCTTTTTGGCAATGCCTATTTTGAACAGCTGCATGATCTGCAGAATTTAATGGGTGTTCCTATCCCTTCAATTCCATTCCTGGAAACGTTAGACTGGCAAAGCTAGTAACACTATTTAACTTCACATCATTTGGGATGGAAGAAGGCAAAATAGATGCAGCCCTGTCTCTACTGTATCTGCTATTGGTAAGAAAGAGAGTAGAATCATAGAATCATAGTGTGTTGCATAATTATACAGGGCTAAGGGGTAGTGAGGTAATCCAATTATTTTCATGGAGGGATTCCAGCCCTCCCATCCCAAAAACTAGAGACTAATTTTTGGGATTGGGAGGACTGGAATCCCTCCACGAAAAGAGACTAGTTTTTGGGATTGGTTATAGAATCATAGAATCACAGAGTTGGAAGGGGCCAAACAGGCCATCTAGTTCAACCCCCTGCTCAATGCAGGATCAGCCCAAAGCATCCTAAAGCCAGTGAGGGGGAGCTCACCACCTCCTTAGGCAACCTATTCCACTGCTGAACTACTCTGACTGTGATTTTTTTTCCTGATATCTAGCCTATATCGTTGTACTTGTAGTTTAAACCCATTACTGTGTGTCCTTTCCTCTGCAGCCAATGGGAACAGCATCCTGCCCTCCTCCAAATGACAACCTTTCAAATACTTAAAGAGGGCTATCATGTCCCCTTTCAACCTCCTTTTCTCCAGGCTGAACATTCCCAAGTCCCTCAACCTATCTTCATAGGGCTTGGTCCCTTGGCCCCAGATAATCCTCGTCGCTCTCCTCTGTACCCTTTCAATTTTATCTACGTCCTTCTTGAAGTGAGGCCTCCAGAACTGCACACAGTACTCCAGGTGTGGTCTGACCAGTGCCGTATACAATGTAACACAATGTAACACAAACTTTTAGAGATTAATAGAGAATTATTTTGCTAAAATTAAGAACAAGCCCATAAGGGCAGGGCTAGTACACTTTGGGGAGAAAGACTCTGGGCATGGTCTCCAAGACTAATTCTTCAACACGAAATCTGTCAGTGCAAGATTAAAAGATCTGAGTTTACAATGATGAACTATATTCCCGGACTCTTGCTATGTAACTACCACTACTGTACAGCATGCCTGGACAGTTGGCTTGTCCATGGTCTCTATTCAGTGAAATGAATAGGAATGTTGAGTTAGTGGAAATACTAAAAGACCAAACAAAGGCACACACATAAGAAATCTTTTTTTTTTTAATGGCATTTTTACCATGAAATAGGTATGCTCAGACTTGTCATTTATTAGGTTTTTCTGATGCTCTTTTATGTTAAAGAGCACTGCTTCATCACTCTCAGAGTTTGTTCTCCTGAAAAACATTTTTGGCAATTCCACCAAACTGTAGACAACTATTTTAAGCATATTTTCTGCTTGTTTTAAGCCTATTTTATGCTTGACATATTTAGCACTTTCCCAACTGATTGTAATGTTTCCTGATGAATAAATTGCATCAGCTGTTGCATACTTCATGATTAAAATGTGTGTGTGTGTTTGGGGGGGGGGAGAACAGGAGAAAGATAAAAGTGACATAGTCCAAAACTAACTTCTAAGTGCTTTTCTTTAAATCCAGCATTTTCAAACTGTGGAATCCAACCTGGAGTTCCTATCTAACTCCTAATTTATAACCAGTGATTAAAAATTAGCCAATCACTTGGAGTCCTCAGAATAACAAAAGAAATTATAAACCAACATCAGGGTGCAATAAAATAACCCTCAACTCCTAAACAACAGACATAAATATTGTCACCTATTCCTTTTCTGTTAGCATTAATCTGTATGACAGCAAAAACTGTGTCCATCAGCCCATGCAAAACATCAATGCCAGTTCTAAAAATATATTAAGAATGTATAGCTTGATCTTTACTCACTGATCAACTCTGTTTTTTTCTCTTTGATGTATGCAAAATGTAGAACAGTGGTTGCCAAATTGTGGCTCTTCTGATGTTCATGGATGTTCAAGACCCAGCTGGCAGAAGCTCTTGGTAACTGTAGTCAATAGACATCTGGAGAGCCAGAGTCTGGCCACCTCTGGTGTAGAGCAGCTTCTGGGCGCTCTCCAGCAAGAGCAGGTTACCCAGGCTGGAGGGGGCCGGGGCCACATGTGCCAGGATCTCTGCCCCGCCTCACCTGCAGAAGACGGCGGAGCTAGGGCATTGCTAGGGAGACTGGCGGCCTGCCCGCTGGCCTCTTTGTTCAGAAACAAGACATTCAGCTCATCTGTTGTCTTCCCCGTCTCCTCCCGGTAAATCACTTCCCTCCCGCTGCAGGACGCCAGCCCCAAGCTCCACTTGAGAGTCTGCTCTCATTATTTTTTCCATCGTCACCTGTATGATCATAAGGCTACAATGGCCCCGAAACGTTGGAGATGAGTTTATTGTTATTCTGTTCTGAGACCCTTGGAGGAAGGGTAAGGCAGAACTGTGCTACAAATTAAAGCAGCCTTTCTCAACCCTTTTACTGTTGAGAAACCCCTAAAACATTCTTCAGGGTTCAAGAAACCCCACAATTGGCATGATCATGCAGAATACGGTTGGGAAGCATAACTGTGTACATGCCCACCTGGTGCCCCTCCCCTTCTCACCCCCTCCAGGCCAATAATTAGCCATTGTGGGCAGGGGGCCCAGGATATGGTCATATCACCAGATGTATGTTAAACAATATTTCATTAATTAACTAACTCCCACCCATTCAGGAAAACCTTCCAAGGCCATCAAGAAACCCCAGGGTTTCATGAAACCCTGGTTGAGAAAGCGTGTATTAAGGGAAGGGTTTATTCAATTTATTTGCTTGTATGTATGCAGTGCTTATGTGTCCATTACATTATATTTAATCTTGCAGTTGTTAGTCGCCCTGAGCCCGTTCCAACATGGGCAGCCTGTAAATAAATAAACATGAAGGATGTTCTCTGGGCACTGAATGGGGTAGAGCATTGATTGTGTACATAAAGTGTGGACAGATTGTGAAATACTCTTTACCCTGTCCTTTTCTCCTGAGCATCAAGGAGTTTTTGGGGTTTGTTTGTTTTTTTGCACAACTAGCTTTATTGGACAATTAAGCTTCTTGTTGCCTTAGATCCTATCCCCAAATGGTTTGCTAGAACCTGCTGTATTTTTCCTCACAATGGGCATTATTTCTAGTTTATAAATAAAACTGATCTTTGTTTTACTTATGTTATAAAGTAAAATTGTATTTATTGTATTTCTAGCATTTCTTATTTGAATGAAAAACCTATGCTGGCTAGAACATACACAGGATTTTAGAATTGCTCTGCTCCATTTTCTCTGTTGTAGTTGACAGCCTGCTAAATGCCTTTAAGTATTCTAGATCTGAATAGATCCATCTTGGTACATATGATCTACTCTTGACAGTATTGCAGATGGATAAATTGCAAACATATATATATATAGTATAAAAATATCACAATTCCAAGTTTTCCCTTTTAAAGAGATGAATGAACTTTGGAAACAAATTCAAAGCAGATGGAAAAGACAGCAGGAAACAATCACTGCTACCCAACAGGTGAATAAAGCAGCATGAAATATTTTAATTGTTTGATTTTTCCCCCCTCTTGCTCTTTAAAAATGAAAGTGGACTGAATTTAATTTATCCTTTTAATTCAAGGATCCATGCCAACAATTCATCATATATGTCCAAATAATAGTGTTCAGATCTGCTGATATATCTGAGGCTTAAAGACCACTTGCTATAGCCATCAGGCTGGCTGATTTCCATAGCTTTTCCTCCTGTTTGGCTCATCTCTGGGATTTGGATGTCTGATGACTTCCTGCCATTCCCTGTTAATTCAATATATATGACAAATTACACTGTCAAGTATACTTGTGGTTGATATATTCTGGCTCCTCAAACGTGATAGCCTATAGAAATTTATGTTTTCTTGACTCTGGCTTTGTGCCTTCCAGTGCTGGCTTGAGTTGTTTTTATCATGCATAGTAACTTTGCTTCTCATATACAAAGCAGCCCCAGAGCTGGTTTGCTTTCACAAATAAGTATTCATGGAAGCTGTCTACATGCATGAGCAGTGTAATGTGAAGTAGGGAATTTATGCAATAGTATGGCATGTCTTTCTGGAATTAGACATTTTTCCATCTTGTGATTTTTGCAATGTAAATAAACTATGATCCTATCACAAATCACATTGCTCACTTGAGTAGAAAACTTTTATGAGTACAATTTCTGTGAACAAGCTGGTCACCGCAACATTTGCATCAGCATTCATTTTTTAATATGTTTGGAAAACTCTTTGAATCATCAAGATGAGTGGAGAAACTCCACAGCAGGCTGTAAATTCTGGCCTACAAATCACAGAAATCGAAGTGCCTGTTTGGTCTCAGTATTTGTGTTCCAGGTCCAGTTGGGACTCTCTCCAGAGCAAGATTCCAAATAATGGCTGGAGGCTGAGATCTGCCCTCCAGGGCGACCCTCAGATTTGCTAAATCAACCTTTTCAGGTTTTGCAGTTATAAACTGGTATTTAGGAACTTATTAAACCCGAAAGGTCTTCTATTCTGCCTTGGGCCTAAGTATCCTCAAAATAAAAGAAGCCACATCAATTCCTTAGTTACATCTAACTAAGGCTGGATTGAAATCCAATTATACGAGAAACTATACAGGCCAGAGTAGATTTAACAGCAGGAGCCTGACAATTCTTTGCCATTGTGCTGCCTCTTCACAGGCCTGCTGCCTACACCACTCCCATCAAGTAGGATGATAACCTGGAGAATTGGTGATCTGGGCCTAGTTAAACAGGTAAGAAAGATAGGTGCCTCAGGGGTGGGTTTGTTGGAAACTTCTTCTGAAATTGAGGTTCCAGGAGCTGGGTCCTCAGTCAAGGCCTCAGACTCCTGTGGCCAACCTCTAGGTGGAGCCGGGAAATCTACAGAGATCAGTTCCCCTGGAGAAACTGAATTCTTTGGTGAGGAGGACTCTAAGGCATTAGAAAGCCACCATGGTGTAGTGGTTAGGAGTGCAGTTTGATTCCCCACTCCCCCATAAGTAGCCAGCTGGATGACCTTGGGCTCACCACAGCACTGATAAAGCTGTTCTAACTGAACAGGAATATCAGGGCTCTCTCAGCCTCACCTATGTCACAGGGTGTCTGTTGTGAGGAGAGGAAAGGGAAGGCAACTGTAAGCTGCTTTGAGACTCCTTCGGGTAGAGAAAAGCGGCATATAAGAGCCAACTCTTCTTCTTCATTATGCTCCACTGAGATCCTTCCTGTTCCCTCCCCCCCTACCCCAGGTGCACCCCCAAATCTCCAGGAATTTCCAAAAACAGAATTGGTAACCATTCCTCCAGTGATCTGGGTTCAGCATCACATGAGACCCATTATCTTCCTCCAGAATGATCCCTAGCTCCTCCCATTCATCCTCTGAGAAGTCTGTACCCAAGTGTACCCTAAGCCCTGTACCCAAGGCTTAGGAGGTTGGGTTGGCAACTGGCAGAAGTCTTACCATGGGGAACCCTCATTAGTGATGACCCAGCATTGTTAATTCCGGTGAGTCCCAGAAGTTATCACATAGGGGTGATAAAAGGTAAAGGTAAAGGTATCCCCTGTGCAAGCACCGAGTCATGTCTGACCCTTGGGGTGACGCCCTCCAGCGTTTTCATGGCAGACTCAATACGGGGTGGTTTGCCAGTGCCTTCCCCAGTCATGACCGTTTACCCCCCAGCAAGCTGGGTACTCATTTTACCGACCTCGGAAGGATGGAAGGCTGAGTCAACCTTGAGCCGGCTGCTGGGATTGAACTCCCAGCCTTATGGGCAAAGCTTTCAGACGGCTGCCTTACCACTCTGCGCCACAAGAGGCTCTGCGCCACAAGAGGCTCTATAGGGGTGATACTCTAGCATTTACTGCGAACTCTGGAATGTTGCCCAACATAAGGATATCACATCTGGGTCACTGCATGAACAAGATGCCAATACACTCTTCAGGGCCTGCAAAATGGAGCTCTTTTGCCAGGCATTTGGTTGGAGCCAATAAACATCAAGATTACTATGGGCATCCTCCTCAATACCTCCCCCAAAATTATTACATCATGAGTTCAGTTAATTATAAAAATCCAGAAATAATACTACACTAATGAAACTGGATGAGTTTTATTGGCTAATTGATGGCTTGCTTGTTTTAACTGGTTTTAATTAGTATTATATTTCAATGTTATGTTGAATTATAGTGTATTTTATGAATTCAATTGTATTGTAACAATAAAATGTTGGAAACCACCCCAAGCCAGGAAACCTGGGGGGGCAGGGCAGTATATAAATAATATAATTAATAAATACATTTTGGCCAGTATTTCCCCCCTGTCTCAGCTGAGCTTAATTCCCAGATTCCTAGGTCTTACAGTATCCTTTGTTTGGCTTTCCTCTTTACTGTGAGATGAAGAAATATCTTTGATAAGAGATTCAAATAGGTAGCCTTGTTGGTCTGAAGCAGCAGAACAAATTTAGAATCCAGTGTTACCTTTTATTAGGTAACCCAGTTTCCTCTTTCAGCCTCGGGTGTACCTTGTTTGACTGAAAAAAATTGTGCAGAGTGTGAACTTCTTTTCTTCATTCAAACCATAATTCATTGTCATTTTGCGTTACTAGGAACTATGCCTCTACAATTGGTGTAAGTACTACTTTTGTAGTATCGTGGATTTTGAAGAGTCCAATAGATCAGTGGTCCCCAACCCCTGTTCAGTGGTCCCCAACCAGACAGCTCCCTCTCCCTGCCCCCCCCCCCAGGGAGAAGCTCGCCAGGACACAAGCAAATCGGCCACCAAAGTGGCCGATTAGCTTGTGGCCAGGCAAGCTTCATGTTGCGATAGGGGGGAGAGGGAAGTGGGCCACCGGCACGCCGCCAGCGCAAACACGCATGAGCAGACCTGCCGCGCATGCACGTTTGCGCCCTATGTGGGTGCAAATGTGCATGCAGCATTTTTGTGCACGCACAGATCCACTGTGTATGCACATTTGCACCCTGATGGGCGTGCGAACATGCATGCGCAACAGCCCTGCGCATGCGCGCACTTCTCAAAACTGCCCCACATGCGCGTTTGTGCCCCCTTCGGGCACAAATGCGCATGTGCGGCAGGTCCCCACTTCTTCGCCGCGGGCCGCAACATAAAAAAGGTTGCAGACAGCTGCAATAGATAATTTAATACAATCCTGCATCATGGCAAAATTTTCCATCTACTTTTCACAGATCACAGATTTACTCTTATACTCAGACAAGAGCCCAGTTCGGTTTTCAGTGGCTGAGTTTTCATTTATCTCCTGGGGTTTAGTTTCTTTTGAGCCTTTTGTGCAAATCATATCACTAGAAGATCCAGATATTTATACCCACAGAGAGTTTTGTTGTATCACTTCCTGAGTCAAAACAGAACTGAGTATTATATAATTTAGAGACTATATTTTAACAGGTTGCAGCTATGGGGCATTCTATTTGAAAGGCAAGGCTGGTAAGAGAGAGTGGGGTATTCCCCTCATGATTTTTATTACACTTGTAAACATTTTGTATTACACTTGTAAACATTTTGCCATGTTAGGTGAAGGGGCTGGCAAAGGGGCTACCACGGCATGGCAGCTCCGGCTCAGCTGTGGCTCTCCCTTGACCCCCCGTAGGCTGCAGGAGGAGTGGAAAACACAACCCTGAGCTGGAGCAGTGGGCTCGACCTGGCGTGCTCCCACCTTGCAGCAGCCGAGAGGCAAATGCAAGCACCCGAGCGGGGAAGGGGTAGGGGTGGGAGTGCGCCTGTGTGCGCGTCCAGCCCTGGTGGCTTCGAGGGGGTGGTGAAGGCGGGCCTCGACAGGCCACTGCAGAGCAGTGGCAGACTTATAAAGAGGCTGCAGAGGACTCTGCGCCTGCTCTTCTCTTAAGGTGCTTGGGGACAGCTATCAGGGTGGCTTGGGGGTCCAGTGCGCCAATTCACCCCCTTTGTGGAAAGCCTTTGGAGCACCTGCAAGTAAACCCAAAGGCATGATTTTGACATTTGCCAAGTCACACACCATGCGGCCTTCACTCTAGGAGTCCAGTGGCAACTTAATGACAACTGAAAGAGAGTAAAGCAGAAGCCTTTAAAAGGCAGAGCATCTGCTGGAGTAAGTCCTCAGGGCAAGCTCAGAAAGCAAGATATGTTGCTCTTCTTGAAGGCATTACTGGGCTCCTATTTCATTCTGCTAAAGCAGGCCCACACAACCAACCCCCTTGCAAGCCTCTCCTGTCGTGGTTTGTGGCCTAATTATTAGTGTTTGGGCATGCCTAGGCAATTGACATTGTCTACTTTGGGGCCAGTTTACTCCAAAGTAAGCCCCTCTCTGTTCTAGATGACTTACTCCTCAAGTAAGTGCCTCGACTTTGAGCTGAGTTGCAGCCCATGCTGCTTCTGGCACCAATTTGGGGAGCCGGGATTCTCCCCCCCCCCCCATTCTAACTAGCTGAAAGAGCCGGAGTCTTTGCTTAATCGCCATCCCACCCCAGGAATGTTGAGAGGAAGAAGGTTCCCTTCCCCACTCCCCACAGTACTTTAGTAGATTAAGTAGGTAGGTAAGAAGGAAGATCTATTTGTTTAATGGGAATCTCTACTATAACTTTAATATCGGGTTGTTGTGCATTTTCCAGGCTGTGTGGCTGTGGTCTGGTAGTTTTAGTCTATGACTTTCGGCCAGTTACAGTGGCTGGCATTTAGGCCGCGCCTGGGGGTTGGCAACCCCCCAGTGTCTCCAAGCTCTGCAGGCTTGAGTGGTGATTCCAGAACTCCAGGCCGCGCATGGAGGTTGGCATACCCCGGTCAATGGTATTCCTCTTTACCAATCTTAAAATCTGGTCATTCTATGCATTAAAATAGGGTCATTCTATGCATGGATCCCCTCCCATCTTACCATCTAGCCTTCATTTTTGATTAGTGCAAACTACTTTTGGTTGCAGTAACTCAAGGACAGAGGAAAAACAGGTCTAACATGATCTTTCTTCACAGAAGTGCTATGTCTGCAAGGATGGATCATGTCCTGCATTTTTAATATAATATTTTACTCTTTGAGTAAATTCCACACAGAAAATCCACTGTAAGCTACAGTAGCAAAGTAATAATAAAAGTAGTACTTTTATATTTTATTACCCAACTTAATCAAAAAGTTAATATAAAAATCAATATAAATCTATCTGTATTGTATTTTTCCATCTATCTTTAACTTGTTTATAAAGAAGTTGGTTTTTGTAAGCCTTTGCTACTGTCTTCAATAGTTTATAATGCATAAATTGTACAATTTCAAAAAAGATGTACTTATGGATTGAAGACTCTGGGGAAACAATGTTGTTGCCAAAGCCAAGCTTTAAAAGGTAGGTATTATGTCATATTATGATGCTAGGTTTATGACACCTTAATGGCTTTGTGCCTGCAGATGTTATAAATAGTAATTTAACTGCCACTACCAATTCAAAGAGGTTGGAATTATATTATACCAAACTGTTAAGTTTATGACATCAGTTTAAGATCTGTATGAATGCAAAAACATCGATTGAAGTGATTTCCCTCTCCTGAAAAATGTACAGAACACTTCATCAGTTTGGTCTACATGTAAAGGGTGGCAGAATTTACCCAGTTCAGATTTCACATGGGTGGTTAGATGTTTTGAATGTTCCTCCTGTGTTTAAAAAAATCCACAACAAAACAAAACTAGTATCACATGGACCGTTTACGCACGGGTAACTTCACTGCCCCACCTCCCGTGCAGGAGCACAAATCAGGGGTGGATGAAGTGCACAAGGCCAAATGGTCCCCTATGTGGGTTCAGGAAGAGGTGGGGCAACCCGCCACGACTAAAACTCCAGCCTGCAGCCCGGCATGAAACCTCTAGTGCATAAACGGTCATGGAGAAAACGTATAGCTCATTTCTGTGTGTTGGGCCAGTTTCTGCATGTGAGAAATCTGTTTGTTTTAATTTAATGGAGTATTTGAAACTCTTAAGGTAAAATCAGTACATGCACAGATTTTAGTTCTTATGTTTCAGGCTAATGAGAGTTTCTTAAGCTTTTCAGTGACTTAAATCTTTATGTTGATAGATCCAGCCACCTTGCTAAGTAATGCCTGAAGCCTAAGGAACCTTCCTTCAAGACACTTGTTGGAGGAAGCCTTCGTAGGTTATAAGAAGTCTTCAAACTGGTTATGGGTTTGCCTCTTCCAAATAATGATGTATGAATTGATCCCCCAAATAATGAAAATTAATGAGGAAATGGACAAGGTATCTCCTCATTAATGAGTGCTTAGCCCCCTGTGGAGCAACATCACTGGCAATGATGAACTCTTTGTATCTACAATATCAAACAGTGCTAAATAGAGTCTATTTATATAGTATGCCCTAGTGACCCATTTCCTGCAGCAAAGTGTTTGCAGTTCCCACTCTGTACCTAAACCTACCTGTATATTTATCTTGATCCACTAGCATTTTCCTTGTATTCATGTTTTTCAGCCATTTTATTGTTTTGCAATATACCAGCCCCACAAAAAAGGGGAGGGGAGTTATAACTATTCAGTTGAATTTATAGTATAGTATTTATGTTATATGACCCATAAGACAACTTTATTTAACAAATATGATCCAGATGTTTCATCAAAGGGGCTGGCTACTGCATTGCTTGAAATCAGCCACACCAACCAACAATATGCTTCCTGGGCACAAGCCAGCTATCAAGAGAGAGAATACAGACAGAACAGCATGCTGTCATATTAGCTGCAATTCATCTCTAACGCCAGGGTTAAAGGGCAAAGTGAAAGGCTGCATAAAGCCTTTATTCCAGCAATCTCACACACAACTGCATCATTAACTGGTTCACTACTGACCCCTGAGGAAACCACATTCCTTTGGGGCAAAGCACATCAGCAGCCCAGCTGGTTTTACCTAGATCTATCCTGGGAATACCATTTTCAGTTCTGTTCAATAAGCTTTCATTTGCAGCCCCAGAGCAATGCAATTCACAACTGAATTCACAATAGATGAAGAGCTGCAGGAGCATGCCATCCCTGTGACCATTCTCAGATTAAAAATAATCTGAATCATTAAAAGAACACACTTTTCAGTATATGTGCAATGTTACTCTCAGAAACAAACAGCCTGAATCCTGCACCTAAAGCAAGGAGTTTAATTTTTGCTAGACAGCAAAGATATGACAAGACTCAGTTACTGAAAGTAAATGAGTACTAAAGCTCTTCTGCTACTCTTCTGCTCATACACGAAAGCTCATCACCATCTTTCTTCACTAAGACCCCTGCCAGCCAAACTGCTGAAGAAATGGAGGAAGTGGTGTTACATCAAGTCTGACTCAGTCCAGCCCCTCAGAATCATGGTGAGTGAGGACTGAACCTTCAAGTAAGCAGGGCCAGCATCATTTAGTGGTTAAAGTACTGGACTAGGAGTTGGAGAACTCAGGCTAAAACCCCCCACTCTACCAGGGAATGATGGAAGCACACTGTGTGATCTTGGCCCAGTCATTCTCTTTCAGCCTAACCTACCTCATAGGGTACAACTTTGAGAAAAGAGGAATGCGTTCGGGTCCACAGTAGGAACAGCAGTGGGGAATTT
Source organism: Paroedura picta (assembly GCF_049243985.1). Lineage (NCBI taxonomy): Eukaryota > Metazoa > Chordata > Lepidosauria > Squamata > Gekkonidae > Paroedura > Paroedura picta. Next base: position 152,883,493 of record NC_135369.1, on the reverse strand, counting down.
TGCCATGTCATGCCATTGTCATGTCACAACTTAAAAGCCTGTTCACTTTCTCTCCCATTCCCTCCCTGAGGCTCTCAGACCTTTTCTGCCTGAGGGGAAAAGGATGGGCTGGCGGCGGGTCTAATCCCCACTTCCAGATGACATTGGCACTGGCCCAGCCCTGCCCCAGGTCTGGCCCAAATCATGTCCTCATTTGTCCCGCGGCAAAGGAAAGATGATTCTTCCAGGCCCAGATCCTCCCTCCACCCTGGGCTGACTACAGTGTCCTGGGAGGGAGACAAAATGCCCTAGGTGGCTCTGCAAAGCTATGTCTGGGGCATTTTTCTTCTTCTTTAGGAACATGGTGTTGCTACTATGTTCCTAAACAGAACCCCCTCCCCTCTCAACATGGTAGAACCTTTCTGCCCTGGCTGCCTTGTCTGGAGGCAGAAATCTGGGGTAGACAGGTTGCATCCACAAAAACAGTCCCCCATGGAGACACAGGATGCAGCAGGGCAAACTGCCCCATCACAAAGAACTGGTGACAGCCTGATGTGACCACTGCCATGCAGAATGGGTCTGTCTGTCTGTCTCTCTGTCTCTGTCTCTCCCCCCTCTCTCTTTCACACACACACACACACATACAAGCTAGGATGAAAAGTGTTGCAGATGTGCTGCAGTCACAGGCTCGACCCTGGCTAAATTTGCTGGTATTCTTTAAAGTGTATTTAAAAGCTATTCAAATAGATGCTTATCTTGGCTGCAGGTTTTCCCCCTAAGTTATTGCATTTCATGTTACATATTTTTTCTTTTAAAATTAAAACAAAATTTTAATATACTCAAAGCTTAATTTAAGCCAAAAATTAGTATGAGCTTATTTCACAAACTAAGATTCATAATCAGAAATAGTTAACAGTTTTATAAACTAATCAAGGTCTAAATTCCATAACTGCACGAAATAATACCTAGTGAATTTAATTTAAATACTTTTTGTACCTTCTCAGGGAACTCAGTGACCAGATTTTCTTTTGGGTTGTACAGTAATTATCACTCTTTAGAAAGATAGATTTAAGCAGATGGAGGCTATGTGCCCAGTCCAAAATTCAACTACCTACAGTATTCATTTAAAGAAAAGTGCTGATTTAGTTAAAAATGCCATCAATGAGGATTTCTATGGAATAAAGATGATTGCCTCCGTAAATGATAACAACTCTTTTACAAGTCTCAGCTGTTTTAATCATTTTAAAGAAAAAAAGGAGCCTTCAGTACTAGTCTCATTATGTATAAACAGCCTGCTCAGTTTCAGATCATCAGCTGGAATCCTTCAGGAAAAAATGGCAATGCATTTGAATGCACAACAGAGGGGCTTTGGTGTGTGTGTATTTTTCCCTTCTTTTAAAAAAGCTGCAAATTATAAAATAAAACAAATACTAATTTATCATGCATTGGGATATGTTATGGCTGGTTTAAAGTTAAATTTCAGAATTATTAATATGGATGCCAGCCTCCAGGTGGGACCTGGTGATCTATGGAATTACAGATCATCTCCATATGACAGTGTTCAATTCCTCTGGGGAAAATGGATAGAATCATAGAATCACTGGGGGAAGGGGTCATACAGGCCATCTAATCCAACTCCCTGCTCAATGCAAGATCAGTCTAGACTAAGCATCCATGAAAAGTATCTGTCCAGCTGCCGCTTAAAGACTGTCAGTGAGGGGGAATTCACCACCTTCTTCGGCAACTGGTTCCACTAACTGTGAAAACTGGAGGGGGCTTTGGAGGGGGGATTCTATAGCATTGTATCCCACTGTGTTCTCTGTTATGGTGTGCAAACCCCCCCCCCCTATTTAAAAGGTATACTGGACCCAAAATATACTCCAAAAGTACTCCTGATATTCCCAAAGTCTAAATACTGGAATAATATTTGGGTTAGGATTTTTGGGTCCATTAGTCCCTAAGGGAAATGGCTGGGGGAATGGCTATATAGTATATACCCCTTTGTTAGTTCTCATAGGGATAAAACTATGATTATCAAGTTCTATTATCAATTTGCATGCTAATTCCCCTCTGCTTAGCAGTTCTTTGTCTCATATTAATCAGTAGATGCTGCTCCCAAGGTTTCAATAATTTTTTTTTTCTCTTCCCCCACTTTCTGGAGTAGGTCTCTGGAAAAAACTTGTATAGCCAAGTTATCTGAACAGGCGTCTCCTAGACCGTGCCCCCCCCCCCCTGGAGCCTATGTATTCTGACCTGGGTGGCCCAGGGTAGCACAATCTTATCAGATCTCAGAAGCTAAGCGGTGTCATTAGTATTTGGTTAGTATTTGGTTAGTATTTTAGAAAGTCCAGGATTGGTATGTAGAGGCAAACAATGGCAAATTATCTCTGAACATCTCTTGCCTTCAAAATTCTATGGAGTTGCCATAAGTTGGCTGCAATGGTGTGTTCCACCGCCACATGTACTATGTATTGTTAACACTGATTGTAAGCTAATAATGTAGCATCACATATTTATTGGTCATTTGTTACCATTGCAAACTGTATAACAATGTATGTTGTTCAACAAAATTTGTTATTATAAAGCATCTGGGTTTTGTAAGGGTGGAGTATACAACTTTTAAGAAAAAGGTGGAAACTCTAGGCACTAAAATCAGTGTGATAAGAACTGGGATCTATTTAAATTTGGCATGTTCAACTTTGTAAAAACTAAGCTGATTGGTCAAAGCTCATGTATTTAGCAAGTTAAGAAAGATAAATTTTCAAAAGATTATGTTGAGCCCTGAACGTAACTGAGCATGTTTAAGTCTTAAAATGGAAATGGAATGTGATTTTCTTTGGGTAAAAATATTTTATTCTGATGAGTAAAAAAAGGTAAAGATATCCCCTGTACAAGCACTGGGTCATGTCTGACCCTGGGGGTGACGCGCTCCAGCATTTTCATGGCAGACTCAATACGGGGTGGTTTGCCAGTGCCTTCCCCAGTCATTTCCGTTTATCCCACAGCAAGCTGGGTACTCATTTTACCGACCTCGGAAGGATGGAAGGCTGAGTCAACCTTGAGCCAGCTGCTGGGATTGAACTCCCAGCCTCATGGGCAGAGCTTTCAGACTGCATGACTTCTGCCTTACCACTCTGCACCACAAGAGGCTCTTATTCTGATGAGTACATATAATTAAAAATGTAATTTAATTTTACTCTCTCTTTTTTACTTTTTAAGCTTTAGACATATCTTCCCCAGGACTTAAGTAGTTTCAGCTCAGTAGAATCCATTCCACAGTAAGATACATTAGAGCAGGGGTAGTCAACCTGTGGTCCTCCAGATGTTCATGGACTACAATTCCCATGAGCCCCTGCCAGCGTTTGCCAGCGGTCCTCCAGATGACCACAGGTTGACTACCCCTGCATTAGAGTACAATGTCAGTTCTTATTATTCTTGTTGTCTGGTAAGTACTTGATTCAAAAATATGGCAATACCTTAACAGCTTATAGTTAATCATCTATAAGGAAGACTTCTATGACATTTAGGTTTCAGAGAATGCTGTCCCATTAGCCAGTCTAATTTTACCTTGGAATCTACAATCTTCAGATGTGATAACATACGGAACTATCTGGTTCATTACTATCCTGTCCCTCATAGAAAGCACTCAAAAGCAAATTATTGTCCCTGGTCTGTAATTCAAAACTGAGTTCCTACTACAGGAAGATGTGTAAATAACCCATGAAGAGGATGCATTTAGTCTAACAGCTGCTGAACAGAGAGCTACTTAAAAAAAAACTAATGAATCAGAATGTTATACTGATTTTGTGGAATAATTTAAACAACTTTGTTGGCTAAGTATTTTAAATTTAAATGGTTATGTTTTATCTGTCATAATACATAATGTATTATGTATTGAATCACAGACCATCGTAAATCTGCATCTTTAAATTTTTTAAATACTGAAGATATGGGTTTATATATAGAAGAATGGAAAAAGCTCATCCCTTTGAAATTCACAGTATATAAAGTGACATTGCATAATGCTCCTTCTCACCAACATCCACTTAAAATTTTCAAGATCTCCTAGGAGATTTCCAGCAACCATATCAAGAATAATTTTGGCTTAATAAAGCCCACACAAATACACTGTATGTGTAGAGAACATCATCAGTCATTTAAGAATGCTTCACAAACCAGAGCATAAAGGGGAGGAAAACATTGTTATAAAAGCCAAAGGTTTCAAAGAATCTCCTGAAACAAAAGTAATACTTAAAAAAAGAAATGGTAGTATAGCACCAAAGCTGAAATTAGAGTTACCAGCAATGGGTTGGGAAATACCTGGAGATCCTGTGGCTGGACCCTGCAGAGTGCAGGGTTTGAGGAAGGGATTTTCCTCAGCTATATAATGCCATAGATTCCACCCTTCAAAGCAGGGGAACTGGTCTTGGTCATCTGGAGAGCAATTGTGACAGTGGGAGATATCCCGATACGCCAGGGGCAGGAAGCCTGGGACGCTGCTGGGCAGGGTAAGTGGCAGCTGCAGGGGGGGAGGGGGGAGGGGCCGGGCCAGTGTGGGGGTCGGGCCCCCTCCACACATTAGAGCTGGGGCAGGGGGACGCATGCATAATCGGGGATTTTCCCCGATGCCCTGCCACCGCCAGCACGGGCATTCTGACCCATGCATAATGGGTTTCAGAGTTACATTGTTTGTTCTTCCATCTCATCTGATTTCAAGACATTAAATTTACCTGTCAATTGGATTTCTCTATCATTTCTAAATCCATTAAAATATGCCCATTTCTAAAGGAGGCCACTCCATCTGGAATTATCCATTAAGTTCTGTACAAGAGACCCACATATTCTCAACTCAAAATTCCCAAGGTAATGGCTGGGTATGTCATCCTTGCTTCTCTTTACTTTAACAGAATAATGAGAATAGGTGTACTCTTTAGACAAAAATTACTTGCTGTCTATAGGGAAAGATACAGGATAGTAGAACTGGAATGGACTTGAGAAGAACCACCTCTGCTTTAAAAAAATTAGAGTTAAAATTAGAGTAGGAAAAAATTAACTCAGCACAGGGCTATTCAACACAACTAGTATTCACACACTACCAGTTTTGACTGTCACCAAGTAGACATTGGTGGCTATCTTCATCAGAGTTGCAGACCCATTCATTTAGAATAGGAGCTGCATCCACTGCTACTAGGGTGGGAATGTGAGGACAGGTCATTCAATGAATTGACAGGTGGTGGTTACAGCTTTGAACATTTGCATTAGATCAGCTAACAATTTTTATTTTTTGCAGGTGTCAGCGTCAAGAAATCCCATCTGAGTTCTGATGGTGGGCCATTCCATCATCTTATGGGCAAGCAAGAGAACAGCTGCCTGTGAGATAGGATGTGTAAATAACCCATGAAGGGGTCTCTCTCCCATGGTCAGCATTCAGTGGTGGTGCCTTCAGGGTATATTACAGATCCAGCTTCTCTACCCCACTCTACCAGGTCTTGAGGGAGAGCAGGAGGTTGACATTCTCATCCTGCATCTGGGTGAATATGACCTGGTGCAGATGACAGGCATGAAGCTAATGCAGAAGATACCTAGGGACCTAAAAGGTTATATATATTGTTACCCAGATCCATTGTTGTTTGGTCTAATTTCTTCAGAGGAGGATGTTGTAAACCACCCTGAACCTTCGGGGAAGGGTGGCACAGAAGTCTAATTAAAAAAATTCTGAACATATTTTTGCCCTTGAAGTTAACTTGGAGACATCAGTTGATATAGAATGCTGCTGATTGGTTATTACCAGGTGCTAGGTGCTATACCTATTCTGCAATCACTCAGTTGACTGCCCATTAGTTTCTGGGTTCAGTTCAAGGAACTGGCTATCACAAACAAAGCCCTTCATGGCCTTGGACATCCATATCTGCTGCCTTTTCTCTGTAAAACAGAATGAGATTTCTATAAAGTTAATAGGGATATATTTTAATGAAATGGTTCAGGGAGGAACTTTTATAAATGAATAGGACTATGGACTATACCACCTTGTGCAGTATAGTATTTATTATAACATTGCTGTATATATTATCCTGCACCCACTGCACTGTTTTCTAATTAATGGGAACCAATTCCTGAATTGTTTAAAATACCATGTCTAATAGTTTGTTTTCATATTTCTGCAATCCTAGCCCCTTTACAATGCTTCTTATATTTGAACTTAGTGATTGCATTGACTTATACCATGTAATTTGCCTAGAGTCTCAATGAGCAAATAAATAAAAAACTAAAGCTAATTTGTTTTTATGAACCCCCATGTACATCCACCCCAGGTAATAAAACTTCAGATGAATGCTGGTGTGCATGGAGTGACTGTTATTTGAAAGTTGCTTGTCATGTGAACCAACCCAGCCACGAGGAAAGTTACCACAGGAAACCCACATATCAGTTCAGTTAAATTTATGCCAATACAGGTAACCTGAATCTGAATGAAATGTGGAATTGGTTTGGAGCACAACCGAGTTGGGAGTGGGCTGTGTTTCAATCCTCTTTTCTTCTCATTTATCTGCTTTTTTCAGTCTCTAAGATAATTCTTCTTAATTCAATAACAAGCAGTATTCTTAAGCTACTACAACATTAATATATGAGATCACAGTATCTATAACGACGCCAAAGAATGTTTATAAAGCTTACAGAAAATAATTAATTTCATGGCAAATGAACTTCTATTCATTTTATCCTTCAGTGAACATAAAAAATGAATTTGATAGGTGAAGTTTGTAAACCTAAGTAAAATTATGTTCTAATAGCAGGGAGAAATCTACTATCTAAGTAATACATTGCATATTTTGCACAATGCTTTATTAACAAGGAAGAGCAAATGCCTTATGCTATCACATCAAATAAGTAGATATTTTTCTTGATAAAATGAAAGTATTATTAAAAGAAGGAAAATCTTAGCAATAGTAAGTTGTCTTTTACAGAATTTTGACAACTGACTTTAGAAATGTAGTATGAGGCAGAACAAATTACTTTGTTTAGGCCACAGGTTGTTCATGGAAACGCATCATCTATCAACTGTGGCTGGCATATTTTCTATTTTTTGTTCTTAGTAACAATTCTGTGGGTATTTTTCATTGCAACCCTATTCATTTGATTAAAAAAAATCAAATGGAGGGGGTTTATTGTTTATTCCCAATCTAATAATGTGGATTAAATTCTCAGATAGTTTCATCCATGGTTTGCCAAGTACCAGATATATAGGAGAAGCTATTGCTGCTTTACAGGATATTTAAATTTTCACTTGCTAAGAAGACAGATGGAGGCCTGGCAACATTGGTGTAGGAATGTTTAGTCAATAGCTCCCCTCCCGTGCTGCTAACCATCCAGGTCCCAACATGCCCAGTCAGTGGTGGTATATCTCTCATACTGCAATAGTTGGAAATAAACTGAGACCTTGTGGTATGGTGCTCTCCTCATTATGCTTCCTTAAAGCCCCATAGAAGGGCCTTCGCCCAAGCAAGATGCTCAACTCTACCCACTGCCGTGCTGGAGGGGCGCTACCAAAAGAAACCCCTTGCTCAGAGACTCTGTCCTTGTGCCAGCGGATGGATAGAGTCAGATGAACATGTGTTTCTGTTCAGCCCCATTTATGACACTATCAGACGCACCTTTATCCAGCCAATTCTGAACACTTACCTGAGATCTTCCACAAAGGAGAAAATCAAGGTACTGCTTCAAGACACAGATAAGCAAACAACTCTCTGCACAGCTAAATTTTGCACCGCCGCCATGAAATTGCGTACTCGGTATATGGATCAAAAAATTATTTATGATCCAACCTTATAAGTACAAAGCCATTTTTTTTTAAACTGGTAACTTAAAGTATGTTTTAAATACTGACTATGATGTCAGACTTTTAACATTTTTATAGTATTGGCAGTTTTCCTGCTTTTTGGATTGTCTTGGTTTTAACTGCATGTATTTGGGTTTTGGTCTGAATGACCGTGAATAAATATTGATTGATTGATTGCTTCCTTAAAGCAGTTGTTTGTGTCACCTGGCCAGATAGCCAGCCCTGTCTGGGGAAAGCTTCAGTTGTTCCACAGCCTCTACCTGGTCTGCTTGCCAAAAAAAGAAAATGCAACTTACTATCTTAAATGTAGTTTGCTCAGTGGAAGGGGGTAACAAAGGTAGAAATTGCTCATCATAGGGAGAGCTAATTGGGTAGCACCCCTGAAGCATCAAAAGACAAATGGCTGTTCCTAAAACTGCCCATTATTCATTTTATAATAGGACTAGCAAGAAAGCCCATTGCAAGCAGGAATGCAATGGGCGCTAGGACCCAGGGGACACCGGGAAGTGCAGATCTGTGTGTGTGTGTGTCTCTCCCTCTCGCTGCTGCATGTCTCTTGGTGTGCCTCGCAGCAGGAGGCAGAGCAGGTAATCAGGGCTGGTTTGTAAGAGGGAAGGAAGGCTGGTGTGCAGTTTGGGGCAGCTCTCTCTGTCTGTCTCTCTCTGCCTCCGTCGCAGCAGAAGTGGTTTTCTCTGGATCTCTGTCAGCAGCTTGGGGTAGCTCTGTCTCCTCGCAACAGGAGCGATAGGAGGGAATGAGGGCTCATGTTCAGTCTGGCAGGGCTTTGTGTGTGTCTCTCTGTTGCGTCTGAGAGGAACGTGGCTAGCGTCCAGGGAGGGAGGGAGGGAGCTGTAGGGGCAGGCCCAATCAGGGTGCAGGCAGCGTTGCTGGCTGAACCCTGACTGGCCCTATTCCAACTTGGACAGCCGGGCACGTTCCACCCCCCAGGCTGTTTCACAAATATATAGAGGAACTCTGGATAAGGATGTGTTGGGGAAAGAAATGTCCTCATTAATGAGAAGCATTAACTAAACTCATTCATGGTTTTCCATATGGCACTCTGGGGAGGGATAGTCAAGGCACAGGCTAGGATGAACAAGACCAGCAAGGATACTGGGCAAGTTTGGAAGCAGGGTGGATTTGTCTGAAAGTCTGGTAGCAATGAAATCTGAAAAGCTATCTAGATTGTGATTATGCAAACCAACTATTTAATAACACTTAGTGCAACTGGATTACAGTATTTATTTGTTTATTATTATACTTAAAGATTGTAGGATTGTAAGATTGTATCTATTGGGGATTAATTGAAGAGTTTTACTGAGATTGAGATTCTGTTGTTATATGTTATTGTTTTTTTCTTGTTGTAAGCAGCCTCTGGCGGACTGTGTCAGGAGGGGCAGGGTATAAATTGAATTATAAATAAATAAATAAAGGCCACAGCTCTTGACCTGTGGACTTGAAGGTGGCTGACAATAAAAATATGTTGCAATGGATAAAAATACAATAAAATACACAAAAGCCTGTGATTCCCAAATCTTACAAACTAAGACCTTCCCATCCTGCCTCACCCAATTTGCTAAGTCTCAAGGTATGATGGTACCAGTGGGAGACATTAGAGGACGGCAAGATCTTCTGTCCACCCAGCCTTAACCAAATGCCTGGAGGAAGAGCTCCATTTTACATACTGTGCAAAAATGGATTAGCTCTGACAGGGCCCTTAGCTCTTCCAGGTGCTCATTCCATCAGGTGGAATGAGGCCCTGACCCTGGTTGAGGCTAGGCAAACTTCATGTGAGCCAGGGATCACTAACCTCTTTGAACCCACAGAATGAGGAGCCTTGTAGTAGGCATGGGGAGAGTAGGCAGTCCCTCAAGTACACTAGGCCCAGACTACGGATGGCCTTGAAGGTTAAAACCAAAATGCTGAACTTGATCTGGTATTCAATTGGCAACCAATGCAGCTGCAGCACTGACTGCATATGGGCTCTCCAGGGTGTTCTGGTGAGAACCCTAGAAGCTACATTTTGTACCAACTGTAGTCTGGGTCAAGATCAAAGGAAAGCCACCATAGAGCAAGTTACAGAAATCCAGCCTTGAGATGAACTGTTGCATGGATCACTGTGGTAAGCTGTTCTGAGGCCAGATAGAGCATGAGTAGACATGCCTGGCTAGAAAAATTCCAGTTGGGCTGCTTTGATGACCTGAGCCTCCATGGTAATGAAGGCATCAAGAATCACACTCAGATTCCTGGTAAGATTCCAATTGCACTTCTTCCAGGCTGGGCTGCTCTGGCCCTCTCCTACTGAACCACAGGACCTGCTTCCTGGAGGGGTTGAATTTCAGCTGGCTTTGCCTGAGCCATACTCATCACTTCTTCCAAACATCTGGCAAATGTTTCTGGGGATAGGTCAGGGTGGCTGTCCATCAAGAGAAAGAGCTGGGTGTCATCAGCATACTGATGACAACCCAGTCCAAAACTCTGAACCAACTGGCCCAGAGGGCACATAAAGATGTTAAACAATGTGGGGGAGAGTATTGCATCCTATGGAACCCCCAAAGGAAGTCTTGTGTCTGTATTTCGAGCCAGAGAACATGAATACTGATCAGGACAATTCTGCCTGGTAGGAATATCAGCAAAATCCTGGAACTGAGTAATGTCCCTATCACCCTGCACATTTCTGCTGAGTGTTTCTCCCTGTTGTTGAATCACTCTCTGATGTTGTCACCCCTTTCCTAGAAAACTGAAACCAGACAGCAAGGCACCATAACAACAGCTCTATCAGAAAATGTCAGGCAACTTACAAATGCTGGGGGGGGGGGGGATCCACCCAATTTTGAGCTTTTACAGTGAAGAATGGATGTGGTTATTCAAGTTCTTGATTGGTTAATTTCCAGCAGCACATTGCCATAAAATATACAAGAGGAAGTCATGCTGAAATAAGATGGCCTGTATATTGTATACTGATCAAGTGGTTCCCAACCAGCTAATTTTTGAGTCTCTTTGTGTGTTAAAATTGGAAGTTGTCAGTATCTCCAGCTTCCTGGAGCTGGTCCATTCCCAGAGATATTGTTGGACTCCCTACTAAAGGATACATTCCCATACAAAGAGAGACGAAATGACAAGAGCAACATGACAGCTGCAAAATAGTAAGTAATTGTGTCTGACTCAGCTGCCTTTTACAATGAAGACTTCACTACTCAAATAGCACCATCTACTGCTCGACAAGCAAACCATGTGGCAATATACTGAAAGCAACCACCACCAAGCTATCTTTGTTTTTGAGCTTCTGAAATATTGGACATTGGGCTTTGGCCTGCAATGGGAGGGGGGGGGAGTACACTGGGAGGACAATAGATTAGTGGGGGAAACTTGAAATTAAAAAGTCAAGAAGTTGCAATCATAAGTGTAAAAGAAATTACCTTCTGCTTATATTTTGGTTCCAAGAAAAAAGTTTGCAGAAGATAACATTTGATAAGTTAACAGAAGTTCAAATTTAGCTCCAGGCAGAGGTTATGCTTTGTTTCAGCTTGTTCCAAGAGACAAACATTTGTTTCCTTAACTGGTTTTTTTGGTGCTATTCTTGACATTTCTGTCATCTTTGATTAAGTACTTCATTAGGACAACACTGCATGAGCTGAGTATAAAATGCCACCCTAAATACAGCAAAATACTGCTTATGCAATTTTGTAAAAACAAAATGATCATGATATGGGAAATAAAGATACAGCAGCTTTCATTTGGATCACAAAGATGACAACCTAGGGAATGAAAGTGGTGCTTGAGTTACTTTCTCCTGCTGGGTAATAACATGTAGCTCACTATTTATATAGAACACCTTTAGAAAACCACTTTAAGCATCTGTGGGTTTTATAACACTTACCTAACAAGTTCATATATTTTTTTCACTACAGTCCTCACTGCCTGATGGAACAATCAGACTGCTATGACATCATGACTCACAACAATTTGCTAAAAAGAATACTTTGTAGTTTGATGGCTGTAATGTTCAACACACATAACAGTAAAAACAGTCAGATAAATCAAAAATCATGTTAATGCCTTATGCAAAGCTATTTTCAGTCACACTGAAGAACTGCATATGTGATATTTACTTCTCAGCATGTTCAGATCTGTGAATACTTAAATCCAGAGTCTGGAACCATCATAGGCAAGGCAGATTCTTCCACAAACCTGAGAAAAAGCTTCAGGTCTGTGCAGAAAAATCTGGAATATAAAGACCGCCCCCCTCCCCATACAAACAGTGTTGAAGGTTAAAAGAAACAAATGCTGTTTTGGTGGCATTGCATTGGCTGCTAGGCAACCATAACAGGATCTACAGCCTGGTTTCTTTCAGTAAAAGGCAGGAAGAGGGGTTAGGGCCCTTTCTAAACCAGTTTTGGCCTTTGAGGGAGGACTCATTGGGGTTAAGCCTGGCAACAATCACCAGATGACTTACTATCATTCAACTTGCTATTAGCTGCGCAACAGAAGCCATCCCTTACACGTCAATGTGGTTGCTGTTAGAGTTTCAGATTAGGTACTGGAAGACCCAGTTTGAATCCCCACTATGCCATGGAAGTTTACCAGTTGACTCAGGAATAGTCATACCCTCAGGATTAGTCATACAACAAATTGTTGTGAGGATACGTGGAGGACTGGAGAATGACGTAAGCTTGTTTTGAGTCACCACTGAAAGAAATGTGGGGCATAAATGAAGTAAATAAATAATATATGTAGCTGCAATGGGCAGATGAAAGGTAGGTAGGTTGGTGAGTGGGAAGAAGAAAATAGCAGGGAAAGGTGAGGATACGGGGTTGCCAGAATAAGAGAAAGATGAAATAGTGTGAAAGGGTAGAAAGTAAGGTGCTTTACACAAGTCCTAGCAAGTTCCCCAGTGCACAACTGTTTTGGCCCAGTAGCTAGTACTGAACAGCTTGTCCATTGTTTTCCTGGATGGAGACTGTCAGGGGAGGAAGGTGGAAAAAGCTGAAGACAGACTGGCGCACGGTACAAAAGAGAAGGAAGTAGTAGAAAAAGAGGACAGGATAGAAGGGCTTTAAGGAAGGAAAAGTAGAAAGAATGGAGAAGGGAAAATGACCCCCCGACAAACAAATGTTTTTAGGTTCCCATTCTGTGAAGTTCTATTTCTTGATAGTGAGCTTGGTGTAGTGGTTAAGAGTGTGGACTTCTAATCTGGTGAGCCGGGTTCGATTCTGCACTCCCCCACATGCAGCCAGCTGGGTGACCTTGGGCTCACCGCAGCACTGATAAAGCTGTTCTGACCGAGCAGTGATATTAGGGCTCTCTCCACCTCACCCACCTCACAGGGTGTCTGTTGTGGGGTGAGGAAAAGAAAGGTGAATGTAAACTGCTTTGAGACTCTTTTGGGTAGAGAAAAGTGGCATATAAGAACCAACTCTTCTTCTTCTTGATTAATGTAATTAACAAAAATGGTTAATATGACATCTCATTGATGTAGACTATAATTTTAGTCATAGGTTCATCAAGACATCATCACTGATACAATGTTCGGCCATTGCATTTAATATTTGTCTTATTTTTGAGGCTGTTCAAAATATTCCCCTTAGTTTCTTCTGCTTTTAGTTTTCTGTGATTGTGAGCATTCATGATTCTATGATTAAGGCTTATGGGTTTGATTTGCAGAAGGAAGAAGTGAGATCAGAATTTTTTAGTCATATGAAAAATTCAGTTGCATCCTCAATTTTTGATGATGACCAAGATTTTCTTCTGAGGATTGAGTTTCACCAGTTTTTACTTATAATTCCTTCCTTTACTATTTCCACAATATGAACTGGCTTGAGCAGTTTACTCAGACTATAAATTAAAAAAGAGGTTGATGTTTTAACCATCATTTTCATAGTTGTTTTAGACTGGAAATTTATATTCATTTTTATTAGTTCCATTATCAGTGTTTTGATGCTCTGTTTTATGCTGCTTTTTAAATTCAACATTCTAATTTTTGTTTTATTTTGTAAGCTACATCAGAAAGGTTTCCTGGGGCTGTATCATGAAATTTTTCTAAATAAAAATGAGCATCCTGTCTACTTTTTTTTTGCAGAAAATGTGGGGTCTTAGATTTCCTATGAAAGCTGAATCTATGTTACTAAGTATACCTCCACAGTGCCTCCCAACTCACACACAAAGTTTATTCTTCTATGCGACGACGGCAGCAAGACTAGAATTGGCCAAGAAATGGAAAACGCAAGAACTACCTTCGATAGAAGACTGGTTGAACAAACTAGCTGACTTAGCCAAGATGGCCAAACTGACACTGATAGTCAATGGAAGAACAAAAGAGGCCTTTCAAGAACAATGGGGCCATTATTTGAATCACTTAAGAAAATAATCTAAAAGGGGACTGAAATGGGGAATTAAGTGTATCAAATGAAGAGCATAACCATTTTTTTCTGTATTAATAATGTAGATTATTCATACTGTATCATCTTTAATTTTGGAAAATAAATTCTTGCTTTAGAATGCTTAGGGCTGATCCTGCGTTGAGCAGGGGGTTGGACTAGATGGCCTGTATGGTCCCTTCCAACTCTATGATTCTATTCTATTCTAAAATAAAAATTCTGCTAAAAAAAATGAGTATCGTGTCAGCAACCTATAGAGGACATTTCCCAAATGCCACTCATCTAATGATAATGTGCTTGACTGTAGAGATTGAAAAGAACTGCAACCAGGCCTGTGAAAATAATCTCCAGAAAACATTTCAATTAATATGTGGGTAGCCACTAATTATTTCCAGTTCTCCCAATATGGTAGGTGATCTTCTACCACTACCTCCTGGTTTTGTTTGTGCTGAGAGTAAGCAGAAATGAGGAGAATAAGGAACTGTGCACAAGTCAAAGTAACTTCTGGTAAAACCCAGATGCGATGTCACATTTGCGTCAAAATTTTGCCGACCTCTGTGGTTTACCATAAAGATTTGCAAAATTGAGAGCATCAATGACATCACTTCCACATTGTGGCAAGAAGTGACATCTACACATATATATCTTTTCTCCCTGTGCCCCCCCCCAATCTGAAAATGAAGTGTTGGCTCATCTCTGTGAATTATTAAGTTATCAAAGGTTTTTATGCCACCTGTGCATAAGTCTGCTCTAGACAGCTAACAACATAAAAATAATAAAACAAAACATTAAAATATATTAATTAAATTCTAGCATTCAAAAGCCCCGGTCCAGCATGACAATATATAGCATAAAAACAGTTTAAAATATCAGCTTCCAGGCTAAATAATGTTTAAAATTCAACCCTTTAATTAACAGCTTGGGAGAATGGCAACATTTTGGCCTGGCACTAAAGAGAAAGAAATGTAGATGTGAGGGAAGCCTACAATTAACTTGATTTTTTAAAAAATAAATATAATTTACAAAGAGATATTGTGGTTCCTACTTGAATCGATCCAGTTGGCCAGGATTTTCCAAACTGGCATAAAATTCACATACACCTCAGAGACAGAATTATAGAGCTCTTATACCATCATCTGAGCATAGAGCAGGGGTCACTGGGGTGGTGGTATATTACTGTGAATGAAGTGCAGCCTCTAAATATGGAGAACTGGATTTGATTCTCTACTCCAGCTGGATGACCATGAGCCAGACTGTCTCTTAGCCACACCTATTCTGCATGGGTGAAAAGGGCTGAGAGGGCGGTCATCTGGAAGCAGGGATAATCGCCACTTCTATATGACACAGCCACCAGGCAGGCCCCCTCCTGGGCCTGCTGTGTAGTACGCCTTAAGTTGCCCCAGGCTAAAGGAACACAGAAGAATATGTGTTCCTTTAGCTTGCTATGGGGGACAACAGGGCCTGTCCTGCAGCAGGCCCATGTGGACAGGGAAGAGCTGGGCCCTGCTCTACAGTGGCCCAGAGGGGCCATAAAATGTTCCAGTAAGCTTTGCAGCACTTCACGGTGCTGCGGGATGGACTGGGGCATTCATTTTTATTTTACAGGAAGGTGGGACTGCATTCTCAAGTTGGGTATAATGCCATAGAGTCAACCCTCCAAAGCAGCCACTTTCTTCAGGGAAACTAGTATCTGCAGTCTGGAGGACAGGTGCAATTCTGGTAGATCTCCAGGCCTCACCTGGAGGGTAGAAACCCTGTCACATTTACAATTCATGATAGCCAAAGGTCTGGAAAAAAATCCTGACATTTTTTCACCTGTTCATATAATCATAAACTAATAATAATTATTTTGTGTTGAGGGGAGAGGGAAAGAGGCAACAAAATCTTGGTAAATGAGCACACTGCATGCTCCTTTTCCCATCTGTACCCCATAAATAAAGCTGGAGAGGGATGGTTTTAAGGGAACAGGGGTTTTAGGGGAATATATTTTTATTCTGTAACTGCCATGAGCCGGCTTGCCAAGAGTGATGGGAAATAATAATAATAATAATAATAATAATAATAATGATGATGATGATGATGATGATGATGATGATGATGATGATGATGATGATTCCTATACTTGATATAAAATCAAATAAAACTGGTCTTTTGTTTAACCCATCCAGTGGTGTCAACTCTTATTATTCCATATCAACATGCAATATATGAAACCACATGTAAAGTTTCCTTGGTCTCTCAGAAATAGTTTGATTTTGTATCTTGACTATTATCTAAAACTAAGGCATAAAGCCTGAATTATGTGCAGTCACTTCTGAACAAGGTTTTATAATAGAAGTCTTACTGACTAGTCAGAGATATTAAGAACTGTAAATAGAAAAATTTGGAGATCTTGGTTAAAACCCATTTCAATTTTAAATATTTTCAAAGGCTTATCACATTGAATTCATTAAATTATTTCCAATGGTACAGAGGTGCAGGAGTGAAAGTTTTAAGATATGTTAACAGTACTCTGTGTCTTCCACTATATAAATTTTCTTCAAGTCATGGAAAGTAATATGACTAAAAAAGTCCAGAGCTACAAATAGGAGAGATTATGAATTAAAATATGGAGGCTATATAGTCTGCAATCTGGTATTCACTCCAGTGGAACAAAGTTTCTCTGGAAAAATATGGCACTTGAAGAATTTATAAAAGCAAAAACATATTTTCAGAAAAGGAAGAATGTTTCAATGACAATTTTTTATTGCTTTCTCAGCTCAAGGAGTGAACGCAGGTCAGATCACAAATTAATTATAAAATGGGATGTTTGATGCACAAAAAAGGTGACAGCTTTATACAGACTTTCATTTTAGTTATCTCAAGGTGGTATAAACTTCACAGTATGACTTTGTCATGGGAAAAATTACAACACAGCATCGTGAGGTCTGAATAAAAGCTTATTTAAGACTTTTCACTTACATACAAAAATTGCAGAAGATTAGCAGCAAGTGTTTTTACACCTGTTGTGAAATATGACCAGACTACAAGAAGGGAGTTGTAGAGCCCACTGTTTCCCCCTTTATTGATTCATGCCCTGACTTTCTAAGAGTACATTATACAATAACATATTGAGATAATGAAATGATGTATGTGAAAGCGTTTCATTTCGGCACTTGACACAATAGGAACTGATATTTGACATGTGTTTTAATTTCCATATAATGTTTTATCCTGTCGAAACTAACACCTGGGTTATAGTAAATGCTTGTAATAATTTTTTAACAGTATGAGCATTATAGGATTCTACCACCTGAAACAAGAATAATGTAACAAAAGAATAATAAGCCCAGCACTTTTATTATTATTGTTACCTCACTCAATTTCTTTTGGTACAATGCTCAATAGTAATTCAGTGGAACACTAGACTTCATCAATTTGGACTTGCCCTTCTGCAGTCCCAACTTCTGAGAGCACAGGGAGGGGGGGACCCGTTTTAATGTAGCTCTTGGCCAATATGCATAACTGAAACTTCCTTGTTTCAAAAGCAGCAAGTCATTAACTTTCTGATGCAAGAAGAAGAGAGAAATAAGCTACATTGCTCCCTAAAGAAGGTGTCTAGAACAAGTGCTAGAACAAGCCAAATGATTCTATAGAGTTGCCAACTTTGGGTTGAGAAATTCCTGGAGATTTGGGGATGGATCCTGAGCAGGGTGGGGCTTGGGTAAGGGTAATCTCAGTGCAGTACAATGCCATAGAATCCACCCTCTAAAGCAGCTATTTTCTCCAGGGGAACTGATCTCTACAGACTGAAGATCATTTGTGATTCTGGAAGATCTCAAGACCTCACACAGAGGTTGGCAACCTGAGTGGTTATCGGAGTTTTATCAAATGACGTTTGTTCAGTAGAGCCCAGCTAAACCTTTGGTTCTTTTACACATAAAACACGCATTATCCAGTCAACAGAGGCATGGAGGATCTCTCTGGCTATATAACATATACCCCAAAATGGTTGTTTTGTTTTGTTTTTGTTAATGGTAATAAAACTAGTTCAATCATGCTGCACAAAAACCATGAATAGGTGCTGAGATACAAGATACAAATAATGTAGATTCTGCTTAACAAAACAAACAGATCCATGTAGGGTGGGTGGGAGGGAAGCAGCTCCTGCAGCGTCCCTGGCAAAGAGGGCAAGACCCACGCATGTGGCAGCTTAAATACTCACTCTGCCTTTACTGCTGTGCACACTGCATTCCAGCAGCATGCATACTAGAGGGCCTTTGGGTAGTCACCTCTCCTTCCCAGCAAGCCCTCCACTGCATCAGTGTTTGGAAATCTCAGATGGGTTTAATTGAAGACTATTGAATAACTGTAGGTTTATTAGTTTAAATTTGGTCAAGACAGATTATGTTCTGCAGTTGAAATTCTTCTAGAAGTAGTTGTGATTCATAACATTCCTGGATTCTTTAATTCTCAAGCTACCATTTTTTTTCCAAACAGGAAGCCAGAAGGATTTTAAATCTGAATAGTTTTTTTCCAAGGTTGTTCATGCAAAGCTTTCTTAAACACTTGGCTTAACATTTTATAATCCCTGTTTCATAGATATGAGGTGAGCAGTCAAGTGCCTTTTTTACAAAGCTCAAGGCAAGATAAATAAGGCACCCAGGAGTCCCTAAGTCTTCAGCTTACACTTTAATCATAACCCACTTCCATCTTCTCACTCCAACTCAAAAATGTTACTATACAATTACTTAAGATTTTAATGGATGGCATTAAGACAATTTTGCCTTGTCTTATAAAGGCCTTAATATGTATTCAAGCAGGTTGTGTTTTATATAATGGGGTTGGGAAGATTTTTATTATGTTTCTGCAACAGGAAAAAAAATGATAATAACACACCTCCCACCCTCAGCATTATTTGTTAAAGTATTTATAGAACACCTTTTATCACAGGGTTGGCCCAAAGCAAAACTGTGCTTTCACATACTTGTATAAAAACTAGAGACCAACAGAACTGGTTGTGAACTGGAACTCTTTATTCGAGGACACAGACAGAAGGTCAAACTGGGCAGAATGCTACAATAACAACCTTGAGACAGCAGGAAATTAGGTCTGCAACAGTGCAATCTAAGGAGGTCTATTCAGAAACTGACTAAAAAATAAAATCTCCTCTGTGGTATCCGGGAGGGCATGGCTGCTGAAGGCCATGTCAGGGAAAATATTAGTGGGAAGACTGAAAATTTCCTATCAACATAGTAGCCATCCAGGCTTGCCTGTGATATCCCCAAAGGTTTTAGAAAGACTGGATAAAAGCCATGGAAACCCCTGGGAAGTACACAAATACACTACAGTGTTAAGGGTAAGCAAGTAACAAATGTTTTCTAATAATATTGACCCTGAGCAGATGCCCAAACTCCCATAATTCCACAGGGCCTGCAAAAGGGAGCTCCTCCACCAGGCATTTGCCTGAGACCAACCCCTCAGACATCCCCTCCATGGCCTGAACCAGTCTGACCTTAGGGCCTTAGCTAAGTTCCTATTCCTGTCATATTGTTGTTTAAGATCACTGAAATTGTGTTATAATTGTTGTTGTATTTGACTATGTTATATGTTAGGCCATTCCATATTCCATATATCTCCCCATGATGTTGTATGTAAACCACCCTGGGCAATATGGAAGGGCGGTATAGAAATTAAATAAATGCATCACTCATGTGGAAATGGACAAGTTAGGTTTGTTTTGTTTGTTAAATTTGAATTTGGTAGTTTTTTCCCCCCAATGTACTTGAAAAAGAACAGTACATCAAGTTTGAACATGAAATACATTCAGTGTGATCTGAAGCACAGGAGCAACAACACACTTAACTATGCTTTCCCCATAACTTATTTGACATTCTGCAAGTCTGATGCCAGAGGCATGTATGCTGTGTTGAAACCACTGAAGAAAGTCCCAGAGGACAAACATTTTATCTTATTGCTTGCATTAGGCTTTTGCTAATGTGTATTAATAACTGAGCCGTCCCTTAGGAACAGGTTTTGATTTACACTTATCCACTCTTCTCAGAAAGATCACATCCCTTCCCTCCAAACACTTACAGGTCGAAAACCAACAGGAAGGCAGGTAAAATATATTACCTAAGGATATGCATGTTGTCATAAATGCATGAAATAAATTCAATAAGGCTTTTAAAATAAATCAAAATGTGAAGAGCAACAGTGAAAATACATTTCCAAGGGGAAATTCTGGATAAAAATTAGCATAAAAAAACTAGACACAATACACAGTGATCCCAAAGCCTCTCAAACTAAATGCACTCTCACGTCACAGCTTCTTCAGTAACATATCAATAGGATTAAGCTGTATTTTATATGAGAATAATTTCTCACCATAATTTCAATATGTTGGCTGGATTTTTTTAACTTGGTTATTAGAAACCTACAGAACCTCATAAAGTAACAATGTATAAGCCCACATTTAACACTTGCAATCCTGATGACATATTGTTCGTAGGAAGCCCCACTGAACAGACCTAATTAGGATTCTAAGTAGACTTATTTACAGATGTTGTCTGAACTAGTCAGCTACATAAGTAACAACTGTTGAGTAACAACCAACTCATGATAACACCTTCCATGGGATGTTCCAGCCATGAGAGAAACAAACCCCAACTTTACTGGCTGGTCTCTCATCTAAATACTGAATGTGTCTGAAAAAAGATATGGGAAGGCTCTCTCTCTCTCTCTCTCTCTCTCTCTCTCTCTCTCTCTCTCTCTCTCTCTCTCTCTCTCTCTCTCTCTCTCTGGGTAGAAGATGTGTTTCTGGATCTGCAACAATTATCTTTATTTTGTTTTCCTTCAATTTTTAAAGTAAACCAACTTGCACTTAACACAGTAATACATTTCAGTTTTGTTAGAATGAAGCAATGGTTTTATCCAAACTGTTTTTTGCACCAACAGAAGTCTCTCCCACTTTCCCATATCCCATTCGACTCTGCTTGGCATCCAAGCCAATACTTGATACTTAGAAGATTGGTAAGAAGTTCAAAAGATACCAAATACTATAGGTTTAACAGAGTATCTTAGATTTTGTATGGTTACTAAAGTACACTTATCTATTGTAATGTGAGGATAATGAAAGAACTTCCTGTGATAATAATTGGTAATGAACATGCCTTAAATATGTGACAAAATGTCTATCCCAACCTTTTGTCCAGCATTCAAAGATATGTTGTGTCCTATGCAGAGATGTCTGCATATTTACAATAGGCAAGACCGGGATTTCCAGTTGATAACACAGCATCTAACCCTGTGGTACTCTATTCTATCCTAAGTGAAAGTTGCACATCCGAATGACTGCACTTGCCATTTATGCCTTGCCATTTATGTCTCAGATCAATATCATTTTCAAACTAAAGGTAAAGGTATCCCCTGTGCAAGAACTGAGTCAGGTCTGACCCTTGGGGTGATGCCCTCTAGCATTTTCTTGGCAGATTCAATACAGGGTGGTTTGCCATTCCCTTCCCCAGTCATTACCATTCTACTCCCCAGCAAGCTAGGTACTCATTTTACCGACCTTGGAAGGATGCAAGGCTGAGTCAACCTTGAGCTGGCTGCTGGGATCGAACTCCCAGCCTTATGGTCAGAGCTTCAGACAGCATGTCAGCTGCCTTACCACCCTGCGCCACAAGAGGATCGTATTTTCAAACTAAAACCAGGTAAAAACATTTGTGCCAGATTTTCAGAATATGACAACTGGTATTATGCTGTTGTTCTGGGACTGTCAGGACAATCAAATACAGTTTACTCAGAATTGTATTTAAACCTTCAATTGTATTCTTAGGATAGCACTGTATGTATAATAGAAGTGAAAACTATATAATTTGCTATATGGAAATGATGCCTGTTATTTGTACAGCATCTCCTTAGCTCATCTTTGGATGATATGGTAGGCAGAGAGATGCAGTTGCAAGCAATCCAAAAGACAACTACTAACATTCTAAGTGGCCTCTCCATCTGTACCTCTTTAAAATAGAGACTGGGAGGTATGAGGCAATGTTATAATTGTTTACAACCAAAGATATCTCTTATGTGTCTTTCATTGGCCAAATACAAATCCATAAACTAGGTTAATTCAGGGACTATTTTTTGTTTTATCACATTTGGTGTGGAATTAATTTGGTTTAGAATTAGAGATGGGTATGAACTGGCCGATGAACTAAAGTTCATCTCACATTTTGGGTGGTTTGTGTTTCTCTAAGTGATGGTCACTTATGACCACCCTTTTTAGAATCATACACTTGAGATTGATTTGCTGCTGAAAGATGGTTCTCATGGCAATCTGATTTTGACCCAAATAGCTATCAGCCTGAGTGGAATATTCTTTGTGGTGGTTCCCAAGCCGCACAGATTTCAGTTTCTGTAAAATTCTACACTGTATCTCTGTACCGTATACCACAATTTTATTTAGAAGATAAACAACTTTGTACAGTCAAACTTTATTGCACTAGGCCATAGGCCATCGCAAGATCAATTACCCAATAACATTGTTCAATACATGGATTAGTTCAAAACAAGCACAAATCTATCACAGTTATCAACTAAAAGTAAAAAAAAAATACGTTTAAGCCATACATTCTGCTCATTAAATATTTAGAAAGCCCACAGTATTTGCTACAAGGCCAGCTCGAATCCTTCTTGCGGCCAATGCAAAGGTGGCAACCCTTTGTGTTACAAATGGATCCGTATCAGAAAGCAAATACCTTAATTTATCATGAGCTGAAGAAAATGTCCCTGGAATAATTTTATTTGGAAATTTCCTCCTTGGATCTGTGTAAAGTGAATATTCCTATAGATAGTGTGGAAGATCTTCAATTACTGGGTTCCCACAGATACAGAGACATTGTGAAAGAGGAATCTGAACATATCTCCCAGTCAAAACAGGAGAGGGCGCTGACTGAAATCTCAGGGCTGAAAATGCTATCCTTAGCTTGCTCGTATTTATATTAACCAGATACAGGGCTCTGCTGTGATCTTTTTTCTGGGTCTTAAGCCACGGAGCACACCTGGACTACACAATTAAAGATATGTCAATTTTTGTATCCTGGAGGAAAACACACTCTCTTAGGTCTTTATTATTTTCTTGTTCTGCTAATAAATCATCTGGAACAGTATAATGTGAAATAATGGCATCTATGAATGCAGAAAGCGGCCCTTTAACTTCTATGGCACAGTTAAAGCACTGATGGCTAAAAAAGTCTGTAGTAGACAGTATATTTTTCTTCCACCATTTTTACAGGGCTAGATGAGCACAGGCTCTAAAAGAGGGAAGTTACTTTGTATAGAAATAGGATATAGAGTCCTAGTAGTCTAACTGTTCTGGAGGCAAGTGGGGGGTAGTGAAGTTAAAGGAGCAGGGCATCTCCAGATACTTAGAAGGCTACTCTATTCATTCTCTCTGTTCCCTGGCTGGTAGTTGTTGCTCCTTCCAGTAAAATTTGTCTTATCATTATCAGCCAGCTTGTATAGCTAAGGTCACTATCTCTCTTTGGGTTCACGTTGCTGCCCTTCTGACACCTTACGTATCTCTATGGGACATCATATCAAAACCCTGTATCTTGCTGTATGTTCCTTCTCAAGGGACACAAATATCAGTTCTTTCTTTCTCTGAGACAGACTTATCATGTACCAATATCACACCTCAACAATTCCTTTTTACTTAAAACACTACTTGCAACTATGAGGGCATTTCTGCACATTGAAAAAAATAGCGTTACGCCAGAGCCATGGAGTAACGCTATTAAATAACATGCCTCCAGTCACTCCTCACCTCCTGGCTCTCTCGCTTTCCTCTGCCACCTTCTCACACTTCTGGGTACTCTGCGTGCTGGTTTGAAATGGCAGAGGAGAAGAACGCGCTATGCACAGAACTCTCCTCCGCCTGTCAGTCAAAGAGGCAGCCAATCACCTTTCTCCTGCTATGGGACCGCAAGCTAATTTTTTAAAGTAAAACTTATCCATTTAGATGCCTATGCATCTATGATTTTTAAATGCCACCTCTTTTGGAATCATTAGCCTTGAGGCAATCTTGTTCCCAATTTTTTTTTGGGGGGGGGACTTTAGGGACGACATGAAAAAACAGGTGGTTCTAAATAAATATCCTGACAGAAAAAGAGAGAACCTGACCCAGGCTATCAAAATCAGTTAACAATATATTTATATAATCTCTATTTTTATGATAAATGAAACAAAGCTATCCCATACCTGTGAGTTGAAGGCCGGTATTATATGCATAGAATTTTGATTACAACTTGGAGTTGGTTGAAATATTGAAAACTTCTAGGATAAGTTTCAAAATCACAGGAGGAAACAACCACCGATGAAAGGTCTACTTTGAAATGGAACAAAATCTAGAGTCCATTCTGGTTGTTTCATTTATCATTAAAATAGAGATTATATAAATATATTGTTAACTGATTTTGATAGCCTGGGACAGGTTCTATCTTTTTCTGTTAGGGGACTTTAGAGAGGCATGCTTTGTGTGTTAAATGATGGGAAACGTTTTTTTTTTTTGCTTTATCTGGGTAATTTAACGCGTATTCATTGCTCCAGGCAGTTTGTTTTTAAAAAAAATCCTCGTCCCTGGTAGAAAGGAGACGGAGGTGGATATGAGGGCGGGCACAGGAGGTGGAGATAGTACAACTTTGGCTTTGCATATTTCCTGGGTGTGTGGCTTGCTGGGTGCTCTCCTCTCGCTCACACCAGATAGTTGAGGGAATCCACTTTTTGGGATTCCCCAACTTTCGTTTTAAAATGGAGGATGTAGATGTTGGTTTGCTGCTGGGATGCTGGATGTTGGCGACATTGTGCAAAACACCAAAAATATAGTGCCTGCAAAAAGTAAGCCTTTTACTTTATTTTACAGGTGCGGAATGGCCCTGAGATTTTTTTTGTACTTCCGTGATCACAGATGTTTTCTACAAAGTGAGGACACCTTAATGGAGACAGGTATTCCCAGAGACTCTTGTTGTTCAGTAAGTTATTTGCCTACCATTGCTGTCACTTAGAACACTAGACTTACTTGGTCCTTTATCTTCAGTATAAATATAGTCATAAAATACACTATATGTTTTCAGGACCTTTGGAGACCAGCTTATAGATAGATCTGTGGGGTAGGCTATTGCCTTGTTTCACTATGAGATTTTTTCTCAGCCTTTTTCCTTTGCATTATGTCTTGACAGAGAACCCTGTCACTGGGAAATAGTCTCCTGATCCCTCACCAAGGCAATCTGTCTTTGCATACTGTTAGCTTATAATATTGCTGTGCAGATTTATATATAAGCTACACAAGGTCTACTCATGGTACATTCTGTCCATCCTTCTTTCAAGGCCACATTGCACCTGTTTGACACTACCCTCAATATTATAATGCGGGTCTTTCACTTAGGTTCATAGCTACTGTCATTTGGATATTCGATCAGCCCTTCCTGTCCTATAACACCAGCCATCACTTTTGGTGTGGAATAAATGAGGATGGAATCCTTACTACTGCTGTCTACTACTTCCAGTAGTGGAATATCAAGATCCTATAAGTTGGGGATCTACTATTCAACAATAAGTAGTGCTTAGAACAGGCACAATGCATCCTGTTATTAGTCCCTCCTTTATAGCTCACAGATGATCCTTTATAGCTCACAGTTGCAATTTTTTTCTTGTCCTAATGCTAGGCAACATAAGAAGAAAATCTGCTGTGACATAGAAGCCAGGAGAGTGTGCAAAGTGTTTTATTAAAGAACAGAACATATTAGGAAAACTGACGTTACTTATCCCAGTTTTCTTCCTTATTGGGACTGAACATTAATGTTTAATGGCTGCAGATTAGTTCTAAATAGACTTTTAACCTGAATACTGGTATCTTGTGTTCTCAGTGTAGTGGTCTATAATCTGGAGAACTAGGTTTGATTCCCAAGACTCATCCTCTATATGCTAGGTGACCAGCTAGGTGACCATGGGACCATCACAGTTCTCTCAGAGCTCTCACACTCTCTTTCAGCTCCACCTACCTCACAGGGTGTCAGTTGTGGGGAGAGGGAATGAAGGCAATTTATAAGCCACTTTGAAACTTATTTGGGTAGTAAAACCCTGGTACAAAAAAAAAAGCTCTTCTTGGCCACTCGGATGACCTCAGTTACCCTATCACCTTCTGTAGTATTACTTTCCTTATTGTCAGTTCTTCCAAATAGATTATTATATTATTGCTTCCTCCATGTGAGAGGAAACACATATTAAAAAAAATACCTTTGCCTCGGTTATGTACATATGGGGCACATGATTATTAATGTAAATAGCAATTTAGTTTCAGAGCAATTCAGACACCTGTGTTTTGTTCATTACTATTATTGGCCTAAGGTATAAACAGTTGTTCTTGTTGCTTCTTAAGGTTACAGAAAAGTTGTTTGGTGTGATGCTCTTATTATGACCCATTATGCATGGGGGTTTTAGCGCACATTCGGGGTGGAATGGCGGCGACTAAAATCACGGATAACGCACGGAGCCGGCTGCAACCGGCTGCAGCTTCGGTGCATGCCGCCGAAAAAGCCGCGTCAGTGAAACGTGGAAGAAAGCGCAGCTTCTGGGTGAGCGGGGCGCAACCAGAAGCGGCGCCCGGATCGGCGCGTGCATAATCGGTTACTCTGGGTTTTGCCGCCGTCGCGCCCCGCCCCGTGCATAACCGGTATGCGTCGCGTCTTCCCCCTCCGCGTTTTCCACGTGACCCGAAATCGCCGTTTCGGCGGCCGTGCATAATGGGCCCATATAATGACACAATACCACTAGACTTTGCTTACCTAAGACTGAGATGCTCCTTTAGTATTTGTTTTTAATAACAACTTAATGATTTATAACTTCAGACTACAAGTATCAAAAGAGAGAAGAAATCACATTGGACTGTTTAGTAGCTTCCCAATGAAGAAGAATAATATCTAAGAGAAATCTCTTAAATCTTTGTACAGCATGTACTTGAAGTAAGTTTTTAAAAATACAATAAATAAATTGTCAGCACTGTGTTGGAGAAACCATATGGAAAGCATTAATTCAGCGGGAAACTATAAGCTGTAAATTGGATGTGTGACTCATGAGTCATATCGAACAATGATTAGCTAGAATTTAGTATATATGTATGTTGTCCATTACATACTGCGTGTTTAGTATTTCACTCAAGATTTTTGATTTCCCAAGTATAACCTGTATTTCTTTAGAACATGCATGGTCAGAAATAATTTTTGTAGAGGTATTATGATGAAACTGCATGTAAAGAGTAAGAGAAAGCTAGTTTGACTTCAAGAATTCAAAGAGTCCATTTCCTATAAATTTGGAGTTAGAACCAAAGTTTTGGTTAGAACCATAAGAGACATTTTCTTCCACTCCCATTCCCATGCAAACAGCTGATCTCCCTGAAACAGTTCCCTGTCCCCCAGCAACAGCATTTAGGAGAGATCGGTGGGTTTTCCCCAAGGAGAGGAAAGCAGAAAAGTTACATTTCATTGTACAGTGAATTTTGGTGGCTGAATCCAGAGTGTGAGGGCAGATGTATTCTAATGATGTACTCTTGAGGAAGGAACATAGAGGGACTGGCTAAGGGAAATTATCCCAATCAAGCCAAGGATAAGATTTCTCTTCCGGGAATAGGTTTCCTTAGCCTTGTGTTCTGAGAGTACCAATAAAGGATTCAGGGAAGACTAGGAAGTTGTCTTTGTGGGAGAAAGGCTGTCACAGCTGCTGGCTTTAAGGGAACTTCAGACAGTAAATAACTGAACCTAATGACAGAAGTGGAATTAGAAGCTTGAAGACTGATGAATTCTCAGTGGATTTTGTCAGAATTGTGGAGTCTGAGAGAAAACAGAGATAGGTAAACTGTTCCTTACCTAGATAGCTTCTCTGCCTACACCCATGAAAGAGCCTTGTGCTCCACCACCTCCAACCTCCTGGTGATCCCTGGCCCCAAGGAAGCCTGCTTGACCTCAACCAGGGCCAGAGATTTATCCATCCTGGCCCCCACCTGGTGGAACAAGCTCCCAGAGGAGATCAGGGGGCATGTCGAACTCAAACGGTTCCACAGGGACTGTAAAAGGGAGCTCCTCCTCCAGGCATTTGTTTGAGGTCAACCTGAACCACTGCTTCCCATTGGCCCCCAAGCCTCCTTACAACAACAATCACTACAGATCTGCCAAACCCCCTGGGCCTTCATTACAAGTTGATTCAATGATCTCTCCAGTATTCTGCCTTTCTACAATGTTGTTTATTGTAATCACTATATTGTTGTTATTGTTACCGCCACATTATTATTACAAACTGAGTTACCTGTATCGTTCCTGTTTCATGTAAACCACCCTAAGCCTTCAGGGAGGGCAGTAAATGCATGCATTCATTCACTTATGAGATAAAAACATATGAACCTCCTGTGTTGTGACAGGGCAAAGAAACCACTGCTACACCTATTCCAAAAGAGTGGTATATTCTTTACTGAATCAACTCAGAACTAGAATCTCTGTATTGTACAGCTTGGCAACATCGCTCTTTATATATAAGTAAGTGTATCTGAATAGATTTAAGTGGGTAGCCTTGTTGGTCAAAATTTGTTCTGTATTTGAATAGCTATCTGCTACCTATAATCTAGTACGGACTCATTTATTTTGTCCCATACAGAGTTTAATACATTTTATTTACTTATTTGTTAAACACTGTGATTCCTCTTGTGTGTGGAGGTTTACTGAGATAGAAATACATCATATTGGTTGTGGGGGAGGTTAGTGGAAATTAGTGTAATTCTAATCTGTGGTAAGAACATTTAGTAGAAAAGGCTGTTACAAGGGGAAACTATCTCGACAATTTGGGAAAGCAAAGCTCATATGTGCTCATAGAGGCAGCTTTCTAATTAAACTCAGCACAAAAATATTAATGGCTTTGTTACATGTTGACTTGTGATCTATAAACATTGCTCAATAATGCTAAAAATCTTGTGTGTGATTATGGGGCCATGCGGCAGTCATAAACATATACATACAACGACTATGTTAGTGTTGGACTATGCAAGATCTATAGTGTACATGGATAGCAGTATAAGAATTCCTACAATGGGCATCAGAAGAGTTGTGTATTTAGCATAGTTAGTTCAAGAATTTACTGATGTTTTTTAGTTATGCGCTTCCTTTTGAGTTCCCATCTGCTATGGCAGTGGTACTGTATATGAGAACGGCAAAGAGGTTAACTGCCTAGCAAGGCTCAGGTTATAAACCATGCAATCTGGGTTTGGCTATAGGCCCTTTGGATGTATACCCTAACAATAGATCATCTTAGATCACACCTTCATCCCTTCTCAGGGAAAATTCTGCAGTAACTAATCCAAAAACGAACAACATGTAACCTCCCTTAAGATCTTGTGTCTAACCCCACCGGGTACACATAGGTAAAAAATAATGGAATGCAACCTGGTGTATAAACGAGCAGAACAAAGTGTTTGTGCAAATCCTACAATGGACTAGGAGAGAATATAGGGACTTATGAGAGAGAGAGAGAGAGAGAGAGAGAGAGAGAGAGAGAGAGAGAGAGAGAGAGAGAGGAAGAATCAGACTGTGGCCCCCTTACAGCCCCAAAATGCCTCAGTGCCCCCTGGATCTTTTCCCTGCCCCCTGGAGGGGCATACTTCCTTAATTTATGGCATATTACAGGATTTACAACCTCTCTTGGATGATGATCCTTAGCTTTTGATTGAGAAACCAGAAGAAAGCCATAACCAGAAGGAAGCCATAATTCCACACAGAGAGGGGAAACTGCTTATCCTAGGTCTGTTGTAACACAAAAAGTACTAGGGGTTATGTAACTTCTTGAAAAGGACACCATGGTTTGGCTTAAATATTCAGAATTAGCAGATACATATCATTCCATTAGTTCTATGGGCCTAACTTTTGTGATATGTCGCAATGTCTTGGGTGCCTATCACATAATATTTTTCTCATAAAAGTCGGAAATGTACATTTCTTGTCCAGTCTTGGTTTAGTAAATGCTTTTTATGTCTTAAAAGCACCTCTATCTTTAAAAGAAATGACACGTGAATCTGATAACACCAGAAAGTGTTTGTTCCACTGATCATAAAAAAGGGAATCATTCATATTTTTATATTGCTGTAGTGCTATGGTTTCCTGTGATTGCAGTACAAATTTCTTTACCAGATATCTTCCTGTAATGTAACGTGTATGTGGTCATTACAAAAGAAAATCCTGTTCTTATGTGTTTTTCTTCTGTTGGACACAGTAAACCAATATTATTAGGTTTACCAACTCAACTGAAACCATAATATTTTTAATGGTTTATTTCTCCAGTGTCAGATTGGAGTCCAGGAATCTCCAGGATTCCATTAGTAGGAAGAACCTGAGGTGAACCAGCACAAATTTTCCACAAACTTTCAAGTAGTTTGTGGAAGTTAATGCCAGTACATGAATGGGTACATTTCCAGACAGACTGTCTCTGCGTAAACAAAATAGCATTGGAAACACTGTTTTCAGTTTCAAGACCCCACCCACCTTTGCCAGGATTCCTTTGTGTTCATGTCCCATGTTCTTGCACAGAGTTTGCAAAACCTCACTCCCATTGCTTGGATTTGCGATTATGTGATTTGAGTGTAATCCTTTTAATCTTGCAATAACAGTGAGACTGGGTTTTGTGATTGCACTGGAACTGCTGGGTACT
Organism: Paroedura picta; assembly: GCF_049243985.1. Lineage (NCBI taxonomy): Eukaryota > Metazoa > Chordata > Lepidosauria > Squamata > Gekkonidae > Paroedura > Paroedura picta. The sequence continues at coordinate 152,852,584 of NC_135369.1, read as the reverse complement.
CTATACATTCCACTGGTACTGCTGGGCTTGCAAAATGCTCCCCTTGCTTGGATTGTTATTAAGCTAGCATTGCCACATTGACAATCAGTTCTGCTGATTGTCAACCCCCCTTTCTTTGACTGTGATTATGTGCTAGGCATCAGTTGTATTTTGCTGGCATTGCTACAATGGTGCCAGGTACTAGCACATTGCACTGGTTCTGCTGAACTTGTAAAAATGCCCCCACCTTCAGTTTTCACTGTAGAGATTATCTGATTTGACCTAAGTCCTGTTGGGTTTGCACTACTACAGTGGAACTTGTTCTGCTAGGCTTGTAAAATGACCCCCCCCACATACACACCTTCAGATACTACTGCAGATATTCTCAGACACTCTGTTATGCTGGGCTTCACTTACCCTTGCTGCTTTGATGGTTTTCTTCTCCATTAGAAACAATGGAGCATGGGTACCTTCTTTGGGAGGCTCTAACGTGGACCCCATAAATGAAATCCTAACTAGACTTGGAAGACAGGTAAGAAGAGTCAGCTGGAGATGGTCTATGAATTAGGTGTCTCTAGTATGCCAGGGGGCTGTTCTACTATGTCATAAATGTCACAAACCAAAATGGTTCATTTAGCTCTTAAAATGAACTTAGCTCACACCATGAACCACAAACTGAAACAAACTGCATTTTCCCAGTTCGTTGCCATCCTTCTCAGCTATTGGGAAAGATTAAGATATGCATGTGTGAGGAAAATTCAAAACCAAGTTATGTTGATTAAAATAACATTATGTGATATTGATTAAATTAATCAGATTTCTCAATTATTTCTCAATTAAAACACTATGGGAAAAATAATGGCATGAGAATGTTCATTCTGGTTCAGAATACGAGCTCAGTTTGCAATAATATGTAATAGCAATTACAATTGAATAAAGGAAAGATCCTTTTAAGCCCATCAGTTGACAACAGTGAAATTCTAAATAGAGTTACATCCTTTTAAACCTGTTGACATCTGTGAAGTTAGAAGGGTGTAACATAACTATGTCTAGGACTGCCTTGTAAATTTCTTATTATAAGTTGTCATACGAAGGAAAACGTAAACAATACACTTGGTTAATGACCAGCAAACATCTAATCAAATCCAACTTTTGAGTGTATATAAAATCTAGGTACTTTTCTTTGAAACATTAGTGGGGAAAAAGAGAATATGTTTTAGGAGGAAAGCTCAACTAGCTTATCCAATTTTCCTTTCTCTAAACTTTCAGACATCTAGATCTCAAAAATGAAACATTCAGAAGACAATTGTTTCAATTCTACTATTTAGCAGGTAGAAAGGTACTTCCAAATGGGAGGTTTCTATGTATTTCTGCATCATACTGCAGTCCATGAGCCCTCTCCAGCCATTCTATCCTGAGCAACTGACGCTTTACAGGTCATTGCAGGAGGAAGAGATGGGAGAAAACCACATCCTGTGAACATGACTCCACTTACAGTTCATTGGATTTAAGTCACTGCTGGTTTCATGGACTTGAGGCACTCATTACAGTTTATAATTGAGTTAAATTAGAATTTCACAGTGCTCTCAGCTATAATATTATCATCAAATTTGTATCCAGCCTTTAACTCTGGAAAGTGGTTATTTAATGGCAGGAAAAACGAGCAATGTTTTGTATTTCCCCAAATTTCTTTTTCTCATTGATCTCTCAAAGGTTCATACTCATCAATAAATGCATTTTGGATTATTTATATTTCTTGAAACTAGTTTTTAATTTTCATCAATATTTCTCTTGTTAATACTCTGCTCTCACGGATCATTCTACCTCTTTGTTTTGCGGTTTTGTTAGCACATCATTCACTTCCCTAATGTATATAAGCTAGGTGAGAAAAGAAGAAGAATGTCAAGTAAGCTGCACACCCCTTGCTGGCTGTGAATTAGGATTTCATCTCAGAAATCCAGCCAGCTTCTTGATGGCTTGGCACCTGGCTAAACTGTATGTTTTCTCTGTTTCTCCATGAGTGCTATTATTGTGTTTTGCTATTGTATTATGTTTCTCATGCCAAAATGCCATAGTAAAGCAGGATACTGGCTGGGTGCATTTAAACATGACTGAAGGGTGTTTGCTGGGAAACTACCCCTCTCAGCTGAGAGGGTTCTGATTACTAACGCTGCTTCACTAACAATGTCTGATGAGATGGGGCTTGCCTGCGCTATCCAGGTCAGGGTAGTGTAACATTGTACACCTAAGATACTGTAAGTATGTCTCTTAGGAGATGCTGTAAAATGGTTCTGGATCAAAACACTATATATATACTAGCAGCAAAGCCCATTTATTTAAAAAATGGGCTTAGAAAGGGGAGAAGGGGCAAGGAAAAGGGCACCCCTCACCCCGAAGCGTACTGTAGGAGGCCTCCTGGGGGCCGGGTACAACCATCAAATTTGTGCCTGCAGAGTGCAAGGCCCTACGGGAGGCATAGGGCACACAGCAGTCTCTCAAGTATGTGGGTCCCAGACAGTGGAGGGCCTTGAAGGTTAAAAACAAAAACTTGATTCTGATCCGGGCAGCAATCGGTAGCCAATGCAGCTGACTCAGCACAGGCTGGATATGGGTCCTCCATGATGTTCCTGTGAGGACCCTAGCAGCTGCATTTTGTACCAGCTGTAATTTCCGGATCAGGTGCAAGGGCGGGCACGCGTAGATCGAGTTACAGAAATCTATTCTGGAGGTGACTGTCACATGGATCACTGTGGCTAGGTGGTCAGGAGACAGGTAGGGCACTAGTAGCCGAGCCTGGCCAAGATGGAAAAATGCCTGGCCCGCTACCTTTTTGACCTGAGCCTCTAGAGTTAGTGAAGCATCTAAGGTCACACACAAATTCCTGACTTGGGATGCAATGACTAGTTGCATCCTGGCCAAGGTGAGCAAGCGCACTTCCTGAGCTGCCCCCCTCCCGCCAAACCACAGGACTTCTGTCTTGGCAGGGTTGAGTTTTAGGCGGCTCTGCTTGAGCCACCCAGCCACAGCTTCCAAACATCTGGCAAATGGATATGGGTGGGAGTCTGGGCGGTCGTCCATCAGGAGATACTGCTGGGTGTCATCCACATACTGATGACAACCCAAGCTGTAGCTCCTCACCAGCTGGGCCAGAGGGCACATAAAGATGTTGAAAATCGTGGGCGAGAACTCCAAGCCCTCAGGGACTCCACAAGGACTTGCAGAGACCTATTATATGCAATAAAGTTTTACTGATTTCATACTGCTCATCAAATCAATTCTGGTGTCCAGTGCTAGTTTGGCTGAAGCTTTTAGATAGTGCTTTAACTATTCTCTGTTTTCACTTGGATGCTCTGCCCTCAGCCACCATGCAGCTTCCCCTTTATATCTGAGAAAATTAGTCCTGCCACCACCACAATTAAGGTTGGAAAAGGCAGAAGCCAGTTGAGCTGTGCCCAAACTGGGCACAATGTTATCTGGTGTTCTGGACACTCCCATTTGCTTTAGGGCTTCCCATTATCCGCAAGGGGAAAAACCTTGTTTTGAAAGCAGTTACTTTCATTTTCCAGGTGAATTATAGCAGTTTAAAAATGTGATAATGCTTGAGCCATACTCTTATTCCATTGGCTCCTCTGTCTAGATTGTTTCTGGAAGAAGATAATATCGACTATATAGAATAATAGGATAATATCGACTATATAGAAGTGATACTGTTTTTAATGCAAGGTAATTAAAACCATCCTCTTTTTACCAGAATGTTAATTGTCTTTATGTGTAGCAATACATAAATGTTATGTTCTGAAATTAGTATTATCTGTCGAGATCTTGTAAGAAAAAGAACACTGCACATACGTCATTCCCTGCCCACTCCCAAATCCAATAATTTTTCCACTCCCATGAATTCAAACCTTCCTAAAATGTTATATCTCCAGACAGTGCATGATTTTTCATGCTGTCAAGAATTTTTAACAAACATATACAGCAATAAACCAGTTTAACAGACTAGTTAAATTAGGTTTATGAATGCATAACAATATTAGAGCAGAGCAAAGAACATGGCATATAGCACTAACCAAGACTATTCATTTGTTGAAAAGTGATCTTGCATGCAAGGCATTCCCTCTCCAACATTTTGAGTGAATGGCCCAGCAGTTCTTTTTTCTAACCTGAACACAAGCAAAAGTGGAAACTTTTATTCTGGGGGGGGGGGGACCAGCTTAAAGGGCTATGGGGAAAAGCAAACAGATTTTCAAAACTGCTTAAAAAAAATTCAATGAATCCATTTCTGCCAAAGTATAACCAAAACATACTATTTTTACTATCCAGAAAACTGTACTTGCTTCCTGCAGTTCTCAGGACACATTGTAGCTAAAAAGTGGAATGATCTTTTTAAATTGTAGGAATAAAAACATTATGTCTTGTCTAAAGAAATCTTGTCAATTTCCACAGTTTTCTTCGAAAACTTAAGGAGGTATTAAATGCGATTCTAAATCCTTCCTTTTATTTCAGGCCCTTATCAAATGGAAGACCTTACTGACAAAGCCTTAGTATTAAAAATTGACTTAACAAATTATGATAAGTGGTATAGATTTATTAGAATTCCTGTGGGACTATTGATGAGCTACATTTTTATCAGTTTGAGTAAATAAATAATGAATACACACTGAAACTTTACAAAGGAATTTCCTTATCAGAACTTTCATGGTGAAGTATTTCGGGGGGGAGGGGGAGGCTCCTGAGAACTATATTCTCATAGGAATCACCTAGATGTAGAAACCAGCTATCTGTCTTAAGAAAGCTGCCTCTTCAGTGTGAAACCAGTATGACATAATGGCTACAGCACTGGATCTGTGAGACTCAGGTTCAAATCTTTACTTCCCATGGAAGAATTCTGGGTGACCTTGGGCCAGTCACACACTCTCAGTTTAACCTATTCACAGAGTTATTGTAAAGATAAAGTAGAAGAGAGGAGAATGATGTAAGCCAGTGATCCCCAACCCCCGGTCCAGGGACTGTTCCCGGTCCGTGGATCAGTTGGTACCGGGCCACGGCTCCTCCTCGTCCTCCTCCCCAGCTGCTGCTTTGGGGGCTGCCCTGCCACTCTGCTGCTGGCTCACCTTTGGTTCTCTCCAGAGGCCACCATGGCTGGGGCTCCCCCTCGGCGTGGCACTGCATAGCTGTTGCTGGCAGCGCCCCCAGTGGGCGGTGGGAAAGCAAGTAGGCATTCGCCTTCCCATTCCTCTCCCCACAACAGACACCCTGTGGGGTAGGTGAGGCTGAGATAGCCCTGATATCACTGCTTGGTCAGAACAGCTTTATCAGTGTCATGGCGAGCCCAAGGTCACCCAGCTGGTTGCATGTGGGGGAGCACAGAATCGAACCTCGCATGCCAGATTAGAAGTCTGCACTTCTAACCATTACACCAAACTGGCTCTCTTAAGAGGTCGGCAAACAGGGAGCACGGCCTGGCTGGCTGGGAGGCCAGGGCTCATGGCCAGGTGACTGAGATCACCACAAAGAGGTGAGCTCTCACTGACCCCCAGATGGGAAAAGGGAAGGTTCCAGGGCATCTACGGACCCTAGATTTGTTGGAGCTGGACAGCTGTGGGGTTGGGCTCAAGGTCTTATGCTGGGCCAACCCTCTGAGGACTTGAGATTTGTTAATAAAGGGATGTGGCCATGTTAATGTCAGAGCACTTTGTAGTACCTTGTTTCAGCCGTTAAATGCCCACCTGCCAAAAGTGTTATTTTAGTTTGGTCACTGTCATAATGGTAGTACAGCTACTCCAACAACCAGTCTTTCCACATACATACTTGAGGTTTGCAACCCTTTTACTTCATATCTTCATGGCCATCTGTCAAGGATGGCATTCTGCCCATTTTAAAGTTTCTTGGGCTTTTCCTGTATGTCATATGGTGCCAGATAGATGCAGCCTTTGTGACAGCAGAACACACTGGGTGATTTATTAACCTTATACATTTATTAAGATTAAATATACTAAAGCTTCCCTTCAGCCAGTCCTTATACTTGAAAAAAAATCCCCTTCAAAAAATATTCACATGCAGTACAGAAAAAGTCCAGAACCTTGTTGAAGGAAAGTCAAATACAAATCTGCCAAGGAAGCAGGTGTGTTAGCAACGGGGGCTTGATAAAATGCAGGTTGATAACAGGACATTGATATGTCTCTAATAAGCAAATATAATAGTCTTAGTAGGATAGGAACCAGAAGAAATCAAGTAGTCTGACACTCCCTGAAAATGACAGTACTTTTTAAATGCTAAAATGGATGATGACATTTATATTTTATAAATATATTAAAGCAGGCTCAAGAAAATAATTCTGGGACAAGTGAAAGATAGTATTTTTTCAGAATTAAAGTAAAAATCAGTTACATAAACACATTATCAAACCTTTCAGTCCTAACTTTCACTTACCAAGCTTTGCTATCAGAGCCAAGATATGGGAATGCATTTGATCTCTAATTGCTTTTTTATGCATTTCAAATTTAGTCAGATTTGAACCTGATTGCATTGAACATTAAAACCTTGGACCCATACAGTAAAATCCTTCCTGCGTGCCTATAGTTTGGCATTAAAAATATGCTGAGATGAGCAAGCTGAGCCAAGGGTAAGCATGGTTCTGAGCACTTGGCAGTAGGTCCACCCCATGACTGGAAATGCTGAGTGAATTTCCCATTTTCCAATGGAAAAATTATCTACCAGAAGAGTGCAAGAGAACACCATATTCTAGAAATAAGAGATAAGCCCTGACTCTGATTTGGAACTAATCTCCCATTTCCTGCTGGGAGGAATACTGGAGAAATACAAGTCTTGACTCTTTCACACATATTTTTGACATGCAAACATTGATTGGAATAAAAGGAATACAAAAGAGTTGGCCCAGGCTAGCCAAATCTAATCAGAACTCAGAAACTGACCAGGTTAGTATCTGGATGGGAGACCACCAAGGAAGCCCAGAGTTGTGATGCAGAGGCAGGCAATGCCAAATCACCATGGAATGTGTCTTGCCTTGAAAGCCTCAGGGGTCACTGCAAGCTGGATGTGACTTGACGGCACTTTCCAGCCCTCATTGCTCCAGGCTAGCCTAAATGCTGGGGGTGGGGGAAGAAAACTGTAATTGGATGGAGGGATGTAGAATGGTATCGTATAGACTCAAGACATCTTAGTACTTGGATAGGAGACCACCAAAGAACACTTCCCAGAAGAAGGCAATGGCAAACTATCTCTGCTTAATAATTTACCCTGAAAAGCCTCTCGGATCACTATCAGTCAACAACAACCTCACAGCACTTCACACACACACACACTGGAGGGAATAAATTACCATTAATTAAATGGCCTCTGGACGTCTATCCATAAAACCTGTGGCTGGGTGTTTAGGAAAGCCTTATCCATTCCAGCCTAGTTTGGAATGAGGTAAGGTAAACTATTTCCTATCATCTCACCACAAAAAATAGAAGACCATTTCATTTTCCATCCCATTAAAATGTTTGACCCATATGACATTCCAAGTTACAATTTAGGAAATGTGACGGTTACAGGATAAAATTCCAGTTGTTCAGGTTCTCTTGCATAAGACAATACGTTTGGTCAGGTTGCCAACCTCCAGCAGTGCCCCAGCAATCTCTTGAAATTCAAACTCAGCTGCAGGCTACACAGTTTACCTAAATCAGTGGTTCTCAACCTTCCTAATGCCACGACCCTTTAATACAGTTCCTCATGTTATGGTGACCCCCAACCATAAAATTATGCAAGTGTTCTTTCACAGAAATTAAACCGAAACTGACCAATGGCGTGAAGATCCATTGTACATGATTGTATGTGTTTTTTTTCCCCCTGGGGTTTATCAGTTCAGCTTTGCCTCTTGTCTCTTTTCTACTGCTCCAGACAGATGAATGCTCTATCTCAATCTACCCTACAAGGCTGTAATGTGGATGGCACCCCTCCGGCCAAGCTGCTTGCCCTGCCGCGACCCCTGTGAAAGGGTCATTCGATGCCCAAAGGGTCCCAACCTCCAGGTTGAGAACCACTGCCCTAAATAAATGGCAGCTTTGGAGACCAGACTCGATGGTATACCATAGATTTTAGGTGAAATCCCACTTCAAATTACCCCCTCTACAGGCTTCACCCATAAAAACTCCAGGAACTTCCCAAGCCACAGGTGGCAACTCTATACCAGAAACTTGTAAACCAATTTTATTTCCCTTACAATTAGCTTAGGACCTAGACAACTTTATTATACATGAAACCCTATTTCACTAGTTCAAGATTTGCAACTCAGAAGACATTAATGGCATTTAGTTGGTGGAACATTTAGTTGACAGAACATCCTCCTCTCCATGCTAATAAGTTGCAAATATTCTTAAGTGAAGTCTGAAAAAAATGTTGAAGACAAATATGCCAGTTAATCTGTCAGGAGGAAATAGGGTTTACACCCTAAGAAATAGAAATATAAAATAAAATAAACTTTGGGGTAAAATAAGGAAACTTTCAGAACCTCCAAAGAGCAGAGAGTAAAGGCTGAAATGCTATGCAATTATATTTAAATACCATGGAATTATATTGCTTAAACCTAGTCGATTTTTGGTGCAGTCCTAGACAGAGAAATCCATTTAAGTCAATGGCTTAAAAGTGTGTGATTTTGGTTACAGCTGCACCATTTCTTTCTCATCCTTAGGTAAGGGATTTCATAACTGGTTAAGAAGATTTGTCTTTGCAAGCAGAAACCATGAAAGAAACTGAAAAGCAGATAAAACACCCAGGACAGGTTGGGCTGTAACATTTTCCACTAATTTAGACTTGCTGTAGAATTCTGGGAATCCTGCAATACATTTTAATTAAATAATTTCAAATTGCATATTAACTGGTAAGCACAATTTACTAATACCAAAGGTACATATATATATATTCAAGATTTCTCAATCTATGCCTTATAGCAGCTAAAACTAGTAGAAGGAACAGGGTTATTATACTTTCACAGATATATTGTTGAAGAAACTTTTAAAACTTTCTGGTCTCTTCTGCATGACCAAAGCATAAGTTGTACAGGTCAAGATGAAAATTAAATGGCCTCATGCTTCAAATCTGCTTGGCAATATCGCCCAAAGCAGCTTCCCATGTATATGTATGGTCCAAACTAGCTTTTAAATTTAGCTTTTAAGAACATTGTTTCTAAAATATGTGTGGCATTAAGACATTTGATTGTTGGGTTGCCTTGATTATTTACCTAAGTTAAAGCTTTGCCCATGAGGCTGGGAGTTCAATCCCAGCAGCCGGCTCAAGGTTGACTCAGCCTTCCATCCTTCCGAGGTCGGTAAAATGAGTACCCAGCTTGCTGCTGGGGGGTAAACGGTAATGACTGGGGAAGGCACTGGCAAACCACCCCGTATTGAGTCTGCCATGAAAACGCTAGAGGGCGTCACCCCATGGGTCAGACATGACTCGGTGCTTGCACAGGGGATACCTTTACCTTTACCTTACTGTTTCTGTTCTGTTTCATGTGAACCACCCTGAGCCTTCGGGGAGGGCGGTATACAAATATAACAAACAAACAAACAAATAAATGGACAGTGTATGCACTGTGATTGTCACTTAATGCCACCGTAAAAACATCAGCATTTTATTATTAAATTGTAAGGGGTACAGGGTACCTCCCCAATGGAGTAGTGCAAGTGATTTGCAAGGACTCAAAAGAACTGACAGTAGAAGTAAAATAGTTTAACTCTCAATCCACAAATACTATGCAATTTATAAATTACACTTGGGTGTGTTAAATCCACTTAATGCAAGGAAATAGTAGGGGGCAAACCAAGAACTTTCTGCCCTCAAATGTCACTTTAAATGCTTTTTAAAAGTATTACTGAAAAAATGATCCCATAAACCACATCGTTTTATTTCCCTAATCATCTAACTAACACATCATTTATAAATTAATTATTTATTTACATAAACCCAAAGTAAGTCACAAAACAATCTACCTCAAGAAAAAAATAAAATAGAGCTCCAACACTCCAATACTCAACATGATAGCTAGAATACACAAATACCAACCTCATTCTAAAAAGCAGTTCCTTTACAAATATCCAAACCCTTTTCAGTCATCTGTTCCTAGAGCAGTGGGTCTCAACCTGGGGGTCAGGACAGGGGTTGCGGTAGTGTGAGCAGCTTGGCTAGAGTAGATCAAGATCAAGTGTTTGTCTGTCTGGTGCAGCGGAAAAGAGCGAGATCAGCATGGTGGGACAAGAGGCAGAGCTGAACTGAGGAACCCCAGGGGGGAAAAACAGTTTATATACAATCATGAACAATGGATCTTCACGCCATTGGTCAGTTTCAGTTTAATTCCTGTGAATGAATACTTGCATAATTTTTATGGTTGGGGGTCACCACAACATGAGGAACTGTATTAAAGGGTTGCGGCATTAGGAAGGTTGAGAACTACTGTCCTAGAGTGTTACATTAGATGTCCTCAAGTGCCCTCCAGAACAAGTCTGTTTTACACGCTCTTCAAAATACCAGTAAAAAGGATGCCTTTCTCACCTGGGGAAGCTACTCAAATTGCCTGTAAACATTCAGTTACACATTAAGGAGAAGAGGGGAATAAACAAAAGGCAGCATTGTGTTGAGTGGAATTGACAGGCAGTAGGAACTAGTGGCGCAGGAGCCTCTTGTGGCGCAGAGTGGTAAGGCAGCCGTCTGAAAGCTTTGCCCATGAGGCTGGGAGTTCAATCCCAGCAGCCGGCTCAAGGTTGACTCAGCCTTCCATCCTTCCGAGGTCGGTAAAATGAGTACCCAGCTTGCTGGGGGGTAAACGGTCATGACTGGGGAAGGCACTGGCAAACCACCCCGTATTGAGTCTGCCATGAAAACGCTAGAGGGCGTCACCCCAAGGGTCAGACATGACTCAGTGCTTGCACAGGGGATACCTTTACCTTTACCTTTAGGAACTAGTAGCAACCAACATGTCCTACTTAAAAAAAAAAATGGTGCCAGCTGTATCTGCCAAAGAGAGCTTTGACTCTTGAAAGCTTATACCCTCAAAATCCTGCTGATTTCTAAGGTGCTACTGGATTCAAAACTAACCACTAGCATGACATTACTTCCAGGGTTTTTCATAGAGTTTCTGGTAATTCCTAGAGAGGACCAATGTCACTTTTATTTCTTAAACAAAATAATGCAACAAAGTGTTCTATCATCTGAGATCTCCAAAACACTTTATCATGCTGGATGGTGGTAGGAAAAGATATTTAAATCATAATCTTAAGACTTCTTGCTTATATCTGTGACAGAATGTTCTGCTAACTTTCAAGACTATAGAGGGGACATGGGATCGTTTGCAATGTGGACCTTCTGTGAGTTGCAATGGAAGGAGGCCAAAGCTGGGATCAGGCCTGGTCTCCAGAAAAGTTTAAGGTATGGTTTTTAAAAAGATGTCCAGCTCTTTTCAGGACTATTTCAGATGGAAAAAAACTCTAAACTAATTGATTAGAGATGCAACTATATGGCAAGCTATGTCAGGATACGATAGTCCTGACAATTTTAAAGAACTAAAACATGTTGATAAAGTAGGTGCTAAGCTTCGCAGTATCCAGAAGTACTCCTTTTATTATTTCTGCTACTCCCTCAACACACACATGTAGACTAAAATAGCCAGCATCTTTTCTGGCAGGGATTTTGATAACTCTATGAGGCTGCGGAGCTGCAAGCGACAGCTGGTACATGTCATGGTTAACAGAGCTGTTGCATCAGCCTTCTGTGCTGTTCTGTAGAGACTGAGGCAATTCATATGTCAGCAGGGCAGCCTGTACTACCTCATGTATACAAATAGGGATCAATTGTTTGCAAGTCCTACACTATAATCTGCAGTCCACCAGTCTACAAGCCTTATCCCTGACAATCTCTTTGTGTTTGCCCAGATATTATATAACAAAGAAGACCTGTGCAAATTCTTCAAAATCATATAGAGGTATAGTTCAATAATGATTGTACGTTATTTCACTGGTTCTGAACAGGTGCACATACACATTCACAGAACTTCCTTATGGGGTTGTTAGATCTGCTATAGGAAGAAGAAGAGTTGGTTCTTCTATTCCGCTTTTCTCTACCAAAAGGGGTCTCAAAGAGGCTTACAATCACCTTCCCTTCCCTTTCCTCACAACAGACAGCCCGTGAGGTAGGTGAAGCTGAGAGAGCCCTGATATTACTGCTCGGTCTGAAAAGCTTTATCAGTGATGTAGCGAGCCAGGGTCACCCAGCTGGTTGCATGTGGGGGAGCACAGAATCAAACCTGACTCGTCAGATTAGAAGTCCACACTCCTATCCACTACACTGAGTTTGGGGTAAATGCTACAGCACTGTTATGATGCAATAATGTCACTTCTGGTTTCATACCACAACTGGCATTGTACACTGTTGCAATGCAAAACTGTTTGTTCCCTACCCCAAAATTCACCCTCTGGGCTAATAGCAGTCCTGAGGATAGGGAAAGCAGAATTTTGTGTCTGCGCCCAACTCCATAAGCATATTCATGGGCACTATACATGGTAAACTGATAAAACAAAATGAAGTACTATACAAGCCTGCCACCTGTCCACATAACTACAACAGGGACTCTTGCATAGACTGATATATCAATTAGATGTTATTTGTACACATTGCTGCACTGTAACATGCCTAGGGATACCAGACTCCCTGGTTGGGGTGGGGGTCCCCTGCTGTCAGGTCCCACCCTCCAGTGATTACCTGGCCAGTGGGAGGAACTATCTCCCCCAAAGGGAGGAACCCTAGACATTTCAGCAACATGCCTATGTGATTTCAACATGATCTGGAATGCCTATGTGACTTCAATATGACAGGGACATGGGGGCAACTCTCTTGTTTTTGCTCCCAAATCAGAGCATCACTGTGATGCCCTTGATGTGCCTATGTCACTTCTGCATCATGTTAAAGTCATGTAGGAACAATGCTAAAACATGGAGTAAACATCTATAATTACACCCCCAATCTACTGCTGGCTGCCAGGAGGGATTTGGCAATTTGAAACATGCCCAACTGTAGTACTGTTTAATAAAATCAGAGTCCAGTAGCACCTTTAAGACCAACAAAGATTTATTCAAGGAAGGCATGAGGTTTCAAGTGCAAGCACTAAGTGCAGTTCTGTTTACTGTACTTCTTATTTAGCATCAATATTAAGGTGACAAGATTTTAACACTGGTAAAGCAGGACACCATTGACCGGGGGGGGGGGGGGTTCTTGATTAAAAATTTGGTCTATATGGAGCAACAAAAAGTTTCATATAACGCATAGAATGCAAAAATAGTATTGTAATATATATATATATATATATATATATATATATTTAATTTCAACATAAGTACAATTTGCCAGGTGTCCCCCAGATGTCCCTCCAAAAGTGGGACAATCTGCTCACCTTAACCAATATCCAATATAGACACATCCAAGAAGAAATTCCAAGAACAAGGACACAAAACCCAGAGTCTAACAAAAATCATACTGGAAGTCCCCCTGAACGAATGGAACTATCTTCCAAATGGACATGTTTAGGGCATTTAGGGCAAACTGACCTAGAAATAAGAATAGCTGCTTACAAAAGAATGTGTTAATGAGTTTGCATTTTAGACTCAGGCCCAACATTTTTAGCCACAGGAAAGAGAAGGACTTTTATTAGGTAAAGACACAGAAGTGACAGGGGGAAAATTAATGTGTTTTCTTGCATGGCACCCACATCCATCAGTCCATTTTAACTGCTACAGTGAGTTAGAATCAGAAAGTGAAAGAAATAGAAGCAAATCCCAGCTAATAAGAGACTTCTTTTTTGGTTGTCTTTGGAAGTTTTCTTACCAACTGCCTCCAGCAAAAGAGAATTATTATATTCCCAGTGAAATGTTATTATCAGGTGGATTCTTAACACAAAGACTCCTCAAGCCCTGAAGGCAGCTAGTCTATCAAATATGAAATCTCAGAAATGCTGGGCAAAGAGACTGCTATGAACATCAGTTCTTTTTTGTGAAAAGAGGGAAAAAACGCTTGGTAAATCAGACATTTTTAGCTTCTGTGCCTGACATTTCTCATAATGACAGATGGCCATTTTCATATTTTCCACACTCCCATTATGCTCTTATGGCAAAATTACTCAGGGAAAAATGAAATCTATCTAATTCCTTTGCCCATTTTATAAGCCTTACAAAGAAAAAAGTGAAATCCTGCATTCTCATTCTTAAATTAAGTAAATCTGTCAAATGAACTCTAAGCAAACAAGACTTAGAGAATGAAAGTAATCCTTCAATGGTTTATAAAAGTATACTATAAGTATAGAAGAAATTTGAAACCAAGACCTTAATCCTAAGGACATTATGCTCTGATTTCCCACCTACCAACTTAACCAACTGTCTACCTGCCTATCTAAACAACTATCTACCTGCCCACCTATATCACCATCTATCCACCTGGACCCAAGGAGTATGGTGACAAGATGCTGCAGTCAACATACCCTTCAGTCTGCATTGCCTAGGTCAGTGGTCCCCAACCCGCGGGGCCGCGGCCCGGTGCCGGGCCGCGAAAGTCATGGCGCCAGGCTGAGGCTCCCTCTCCCCGCCCCGCCCCCGCAGTAAAAAACTTCCCAGGCCGCAAGCTTGCAGCCCGGGAAGCTTCTTACTGCGGGAGGGGGGAGAGAGGGAATCAGGGCCGTGCCCACGCATCGCACATGCACGGCCGCGCCCGCGCATCACGCATGTGTGCATGCGCAGCCCGGCCGCTCATGCGTGCTGTGCGGGCACGGCCGCGCAGGCACGGCATGCGCAGGCGGGCAGTTGCCCTGCCAGTCCCCAGCCTCAAAAAGGTTGGGGACCACTGGCCTAGGTCAATAGGGTACCTGAGGAAGGGGAGACTGATAGAAATGCCAACTCTTCTACAATGGACAAGTCCAGTTGTGAGCGCCTTGGGATAATTATGTCTCCCATACTGGAGAACACATGTTCTCTCGTAATGCTGGTGGGCAGGCAGAACAGAAGATTCATGGCTAGAGTGGAAAGATCAGCCACGTAGTGGCCTTCTGTGACCAGTACTCCAAAGGATTACAATGGGGGGCTTGGGGACTCTCCAAGGTATGCTGTGACCATGACCTCGGCAAAGCACTCCTCAATAACTGCTATAGACTGACTCTCCACTTCCCAGGAACAGTATTGTTCCTCCCTAACACTGGAGCAACCTCATTCAATAGAGGGAATGAGAGGAAGAGTAACATTCTGCCTCCACCAACCTCTCTACGCCAGTTTGGTGTAGTGGTTAGGAGTGCGGACTTCTAATCTGGCAAGCCAGGTTCGATTCTCCGCTCCCCCACATGCAGCCAGCTGGGTGACCTTGGGCTCGCCACAGCACTGATAAAACTGTTCTGACCAGACAGTGATACCAGCGCTCTCTCAGCCTCACCCACCCCACAGGGTGTCTGTTGTGGGGAGAGGAATGTGAAGGCGACTGTAAGCCGTTTTGAGCCTCCTTCGGGGAGGGAAAAGCGGCATATAAGAACCAACTCTTCTTCTTCTTCTTCTACTTCCCCCATACGTTTGATGCCCCCAACATCCAGCCTGGAGTCATGCAAGGCCTGCACCTCCCCACAGGTGATGTCACTGGTGTGACTACTGAGTTTTCACCACTGAATTTTACCCAAATCCTACAAAATCATTTCAGTGTCATGGCAGCAATATGACATCACTTCTGGCATCCACCAGAACTAACGTTCTGCCAGGCTAGCACCAATCTCTCTTCATTCCCATCTCTCCTAAAACAGAGTAACCCAGTGAAGGAAGAAGAAAGCCTCAAAATGGAACCAAAGCAACACTTCAGCAGGGTTCCAAAGGTACAAAACATTTAAAATACATTGATACATTTTAGCATCACTTACAAGTCCACTTATTGCATGTAAATTCAAACCTTGCAAACATTCAGCATAGCACCTTCTGCAGGTCTGAAAAAGTAATCTGGCTAAGTGGGCTCTATATAGAGGGGGGGGAATCTTCACTTTAATGAGGGTTTCTCTCCCACCCCTTTTTGGCACCTAAAGACCAAGAATAAAATCAGCCACATGCTAAGGAAGAAGCACATTTTTATTTTAAGCACACATTGATAGGCTGAAAATTCTGCAACAGAAACTTCTCACTTCTCTTTCTCTATCAGCTAAAATAGCTTAGTGTAAAATCACTGAAATGATGCTAAAATAAATATATCTTGAAAGTAGTGATTGTTGCCTATGAACACTAAGACACCTCCCAAGTTGAACTGGTCCTACTCAGCTAACATTCTTGTTGCATGTTTTTAAATGCCTCTCTATAAAAAAGGAGTCCAGATCTTCACTTGTTCCACTGCTGCATGACTAAGTCCAATTATGGCTGTTGAGATGTAGGAACTAAAGGAAGAATATTCCAGAAGCCCTGGTCACCTTGGGAGATGGTGGAGCTCAACAAATCCACATGGAGTTGAATTCAGTGACATCCTCATGCAAGTATCACAGATGTTTCCCATATTCCTCTCGTCATAACAACCTCTTCCATCCTCAGGAAAGTTAGTTTCATATGTGAAGTCATAGCCACACACGTTGGTGGACAATGGTGAGGAGGAGGAACAAAGTGAAATCTTTACCTCCATCTTTTGACAGCACAGGTGAGCTGGCAAAAGAGACAAAAGGGTGATTTTGTTTTCTACATTGTGTTTCATGATTCTCTCAATTCCAGGAAACAATTATCCTGGAAGTGGAAGGAACTGCTAGAGTAAGGGAGAATGCAGGAAGGTCTATGACTGTCAGTTACTTCCACCGAAAGACTGCTGGATCCAACCTGTGATTCCTTGTCTTGGATTGGATCTGGGTAGAATATGAGTCTCTGTTTCTTTGCAGTATTGAGCCCAAGTTCATTTCCCGGACCTTTAACCCATGTTTTTGGGTTTAGTGTAGGAGGAGATCCCACAACAAAATTTAATGTATTGTTTTTAGATTGCCTGGTGCCTGGAAGGGACATGTTTGCTGATTCATACTCATTCTGCTTCCAATTTTCTCCCTGTATTGTTACTTTTGTCTACTGACCTGCCAAAGCAGCATTTCAGTGGGCACAGAAAACTGCAGTAAGGAGAGGTGAGTCATTTAACTTCCCTCAGGGCAACTCCATTCATACTGCTTAGGATCCAAATCTAAGTGTCTCCCACTCACCCCTGGCTGGTAGAAACATCTATTGTGGCCCCACTGACCATTTATGCACTGGAGGTTTCATGCCAGGCTTCAGGCTGGAGTTTTAGTCGTGGCAAATTACCCCATCTCTTCCTGAACCCACACGGGGGAGCATTTGGCCCAGTGTGCCTCACCCATCCTCAATTTGTGCACCTGCACGGGAGCTGGGGCAATGAATTTCCCAGTGTGTAAACGGTCATTGTGCAGATTGTTTTAATGCACATGGTGAGGACACTTGGGATTTAGATGTTCAATAAATGCTATGGTTAGCGACCAGAGAGGTACTTTTGTGTGTCGTAATACTAGAACTCAGGTTCACCCAATGAAGCTAAAATGTGGTAGGTTCAGGGTAGCAAAAATTGGCAATTATCATTACCTTATATTTCAAAGGGAACCAGAAAAATATATGCAGAATATGTTTATCAACATTTGTTAGCCAAGACTGTAAAAGGGAAATTTTATGTTCAGAGGCCATATATTACTGAATACTAGCTGCTAGGTTTGTACCACATGGTAAGTCTTTGCCTTTCTATCCAGCCTGTACAAATTTCAAAGAAGCTTCTTATGAACTTTGGCTTTGATTCTCTCTGACAACATGTGCCTGACCTCAACTGGAAACAGAATGTTGGTCTAATGAAGCTTGATCTGATATGGAACATTCTCATATTCTGTCTGATTCTACATGACGGGGGCACTCATATGGCAGTGGGGCTAATCCCTGCTTCTACATGACATCACTGCCATTATCCATGTTTCCTTTGTTGCTGCAAGCACCTTCAGGAGCCATGCTGGCAGGGTCCACTCTGCTGTGCTTCATGGTACCACGGGGCCAAACGGAGCATAACTCCCCCCCCAATGCAGCAAAGTCTTTCCATCTCAGCTGCAGACAGAGTCCAGTGATGAAATCTGCCCCCCATGGAGACACAGGAAGCAGTGGAGTATGCTGTTCCACTACAACACACCACCGGTGTAGAGTGACACTACCAGTGTGGAATGGGCCTCTGAGGTCTTGTTTTGATCACAGAGTCAGGATGAACACCTTATCTGCTTATGACTATCAATATCAAGTAATTTATATGTAAGATGAAAATGAAAAACACTAAGAATGAAAATGAGGTTTCCATTCCTTCCTATTTAACATTTTCCAATATTATTATAGCAGAGTCTGTTTTGGGACTGTTTCTAACCTACAAACCACATATTTGAGAATAGCTCAAAGACTTGTTAGCTTTAATTATTTTGGTAAGTGACCACTGCTACATTCTCTTTCATGTTATATAATATACTAATAATCTAGCTTCCTTTCCTCAGAGATCAAAGTGATGCTGCCTTCTTGAAAAATATAATGACACTGATTCAGTAACATGGTTATCTTTGGCTGAACCAACCCATAATTTCAAATTTCACTAAATTTATTCATCAAACAAAAGTACTGAGTCAAAGTTAAGATTAAATGTCTGCATTGTTTCTCAGACAAAAGGAGTCTAGACTATGATAAGAATTTATGTATATCATAAAAGAAACATCTACAGACTTTCTATTATGAATGATTAAAAAAAACCAAGGTAGGTATCGGTATTCATGGCAATTTCTTTTTTTTTTCTTATGATTGAGGCAGACATGCCATCTGTATTTTTCTACTTCTTGTATCAAAACACGCATTCTGCTCAGGGTACCTAGACAAACAGCATGGAAGTCAAGTGGGACTCTGTAGAAGGATTGGAAAATCAGCAAAGATTGTCCTTTCTTAGGACAGTGGTCCCCAACCTTTTTATCACTGGGGACCACTCAACGCCTTTTACTGAGCCCTGGTGGGGGGGTAGTTTACTCCTCTACTCTCAACCACTGCCCTAACGCTCTCTGATCGCTATGGTAATGTTTAAACATCCCTTCAAAATAAGATACAGACATGCCACAACAATGAACAATGAACATAAGGAAATTTTAACTCATGACAATGACAAATCAATGGGAACCCTGAGCTTGTTTCTCTGCAACGAGATAGTCCCATCTGGGAGTGATGGGAGACAATGACACCCGAAGTGTGTTGTAAAGGGCCGGGGGGGTGAAGTAAAGGGCCGGGGAGGGGAGAAGGCATCCTTCACGGCCCACCTCCAATTAGTCAACAGACCACATGTGGTCCGCAGCCCACAGGTTGGGGATCGCTATGCTAGGATTACCGTAAGTGCTGACAATAACTAATCTTTGGATCAAGCAGACAATATATAATGGAAATGGCTTGTTTTCATGATCTTGCTTGTACTTAATGGCTTTAAAAATGGTCTTGCTTGTTTTAAATGGCTATGTAGGATTTTTTATTGTTTTACTTGTGAACTGCCTTGAATAGGGCTCTGGAGTTGTAGGATGGCAGCATACAAATTTTCTAAATAAATAATTTTTAATTCACAAAGAATATGAAAAATGTACTTTTACAAGAAAAGAATTTGTACAAAAATGACATATAAAAAATAAAATTGAAACATGGATTTCGGGGTCAAACATATCTGAAATCATCCTTACTTCTTAAAAGAACTAGTTCATGGATGCTTATAGTGATATCGGAAACAATAAATATTTTCAATTAATACATGAGTAATGATCTTAAAAGATCAGTCACTAAGTGAAAAAGATAATTGGAACAGAATGGTTTATATTCATGATGTAATATGAACTAATCATGGGTGAGATTCAGCTACTGTTTAATTCACCAAATTTAGACAGTTACTCTGCTTACTAACTTCTTAAACATACAGTCTAAAGACTCTCATGACCATAACTTATTAGTGAATTAAAAAAATTATCAGCCGAGCAAATAATACTTTAGTTCTCTAAAGTTTTGCGATTCATTGTCATAGTTATAGACTGGCTATATGAACTGTCATTATTGATGTTACTAATAAGTTGCTAAGAAATAAAAAGCCATTCTGCGTGAAGATGAAATATCATTAGTGCAGATGGCAAAGGTTTTTGTGCAGACAGCTAAAGTCCATGTTTATGGACGATGGGTACCTTGTAGTATTTAATCCAATGAAGTTGAAACTTAAAACCTGCTCCCTCCAGACATTTTTATTCAATCACCTATTAGTTAGATCTTTCACTACAACACTAATAGTGAGAAATCTGGCTATATTTCCCATGGCAATCACATATTCTGAGAAGGGCACATTGATTAATAGGTAATGCTGTAAAGGAAAAATGCCAGAGTCTTTCATTTATTGCCTTCTTCTTTAAAAAATCTGACAATATATCACTTGATTTGGAGCACAATTTTATAGGGAACGGCTGATACTCCTTTCAATGGTCAAATTTTGAGGACTATATATGAAATGCAGTAACTACAATATCTGTAAAATTTAGACTCTGGTTTTTGTGTCCTTGTTCCTGGAATTTCTTCTTGGATGTGTCTATATTGGATATTGGTTAAGGTGACCAGATTGTCCCACTTTTGGAGGGACATCTGGGGACACCTGGCAAATTGTACTTATGTTGAAATTTAAAAATATATATATTACAATACTATTTTTGCGTTCTATGCGTTCTATGCAAGTTTTTGTTGCTCCATATAGACCAAATTTTTAATCAAGAACCCCCCCCCCCCTGGTCAGTGGTGTCCCGCTTAACCAGTGTTAAAATCTGGTCACCTTACATCAGCCTTCTAGAAATATTCCCAGTGAGCAAAATGTTTAGCCCACCCCTTTTTTGCTATGTATTTTGTGATGTTTGTTTGAATGGTAAGAAAAGTGAAATAATGTATATATGGTTGTTCATGCAATTAACATACAGCCTTGAGAACAGTCACTGGTTTTACATGGAACTAGAAAGTTCAATGTTTCCAGGACTAAAATAAGAATCTTTTAAAAAAAAAGATGACTGATCATTCTCTTTGCCTCATTAATTCAGGTTTCTTAAAAACTGCATAATTTAATAGACAAAAAATATAATCCTCTCCCTTAACCAGTTCTGCATTACAAGATACTAATTGGACCCTCTAGCAAATACCACTACTCTTGATGACAAGGTTCTTTATATCCAACTTCCATCAACAAAATCCCTGAGTTACTAAGAGCAACACATCAGGCATCTCTCTCTCTCACTCTGTGTCATACACACACACACACACACAGACAAAACTAGTAACTGAGTTTCAGCTGTACCATGTAAAACATATCTTACAAAACCACTGGAGAAGGTAATACAGACACCCAAATTTATCTTTCCTTTCTATTTTATTCTAGGGACACTTTGGATGGATTCATAGAGATGGATGCATAGGGATCTGAGTAAATAAACTGAAACTTAATCCAGGCAGGATGAATGCACTATGGTTTAGGAATGGCTCTGATCCTTGAATATGCATGCAGCCTGTGTTATAAGAGGTGAATCCCCCACTTAAAAATCAGGATTATCCTTTGGCCGTGCTCCTGATCAAATCCTGCACCTAAACCTTCAACTGATGTCAGGTGCCAGGCATTAGGTTGGTGTTTGTGGTTACTAACAAGCCTGGAGAAGTTATGTCCCTGAAAACCATAATCTGGTAAATGAGTGTCTGTTAAAGGAACATGACATTTTTTTCTCCTTGCAGCTGGCAAGCTGTACCTTTGTAGGAAGCAACAAGCCTAGCTAACATGCCACATACATAGATAGATTGCATTAGAGCAACACTATACAGGACTACCTTTAAAACAGTACAGATACTATAAGGCAGGGGTAGTCAAACTGCATTTGCTGGCACGGGCTCCTGGGAATTGTAGTCCATGGACATCTGGAGGGCCGCAGTTTGACTACCCCTGCTATAAGGTAAAGGTAAAGGTATCCCCTGTGCAAGTACCGGGTCATGCCTGACCCTTGGGGTGACGCCTTCTAGCGTTTTCATGACAGACTCAATATGGGGTGGTTTGCCAGTGCCTTCCCCAGTCATTACCATTTACCCCCCAGCAAGCTGGGTACTCATTTCACCGACCTCAGAAGAATGGAAGGCTGAGTCAACCTTGAGCTGGCTGCTGGGATTGAACTCCCAGCCTCAGACAGCATTTCTGCTGCCTTACCACACTGCGCCACAAGAGGCTCTTAACAGATACTATACATTAGCGATCCCCAACCTGTGGGCTGCGGATCACATGTGGTCCTTCGACTAATTGGAGGTGGGCCGCGAAGGACGCCTTCTCTCTCCCCCCCCCGGCCCTTTACTTCATCCCCCCCGGCCCTTTACAACACACTTCGGGTGTCATTGTCTCCCATCACTCCCAGATGGGACTATCTCATTGCAGAGAAACAAGCTCAGGGTTCCCATTGATTTGTCATTGTCATGAGTTAAAATTTCCATGAAAATAAAATGTTCCTTATGTTCATTGTTGTGGCGTGTCTGTATCTTATTTTGAAGGGATGTTTAAACATTACCATAGCGATCAGAGAGCGTTAGGGCAGTGGTTGAGAGTAGAGGAGTAAACTATCCCCCACACACAGGGCCTCAGTAAAATTGTCAAGCGTTGAGTGGTCCCCGGTGATAAAAAGGTTGGGGACCACTGCTATACATGATTGTGAATCTAGCAGCCCAACTGCTATCCATATGGAGCATTTTATGCCAACCCTATATTCTAGTGAATTAGCTGCCAGTTTGTTTCCAGACATACTTTAAATTCTGGTTGTGATCTTTAAAGCTGTATATGATACAAGTTTAGGATACTGAAAGTAACACCTACTTCTATGTCTCCGCACTGCAAGTTATCTTAGAGGTCTTCCTACAGGCACACTTTCATAAGAAATTTGCACAGTGTGCATGAAAGATGGAGCTTTTGCAACATTAACACAAACTCACTCATCTGGGAGCCTGTTTCTCATTCACCCTGGTGGTATCATTTGCAAAGTGATATGATTGCCACCTTTCAATATCTAAAGGCATGCCCTGAGGATGAGGTGGATATGTTTTCAGTTGCACTGGAAGACAGGACTAATGGATATAAACCCCAGCAAAGGAGGTTTCATGAAAGTGTGGTGTATTTGACACTGAAACAATCTCCCTTGTGAGGTGGTAGATTCTTCATCATAGAAAGTTTTTAAGTATTAACTGGATAGCTACTTGACAGGGATATACAGCTGTAGTTTATGTATTGATAGGAGTTGGACTGGATGACCATAGTGGTACCCCTTCCAACTCTGAGATTAAATAAATAAATTTCCATCTCAGGCTGAAGCAAACCTCTTTTGAAGAGCTCATGTGCCAGATATACTCACTTTTACCAATTTTCCCATCTGAACTCTCTCTCCTGCCATATAAATGTGTAAAACTTTCCTTTTAGGCTTTAATTGCTAGGCTTATTTTAAACTTCCTTGGCAGATGAAATAGAGAATGTAAATATTTCAAATAAACAAACAGGTGTACACAAGTGTTTAATCTCATCCTACATTAAAAAAACTGATGATTTTTGTGACAGAGATGCAATTTCAAAGTCCTTCTACTTCAGTTGTCTTAAAGAGACATTGACATGGGGTGTGCAGCTCATTATGACAGAGCACTCAGCTAATGCTATGATAGATGCCTGCTGGAGGTGGAAGATAAACCAAAGTGCCATCAACTCTGGAATACAACAACGGTATTTGAGGACAAGGTAGACTCCATGCAAATTTGCAGCAGAGAAAATTAATCCTATCAGAAATACCTGTCATTATATTGTTTACACACCAAAGCTTTTTTGTAAATAAAAATTAGATTTTCATTAGACACCAGACTCCACATGGCTAGAGGGCCATCACTTCCAATTATGAATGTTATTCCTTGATTTTCAGAGCTTCCCATCTTTCCCTACCTGCTGAAGTACCACAGATGTAACCACATTTTAAAACACTACTCCTTGAGTAAACATGCTGAATAAAGACATACTATATCCAGATAATGTGCTCTGTAACAGTTTAAAGATGTACTTTATTAAAATGTACTCAAGTACTTTATTGCTTCTTTGGCTTTATAGAATCTGTTTATTAAATTGTCATTTGACTGCTATTTTGTGATGATATAGCTATTTACCTTACATCTCTAACATCCTGCAAGTACTTGTGTCTAGTATTTTAAATTCAGAAATGAGACACTCTATTGATAGCATAAACAGCAGGAAAAAAACCAGACAAACTGCAATTTGCATTTAGCAAAAATTTGTGTCTCCACAAGATTCTGCTGGGGAGAAATCCCATCCCTTCCATTGGTCCTGCTTCTTCCATGTTGTATGCTAGTCACACCTTCCTTTCCTACACTCTGGCTCCACTCCCCCCCCCTCCATCACGCTTGTATTTCCCTTCAGCCACCTGTTTCTAATTATTTTCCCACCCAACCACCAGCTCTTTCCTTCCCACCTGCTCACCTCAACAATACATACTAACCCCCCTCACTGGCTCTTCTCCTTGTTATAACCACTCTTCCTTCCTTCCTTCCTTCCTTCCTTCCTTCCTTCCTTCCTTCCTTCCTTCCTTCCTTCCTTCCTTCCTTCCTTCCTTCCTTCCAACTTCTCCCTACTTCCAGATTTTTCTTTCTTTCAGGACCTCCTAGATTTTTACAGTAGTTTTAAATATATTGCCATTCCGGATGTTGTTGTTTTTTTTTTTCCAGGGGGAGCCTCCATATTGTTCTGTGTGCCCTTCCTTACGATGTTTTAATCTGCATGGGTGACAAGTGATATGTAATGTTGCTTAATTTCTTCTAAAATGAAATAGGGGTGTGTAACAGTCAGTGAATGGTTAATGTGTTAGTCTGGTATGGTAGTCTGGTATGTGAGCCTCTTGTGGCGCAGAGTGGTAAGGCAGCCATCTGAAAGCTTTGCCCATGAGGCTGAGAGTTCAATCCCAGCAGCCGGCTCAAGGTTGACTCAGCCTTCCATCCTTCCGAGGTCGGTAAAATGAGTACCCAGCTTGCTGGGGGCTAAACGGTAATGACTGGGGAAGGCACTGGCAAACCACCCCATACTGAATCTGCCATGAAAACGCTAGAGGTCGTCACCTCAAGGGTCAGACTCGGTGCTTGTACAGGGGATACCTTTACCAGGTATGTGAACCTTAATTGACAGGATGTTTTAAAGGAATTCTACAGAAGAAAGTAGCAGTTAACAGTGACGGTTGAGAGTGGCCGTTAGAATTTTAAAGACAGTTAAGAAAAAGGAAAGGATCAATGAGAATCCTGGAATGCAGAAGTGGGACAAGTAGTTCTTCCCTGAAAAATACATCCAAGTAAAGGGGAGTGATCCCTATCAAGTGGTAAAGAAGGAAAATTGGAATTTGTGTTTGTGTACCTACCTTCACAAACTTAGGAAATCTTTAGCCTAAGAAGCTAATGTTTATTTGGTTAAGCAGTGATTGCCAAGAGATGTCTCTTCACAGTTTTAAAGACCTGTCTGTAAAACAAAACAGCTACATTCTTGCAACAAACTGTGATAGTTATACAAAATGACCTCATTCTTGTTGGTTGTTCAACTCTCCAATGTAACCTCAAACCTACCTGACAGTGTGATTTGACCCTTTCCCATACAAAAGTAAAATATTGAAATATGAATTACTATCAGTCTCTCTTGAGCCATAATCTTTCAGTTCTTTACTTCCCTATGCTGGGTCAGCATACTTCTATGCACATTTAAACAAACAGATGGAATAGACAGAGAAATAAAGAACAAGAAAAGGGACTGCTTGTCCAAGAAGAAAAAAAAGGGAAGTGGGGAATTATTACAAGGAGGTACTCAAGACCCACCTGTCCACTAGGATAGTGGTCCCCAACCTTTTCCAGGCTGGGGACCGGTGGCACCAGGGAGGGCGTTTTTGGCTGTGCATGACATGTGCGTGGCCCACCTGCGCATGTGCATTGCGCATGCGCGGCCCTGCTTCCCTATTCCCCCCTCCTACAGTAAGAAGCTTGCCAGGCCGCAAGCTTGCGGCCTGGGAAGTTTCTTACTGCGGGGGGGGGCGGGGAGAGGGAGCCGCGGCCCGGCACCAGGCCACAGCCCGGTTGGGGGCCACCGCACTAGGATATTGCTCTTCTTAAAAAAAAAAAAAAGGTTTTCCCAACAATCAAAATTTATGAAATCTATGTCCTGCTTTGATCCCCCTTATTGATGAAGCCAACTTTGCATACTTGATTAAGGTCTAAGCTTGTCCAAGTAAGTAAAGGGGTTTATAGCTTTGCCCAAAATACAGGTAGCTAAGCAGTTTAAAATTACCTCACCTAATATAGACATTGCAGCTTCAAAACTATGAAATTTTTCTGTCTTCCTTCATAGCAGCTGACCTTGTACAAATCCATAAACCACAGACATAAGGGGTAGGTAGACACAATTCTAGCAATAAAAGAGTGACACTGAACATTCTGCCCTCTAATAAGCACACCCTACTATCCCCCACCCATTAATTCCCTTGGCCACCTTTTCCTGAAGACAAAGAAAGAAAGAATGGGGACCTGCTGGCACAGATATGAGTATGGGTGTTTCCACTTGCACACGATTTAGGAAAGGTTAACATGCATTTAGAACTGCAAAGGAAAAGCTCTTGTGAAGATTAATTTGGCATGCTGATGAAGCATTAAAATCACCTTCTGTTTCTGTGCTCCTAACTAACCTAACTTTCAGCAGCTTTTGCTTATTTAATTACTTATTACCATTTTTGCATATTCTAACATGTACTTTAAATACATGATTGTACTATATTTCATGACTGCAAACATCAGAGAGAGATGACAGTGAAACTTTAGAGTTGATACAACTTGGGCCTCCCCCATAGTACTGAGTATATACAAAGACCCCCTGTTTGATTTTCTTCTTTGCTTTGAGAAATGCAGCATGTGTTCTTTTTTAGACATATGCAACCCTATGAGCTTGACCCTCTATTGGAGTTTTGGAGGGAGCCATTTCTGAGAGATGGGAAAATATTTTCTGAAGAGAATATCAGAGCTGCAGCTTCTGGAGTTCTCCAAGAGCACCAGGACCCCAAGAGAACATCAGAGTAGCCTAACGTAGAGCTGCAGGCTTTGGAGTTCTCCAAGAGCACCAGGACCCCAAGAGTAGCAGCAGCAGCAAAAAAAAGCCAGCCAATTTGCATGAAAGATAGTGAACAAGAGACTTTTAGAGTGCCTCGTAAACCATTTACGCACTGGAGGTTTCATGCCGGGCTGTAGTCTGGAGTTTTAATCGTGGCAGGTTGCCCCACCTCTTCCTGCACCCACACAGGGGAGCATTTGGCCTGGTGCATCTGCCTCCGATTTGTACTCCTGCATGAGAGCTGGGGCAGTGAAGTTCCCAGTGCATAAACGGTCATAGACATTTGTGTAAAACTTAATGGTAAAAATGACTATCATGGAGTTTTTGCCCAAATACCAGAGAATTTCCGTGTTGCCAGTGACCTCCATTTTTGGGAAATGTCAGAAGTGACATCGTTGCTTTGCCAGCAACATTAGCCTACAACTTCTTTTGCTGCTGGTAAGTCTTCCCACACCCACTCCCTGCTTATCTAATGGGCTAATGAGTACCTGCCAACCCTATAAGAAGTGGAATCCAGTAGGTTTGAGGGTACTGCTTCTCTCTCTTTTTATCACTCTCCTCTTCTATTTACTAATCCAGGTCCCATAATTTCTCCCCTCCATTGGGATTTGTGGGAGAATTGGGAGTTACAGACAGAAACAAGACAAAACACATGATCGGAATCCTGTTATTCGTGCTTGTAATACCTCTGCAATTGTGGCATGCATGGAGAGCTTACTAACTATGGAGGCTCAGGTCAAGAGAGTAGCGGGTCAGGCATTTTTCTATCTTCGCCAGGCCCGACTACTAGCGCCCTACCTGTCCCCTGACCACTTGGCTACAGTGATCCATGTGACAGTCACCTCCAGAATATATTTCTGTAACTCACTCTACGGCTGCCTACCCTTGTCTCTGATCCGGAAACTCCAGCTAGTGCAAAACGCAGCT
The DNA here is from genome assembly GCF_049243985.1 of Paroedura picta. Lineage (NCBI taxonomy): Eukaryota > Metazoa > Chordata > Lepidosauria > Squamata > Gekkonidae > Paroedura > Paroedura picta. Next base: position 152,824,426 of record NC_135369.1, on the reverse strand, counting down.
GCTTGGGTCCTCACTTGTACACCTTGGAGGGCCCATATACAGCCTGTGCTGAGGCAGCTGCATTGGTTGCCAATTGCTGCCCAAATCAGGTTCAAGTTTCTGGTTTTAAGCCTATACATTGGTTGGGACTCACATACCTGAGGGATTGCCTACCAACCTATATCCCCCGCAGGGCTCTATGCTCGGCGGGGGAGAATTCCTGATCGTTCCTGGCCCTAGAGAAGCGCGCCTGGCCTCGACCAGGACCAGGGACTTTTCGGTCCTGACCTCTACCTGTTGGAATGAGCTCCCGGGTGAGCTGTGGACCCTGCGGGATTTACCAGCTTTCCGCAGGGCCTGCAAGACAGAGCTCTTCCACCAGGTTTTTGGTTGAGGCCAGGGTCAGCAAATGAGTGCCAGCATCCCCCCCCCCCCAGACCTACTAAGTTAGATCTCCTCCCCACCCTCCCTGCCCCTCTGATAGCAGGGGGTAGGAATAATGAGAGCTTCCGCCATGTTGGGATTGTTTTTAAAGTCTTTTAATGGGTATTTTAATGGGGATAAGACTATTGTGACCCGCCACAAGCCTATGGGAAGTGGTGGGAAATAAATCTAATTAATAATTATAATATAATTATAATAATAAGCCACCTCCTGTATTCTAGGTGGTACCTGGAGATTTCCTGGAATTACAATTGATTTCCAGGTTACAGAAATCAGTTTCCCATTGGGAAAAACTGTTTTCCCAATGAGGGGAAGACACTGAGGTATTGCATCCCTGAAGAGATCCCTCTCCCCTCCTGCTCTCCTCAGACTATAACCCCAAATCTCTGTGAATTTCCCAGCCTAGAGTAGGTAACCCTTCAACGACGGAGGTCTGTGGCTGGGCAGGAAAAGTTCAAGCGCCTACCCAATCTGGATGGAGTACAGCTAAAAGTGGCCCACTCCGCCAGGAACTTGGGAGTGATACTTGATGCCTTCCTCTCAATGGAGGCTCAGATCATGACGGTAGCTCGTCTGGCATTTTACCACTTTCACCAAGCCAAGCTACTAGTGCCCTACTTGGCCTCGGAACACCTGGCCACAGTGGTCCAAACGACGGTCACCTCTAGGCTGGACTTCTGTAACTCACTCTATGCTGGCCTACCCTTATCCTTGATCCAGAAACTGCAACTAGTCCAGAACGCAGCTGCCAGGGTCCTCACAGCAACACCTTGGAGGTCCCACATCCAGCCCATCCTCCAGCAGCTGCGCTGGCTCCCGGTTGAATTCCAGATCAGGCTTAAGGTTTTGGTTATCACCTTTAAGGTTATACACGGTCTGAGCCCAGTATACCTGAGGGACCGCCTCTCCCCCTACACTCCTCAGAGAGCCTTGCACTCTACTACATACAACCTGCTGGTGGTCCCAGGCCCCAAGGAAGCCCTTTGACCTCACCCAGTGCCAGAGCTTTCTCCATTCTGGCCCCCACCTGGTGGAACAAGCTCCCAGAGGAGATCAGGGCCCTGACAGACCCTAAACAGTTCCACAGGGCCTGCAAAAGGGAGCTCCTCTACCAGGCATTTGGTTGAGGTCGACCAAACCACCGCTTCCAGTTGGCCCTCAAGCTCCCCCCCCTACGACCAACATTAATCGGTTGCCCACAGGGTCCAGTAAGAGTTGAGCTGAGGCTCTTACAATTTCTATTTTATGGTATTATTGTTATGATCTTGTTAAATTATTATTGTTATAATATTACTGCTGTTACTGTTACCTGTTACCATGTGTTAATTGTATCCTTCCCTGTTTTCTGTAAACCGCCCTGAGCCCTCGGGGAGGGCGGTATATAAATATAATTAAAAATTTATTTATTAAAAATAAATAAAAATAACCCTACTACATGCTGATTTTCAGAGAATGATGTTCTCTGGTGTCATTCACCAACACCCATGGTCTGTTTCCAACAAAGCTGATAGAGTGTCTACTTTACACATCTTAGGGGACCTAACCATAATCAGGCCTAACCTAATCTAAAGCTGATCTCACCACTGATAAAGAAGATACAGCCTCTGTCAATATGCAGTGTTTATTTGCGATCAGAGATATCATATGCTGGGATCTGTAATCTTTTACTGATTGTTCCTTCATATTAAAACCAGGGCAGCTGTACTTCATTTTTCTTTCAATCTCCTAGGGTCCAGGGAAGCTGCCAACACCGCCCACAGTCAAGCAAAGATCTGGCACTCCAACAATACACCATGTGAAATACACAGGCATGCTGATACCACCCACAAAGGGGAAGGCGTATTTACATCCGTTCCTGTGAATACATCACTACTGGAAGCTACAAGAAATAGATCAAAAGAGAGGCTGCAGCACAGATAAACAGCTCTTCAGTTTGAGCCTCAATAGCTCAAAGAAAAAACATTATTCCTACAGTCAGGGGAGGAAAGTAAGGAAAGGAAATCAGTAGTGTAACACTGTTTTGGAACCTCCTAAAGTGAGACAGGGAAGGCTTTCAGAAACAAGAGCAGTCTTTGATTATGAAAGAGGACTTATTCATAAAGGAGGCCAGAACATGTCAAGAAGGTTTAGGCACAATTGCCACAAAGAAGTTTATAGATCACCCTGTTGATAACAGGCATGTGTATTAGTGCACAAAATAAATATCAGGGGAAAATATGAGAAGAAAGAGTCAAAACCTGTTTTTTCATCCCAGTAGTAAGCCAAATTAGACTGCTATGCTGAAGTACGGCTGAGAATACAATCATATCTCCTGTTTAAACTTCAATATCAAAGTCAAATTTTGGAAGTCACATTTTATCAAATCCCATTTTATATATGAAGAAAAAGATGTTATTTAAAGCTAATGACAGCTCCATCTAAAGTGCAATTTCAGTTCAAATGCGTAGATTAACAGCTTAAGGTAAACAACAAAAATGTAAATAAAATCAAAGGGGGAAATGATCATTATTTGCCTACAAGGTGAGGGATGGACAGCCCTAAATTTTTGCTGAATTGTGACTAAAGCTGAATGTGACAATTTCTACGTGGATATATCTCTATAACAGTTCAATCAAGGAAGCCATGACCCTCAGTTTGAAAGACCTGACTAATGCTGAAATAATAGGGCATTTTGGAGGTCATTAATACAAACTAGGCTTGTGCCCTTTGGCAGACATTGGAGCCCAAGGTGACCAGTGCTGCGTTGCAGGGGTGAGGGGTGGCGCGGGTGTGTCAGTTGGCGCATGCATGCATGTGCAGAGCTCTGCCCCTGCATGTGGGCACCAAGTCGCATGCTGCCACCTGCGCCACCCTTCCCTCCTGCACCACTGGCCACCTCAGGCAGACAAAGCGCACAAGCCTAATACAAATGATTGACATAGGTCAGAAGTGATTTAATGGCACTTAAAACTTACACATATTTCTAAGATGTTTTCAGGGAGCAAAACAAGAATGAAGTAACTAGCAAAATTTCTCAAAGGGATCATGCATCTTCTAACTGCAGTGGACCAGCTCCTAGCATTCCTGGAGGAAACTTTGGCACTCGATCCATACCAGTCTGCTTCTGTCCTGGCCACGGGGTGCAGACAGTGCTGGTCGCCCTGACGGTTGATATTTGTCACCAGCTGGATCAGGGCAGCTCAGCTTTGCTGGTTCTGTTATACGCGGTTGACCACAAACTGCTAGCTAGCTGGGACAGAGATACGGGGCACAGCCTTTTGCTGGATATGCTCCTTTCTCTTAAACCAGACCCAGAGGGTGGCGTTGGGGGAGAAGTTATCAAGACCTGTAGGACTCCCTTGTGGGGTTCCGCAGGGCTTGGTGCTCTCCCTCACCCTTTTTAACATCTTTATGCATCCTCTGGCCCAGCTGGTGCGGAGTTAAGGTCTGGGTTGACATCAGTATGCGGATGACACCCAGCTGCACCTCCTGATGGACAGCCGCCCAGACTCTCCCCTGGAACCATTCGCCAGATGTTTGGAAGCCGTGGCTGGATGGCTCGAGCAGAGTCGCCTGAAACTCAACCCTCCAAGACAGAGGTCCTATGGCTGGGTAGTAAGGGGGGCAGGACTGGAAGCACGCTTATCCATTTTGGCAGGGATGCAACTGGCCATCGCATCCCAGGCCAGGAATCTGGGAGTGACCTTGGATGCCTCGCTGACATTGGAGGCCCAGATCAAGAAAGTATCCAGCCAGGCATTCTTCCACCTTTGCCAGGCTAGGCTACTAGTGCCCTACCTATCCTCTGAACATCTGGCTACAGTGATCCATGCGATAGATTTCTGTAATAGATTTCTGTAACTCACTCTATGCAGGCCAGCCCTTAGGCTTGATCCGGAAGTTACAGCTGGCGCAAAATGCAACTGCAGGAGTCCTCACTGAGACATCTTGGAGGGCCCATATCCAGCCTTTGCTGACACAGTTGCACTGGTTACAGGTTGCTATCCAGATCCGGTATAAAGTACTAGTTCTTACCTTTAAGGCCCTCCACGGTCTGGGTCCCACATACCTTAGGGACCACCTTTCACCCTACGCCCCGTGCAGGGCCTTGCACTCTGTGGGGACAAATCTGTTGGTCTATCCCACCCTCCAGGATGCACGATTGGCCTCACCAGGGCCAGGGCCATCTTGGTCCTGGCCCCTACCTGGTGGAATGAGCTCCCGGAAGAGCTACAGGCCCTGTGGGAGCTTTTGGTGTTCCGCAGGGCCTGCAAAATGGAGCTCTTCCACCAGGTCTATGGTTGAGGCTGACACATGGAAGAAGATCTGGACCCCCCTTGCCACTCTTGCCATATCGGGAGCGGATTAAAATCCCTCCGTCCACCCTGAGGTTTTATGAAGTTTTTGCCGCCAACTGGAGGATTTTAAGGGGATGGTTGAGTTGTGTTTTATAATGTTATGAGTTTTATGGGGTTTTTATGTATTGGGGCTTTTATAATTGTTAGCCGCCACGAGCCCTTGTGGGAGTGGCGGGATAGAAATGCAATGATAGCTAGCTAGCTAGCTAGCTAGCTAGATAGCTAGCTAGCTAGCTAGCTAGCTAGCTAGCTAGCTAGCTAGCTAGCTAGCTAGCTAGATAGATAGATAGATAGATAGATAGATAGATAGATAGATAGATAGATAGATAGATAGATAGATAGATAGATAGATAGATAGATAGATAGATAGATAGATAGATAGATAGATATGGAACTGCATAGTAACTGGTAAATATGGAAGTGCATTTATGTCTAAGCACATCTATGTGAATAGTGTTGTTTGTTTCAAAGGGCTTTGCTTCCAAAGATTGTAGCTGTCATGATTTTGAAAATTTGTCATATAAAACTATTTCCTAAAAATTGTTGGAATATACAAGATCTGTAGTGTGCATGATTCAGTGAAGAATGTCCTGTGTAGGGGGCATCACAGGAGATGTGCATTTAGCATAGTTAAACTAGGAACTTCCTGGAATTTTTCAAAGTGTTTTGATTGGCTCATTTGGAGACTTCCTGCTTCTTTGAGCATACTTCCCTCTGCTTGCCTCCACAGCAGACCAACTGAATGAACAGTATAGTTAGGATTCTCTCTTTTATTTTATTTTTTAAAGCAGCCTGGTGCTTCAATATTCTTTGCATATTTCAACAAAAGTACCTACCTGTAGGAATATGGATAATACGCCTTTCATAAACAGTTTTCTCATTGTTTTCACAGAATTTCATGCAGGAATATCTTTAACCATTTCACAGCAGTCATCAGGATAACACTGGTGTGACTATGTGCATGCTTAGATAGCACACAGATTAATAAAGGCAGGAAAGGCCCAATGAGGCTATTAACACACAATGCAGGAAAAAAAGAGACAGGATTTCAAAAGTCACCCACAAGTCATCCCTCAAAAGTCATATATACCTCTCTTTTCTGCAGGCTGCATTTTAACTGACAGATTCTTTCTACAATACTGAAGTGAAAGAATGGTAACATTGGAGATGGGAAACTATTGCCCAGGGCCCATAACATCTGCAGCAATCTGGTCACTTTAGGGGTTGTAAAAGGAAATCTCCAATAAAACAATATATTTAGTATAAATAAATCCTTGTGGCCACCACAAATAAATCCTTTCTTTCTGTCACCATATCTGGCTTGCTTGCCATACAGTTGAAGGCAATTTTGGCTTTCAGTAGTGCTATGACATTTGAAGGAAACAGTAACTAAGGTATTATTGTAAATCATAGAAGCCTGTATTTTTTTAAAAGTTCGTTCCTAAGTTAATAAATTCCTTTAGGGGAACTTGTTCTAAAAGGAATGACCCATTGAAAGCAAATGGGTCACACGCAGCTGCTTCATATTCTGTATTTCTATGCTCTCAGCTATCCTCAAAACATTACAAGGTTCAGAAGCATAGGAGTTCAGTGAACTTAATCATTCCATTTAAGAGGAAGGAAAAGTGTGTGCCACACTTGTAAAATAATGTTATATCTTTAGGACAGAGCCATTCCTGGAATTCAAGCCTTAAGCATCAATTTACAAATGCTTCTGTACCATAATTTATTTGCCAGTCATAGAGAAATATAAGTAGTGACATTCACGTAAGTAGCAAAAAAAGCTACTATGAGTTTGTGCATATTTTACTGTCAAATTGGTTCATCTTCCATATTCTGCAAGGAACTCGGGATATGACAATTGTTTTTTACTGCTGCCTTGAACAATCAGAAGCACGTGTGATCTAATTTCTAAACCAAATGCAGATTTCCAAACCATCTAAATCTAAATTATTAAACCTACAAGATGTAGAATCCATTGGCCCAAGCCAGTGATTCTCAATGTAACTGAATGCATTTATCTGAAATAGTGCTCTGTCTTACATCGTCGTTCAATATATTTGACATATTAATAATGGTTTTAGTCATTTCTCTTGCATGTCACAGTACAGAAAGTATCCCAGCCACATCTGCAAGTAAGCAAGAGCTGATCTCAGTCACTCATATAGTTAGGCAATTATGCCTGTCCATATCTTTCCACTAACTGTAACCACAAATGAAGTTTCTTGACAGATCAATGCTATGCAGACTACCATGCATTTCCCCTCCTTTTTTCATAAAGCCCATAAAAAAGACCAGTGACCATAGAGTTTTCCTATGTGTTTTTTTTTCTTCTGAGCAGCACTAGGCAGGAAAGGGACAACAGGCAGCTGCGGTACAGCACCCAAATTTGGATGCTGGCCTCTTCAGGAAAATGGATCTCTGGAGCAAAGATGGGAATGTTCAATAGTTGAGACCTGGAAAGACCCTGCCAGCCACAGACTATGCTTGGCTTGATGGACCAATGATCTCATTCGGTATAAGGCAGCCTCTTCTGCTTATGGCTACAAATTTGTGCAAATTACATAGGAATAATCCTCATATAAACTGGTGGGACTAACTCGTTATTAAATATTTATTTGGCCACAATGAAAATTACTGAAATTCCCTGAACACTGTATTTATTAAAAATCAGCAGTAAACCAAACCTGATTTCAGTTCTTAAAAAAGAACAAGTCTACATTCTTACCTGCCAGATGACACAAAAGCAGGAGCCAACTTTTCATAGCTGCACTGTGCCCTGCCCCCCTTCTTTGACTAAAGAGATAACATAAACTAAAGAGAAGCTGGAAAGGCAGCTAAGGACAGATACAAGGAGCAATCCTCTAACAAAGCAAATCTTCCTCCAGTGTAGCAGGCCTGCTCATTTTTACTGAAAAGTGATCTGCTCTGTTACAGGTTGAATATATAAAATTGAAGAGTCCAAGATCTGTTGTACCCAGCAACTTAGCTTGCCCACATCTTGTGATTCTGGCTTTGGGGCTTGTAGTCCTTCATGGTAGTACCTTTTCCATTTATTGCCTTCACAGTTTTTGAATTCGAGCTGTCCTGTGAGTTCTGTTATTTCTGTCTCAGTTCTTAAGATCTCCACCTAATGCACACTTGCTCGGGGGGGGGGGGGGGCTTCCAGATCTACAACCTGAAACCTTCAACACTAATCTGGTTTTGAACACTGGTTTAGAAATTCTTTGTTATTTAGGGTAAGCCTTAGTAACCACGATTTAACACTGAGTGTGTTCCAATGTAATTCCAAATATGTTTACTCAGAAGTAAGGCTCATTGAGCTCAAGGCATAATTTCCTAGTAAGTATGCTAATGGGAACCTTAGTTTTATTCCATTTAGTTGGATTTACTTCTGACTAGGCATGCTTAGTAGCAAGCTGTAAAATTAGTGAGTAAACAGAGATGTGATTTCCACATCAACTATTTGATAACATACAACTTTCAAATCTTCCCTTGTGTCAGCCTTAACCCTATAGTCTGCCTAAACAAAATTTTGCTTTAGCATTAGCATATGAACACATTTTTGTTATTAAATTTAAATTTATATTGTAGGCAGCCACTTAACCAAAATACCATAAGTTTAGAGGGAAGGACTCATGACTATTACACTCAGCATGGTATTTTATTCCTTGCTGTGTGACTTAGCTACTGAAAAAATTGAAAAAAACACATAGTGTGAGAACAATATGTACCTTTAATCTAACCAATTGTGAACAAAGTCATTAAAACCTACATTACAACTCTGTTGGCATCACAGAGAGCTGTACTCTTAAATTCAACACTTTCAGAAATGATTAGTAATTCTAGAAATTCAAAATGTTTTTTTTTACTTTTTAAATAACTAAAAAGGATCGCTGTTCCATGAACAGCCTTGCACAATACAGCTCTTAAACATTGCTCCATCTGTTCTTCCTGTCCAAATAAGCCATTGCATGATTAGTTTTGCAAGTATTCTAAGTTAATGACTACTACTGTTAGTTAGGGTTGCAAATTCCATCTTTGGAAATTCTTGGAGATCTGGGATAGTGGCTGGGGAGGGCAGATTGTGGGGAGAGGAGAGAGATTAGTAGGCATGTGTTGTCTCTGAAACTGCCATTCCCTCCAGCAAAATTGAACTCAGTTGTCTAGAGAGCTGTTTTAATTCCTGAGGAACTTTAAGCTTCACCTTAACATTCATAACCTTACTGTTAGTGCAGTGGGAATCATAAAACACAATAATAAACAGCCTATTCATACAGAGTCTAAAGTACTAGCTAATTATTGGATCCTATTGTTCTTGTCAAACAAGACAACCATTTCCAGGAACTATTTTATTAAAGGATTTTTTTTTTTTACTACCAGATTGTCCCTACATATTTGATATTCATGTAGCTAGAAATGTGAGAAATCTAGAAGAAAAAATAATTGGAATGCTGGATAGATGAATTCTCACAAAGCAACAGTATAGGAAATATCGTTTCATCTGCAGTTTGTTACTCCTTAAAGGGTAAGTTATGGAGTACATGTTTTACGAATTACATACACATTCTTGAGTTCTGCTGGAAAAGATTATGGCATGATGTCCTAGATTCCAACCATTATTTATATATAGTCTGTGTTGGGGTAAGAATATAAACTAATTTATACTGGTAGGAATGTTGATCTCTGACTCAATGTGGTCTGTTAAGATTGCTGTTGCTCTAGGGCAGTGGCTTTCAAATCATACCATTTATTATTATTAATAATAATTATCTTTAAGCCCAGCTGCAAGCATCCATGGAGAGAATACAAGGATTGCTACTATTTTATTATTGTTTTAAAAATTCATTATTTTGCTTTCCTCTGTAATGAGCACCCACAGCATATTATGGAGGCATGTATATCTGGTTTATTCTCAGTATATGTAATTATTATTACTCACCTATTTGCAGACACTACCTTTTATATATCATGAAAAGTCTTGAATTTTAATTTGGAAAACAATTGAAATAACGAATGAACAAAATTGGGCCATATCCTAAGGTTCTGAATCCTGCAGTTTTCAGGCAGACACACAACAGCCAAATGCTGTGAGTTATGAGCTAAGTGCCAAAGTGCCAAACTTCCTATGTCCCTTTGTTCACATGTTTGCTGAGAAGTAGCACGGTGAAGAGGACAGCAAGGTGAAGTCGCTGTGCAGGGAAGAGGAATCCTTTATGAACACAAGGAGGTTCAGAGACTGTGACCTCTTGTCCCATGACTGTGATATTATGAACTTTCCTTTTCCATCATTGCAACTGTCTCCCATATTCCCAGTTGCAGGTTAAAGGTGAGTACAAGGTCCGGAAAGGCCAAAGGCCACTGCTTTGTTCCTCATTATGCTGTTTCAGATCTTCAACTTGAGATGCCAATAACTGAGTCAAGGGGCTTCTGCGTATAAAACATGCCCTGTATCCACTGAATTTTGTCTAGGTGAACTATATGAAGCTGCCTTGTGCAGAATCAGACCATTAGTTCATGAACTAATGGTTTGATTCTGCATATGACAGCCTCACATAGTTCATATTTACACGCACTGTAACCTACCATTTACCCACAATTTACCCATTCTGTTAGAATGAATAGGAATGAAGAGAAAAGCCAGAACGGAGCTAAATAATTAGATTTAGAAAACTATTAATCTTATCTAGTAAAATCGTGTATTTTCAGCCAGACTACCATTAATTTGCTGAGACTATTATTGTTTTCAAAATTACTGAACATGTTTGTGAGTCTGTAGTAGTCACACCTTGACTAGGTCTAGAAAATTACACTAATGAGTCTTACTGTGATTTATTATGCCAACGCAGAAAGTGATTTAGCAATTTGCCCATAAATAACACTTCATGACAGCTAGTTTATAGATCACAAAAGCTCTTCATAAGAGCAACATTTCAACAAAACCTACTACTTGGCACAATAACTAAATTCAAACTCCCTAAGGTCTTTTAACTTTGAATATTTTTCAGCCTGTACCTATTGTCTTGTAAGGAATGCTTTTAGAAAGCCAGAATTATTCCTGTATTACTTAGAGCAGGGGTAGTCAACCTGTGGTCCTCCAGATGTCCATGGTCTACAATTCCCATGAGCCCCTGCTGGCAAATTCTGGCAGGGGCTCATGGGAATTGTAGACCATGGACATCTGGAGGACCACAGGTTGACTACCCCTGATTTACAGCATTCTTGGTTATCTCAAAGAGCATAGATAAATAATCTTTCTGAACAAGTTAAAGTCTAATGTCACTATAGAACAACATATTGGAATATAGAGCTGCTCCCTACAATTTATGCTTCCTTTTATTTTCATGAACCTGTTTTGCCCTGCAAATCGTTATTTCAAGAGAATCAGAAACTTATAGTATCTCAGTTTCAAATGGACCATTTCATGTAAACCATTTAGACACTGAAAACACTACAAAAATGCTAAGATTCTTAATGTTGTTGATGATCATTGCCTGCAGTTCAAGATCTATCCAAATTTAATGCCAGCTGCATTGGAGCCCCTAAGCAGTGCCTAAAAGTCTCAAGAAACACCTGGACATTCTGGGCATTGCGCAAATAATACCAGCTCAACTCCAGAAGACAGTGTTGCTTGGTGCAGCAAGAACCCTGCAAAGATATATCTGCAATTCCAGTTGAATTTCTTTTTTAAGCTCCCACATGGCCTCAACGGAGCTGTCATTTGAGATTCTAAAATCCCCAGAATATTCTTAATTAATTAACGTTATTTATACCCAAATGGGGACTCAAAGCAACTTACGTTCTTCCCTCCTGTATTTTATCCTCACAATAACACTCTGAGGTACCGTATTTGCTGGCGTATAAGACGACTAGGCATATAAGATGACCCCCCAACATTTCCACTCAAAATATAGAGTTTGTCACCATTGTATGGCCGCAGCGCAACCACAGCGCCTCCAGCCCGCCCCTGCATCTCCCTGTGACCAGCACTAGTGCACAAGTGTGCATGTGAGCTCTGCGTAGACAAGGGACGGGCCGGAGTGCTGCTGCTTCCCGCCAAGTAGAACAGGCCGGTCACGGCGAAAAGGCTGGCACCCCTGTCTCGCTGCTGATGCTTGCCGCAGCCATGCTGATGACCTGCCGTGGCCGCGCTGGATACCGTGCGATACTGGATGGTATGTAGAATGAGGTGGGCGGGCATCGGGAGGCCACTATGGGCACCAGGTGGACATCGGGAGGCCAGCTATGTCTATCCCAATTGAAGTACACCCGGCATATAGGACGACCCCCCCCCCACTTGGATGCATGTTTTTCAGGGGGGAAAGTAGTCTTATACGCTAGCAAATATGGTAGGTTAGGCTGAGAGCATATGACTGACCCAAAGTTGCTCAGCAAGCTTCCATGGATTTGAATCTGGATCTTGTAGATCCAACACTTGAAATGCTACCTTGGCACACTGGCTTCTGGAATCTAGTAGGATCCATAAGTCACCATGGTGGACTATTTTCAAACACTGTGCCCCTTCTACATACACAGTTTTCTTTGATTGTACCTGGGCTCCCTCTCCATTCATACCAATCACACGAAAGTGTCAATTCTATGGTTGTCTATAAAACAGTATTATCACTAAAGGAAGAAAGATAGGAAGCTGGCATAGCAACACTTGTTACAATATGTAGGCACAAGCTGTGATCCAAGACTATTCTCAAATTCTTGATGTCAAATACTTCACAGCACAGGATTAGGTCATAAAGTCTTATATCTTATTAAATGACAACAAAGTGACCTTTCTTTGTGACTCTCTTGTTTTATTCCATAAGCCTACAGACTCATTGTAGTATAGACCTTCTGTTTATTTCCAAGACTTTCCTCACACCTGTTCGATATGATGCACTGAGATTCACACCGTAAGATGAAGACAGAATTGTCTAGAGTAGGCGGGTGTGGTGGTTTCGCAGAAATAAAGGCAAGTTGGCCCTTGAGAAAAGCAGGCTATTCTTTAATTGTGCTGAAATAATCATTCCCTTTACAGCCTCATTTTTGAATGAATAGTACAGTTATAATTAGATTGTGTCTCCTCATTTGCATTCCTGCTATGAAAGTTAATATTTTACATGTCAAGCAATCCATATGGATTCATATTTAGGGTTAAAAGGACTGCAATTTACTGCACATATTAATATGTCCTACTTGGTACCTTTTGCATTAGGTTAATGAAATATGACTTCTTAATACCCTGGTTTTTAAAATTAATAGTCTCATTAGGACTTTGCTTAATCTGCAGATTTTAAAGAATCCTGGTATGACTATTACTAATATGGCGATGTGGTCCTAAAATATAATTACATATTATGATTTATCAAGATTTGGGAACCTGCAAAATCAATATGCATATATTGATGAATGGCAAGTCGGCAACAAAGTGTTTGCATTAGGCTAATCTTTGTAAATGTCATACAGGTGACCTGTATTTCACCACAAACTTATGAATTACTATATTTAAAGGACATCAGTCAGAGATTATAAATGTGTAGGCTCTTATTCTTTAAACAGTTCAAAAGATTTTTAAAAATTATTTGCTGCATCGTGGCTGGATGGAGTCACTGAAGCAGTAGGTGCAAACTTAAATGGACTCTGTGGAATGGTAGAAGACAGGAAGGCCTGGAGGATCATTGTCCATGGGGTCACGATGGGTCAGACATGACTTTGCACCTAATAACAACAGCAACATCAACAACAACAACAACAAATGCTTCTATAAAGGTACCAGAAAGTTCCCATCCAATAAGCAAATAGGGATTTAAATCAGGAAACAGTGTAAAAGGAAATGGTTAAATCTTTTTAAAGTGCCAGACCCTGAATCAAATATGCTGAATTATTTTATTGTATGTTCAAATTTATGAAACTTGTTTTGTCTACAGGTCAATGTTCTCCTCCCCTTATTAGTCAACCAGACTTTAAGCTGATCTGAGAAAAGGTTTCTAGGTCTCAGACTATAGCCTTAAGATTCAAGTCTTGAGTTCATTCTACTGGCTTTAGGGTAATTTCAGGTTGAAATCTCAGGGCCCTACATTACTTTTTATGATTTTGTGGGTGTGGACAGCCTGTCACTTCAAAGCAACATTCACATATACCATATAAATGAAGGCTCTGACTTACCGGGGCCGGCCTGACACATGGGTGTCAGGTATGGGGGTGGGCCAATAAATAGTGCAAAGTGCACTGGCCCGGCATCGTTTGCCCAAAGCTGCAGTGGGAGACAGTTTCCCTCCTACCCGACCTGTAATTCTGTTATATGTCAACAATGTGTTATTTTCTGTTTGGATGGTTTCAGTGTTGTATTTGGTATTTTGCTCATTTGATATTGTAACAGCTTGTGGGATGGCATAGGGGAAGTCAGGTTTTTGGGGAGATCTGGACTCCCAGGATTGGGCGCCTCCTAAGAGGTAGCTGGTAGTGAGCGGCGGGCAGGCCAGGGATTCACACCACCGGGTGGCCCAAGGTGGATCAATAGAGGTGTGCGCCCCCAGTGGTACCTTGGCTGGGACACAATCCTAGTGGCAAAGGAGCCCGTGCTTCCAGCTAGGAGATGGGAAGGAATTCCTTTGTGAGTTACTAGGATCTATGTAGTGGGGAGGGGAGTAGTCAGTTGACCACTCCAGTAGAACTCTACACTATGCCGGAACCAACATTCCTATGTGTAATAAAAAGCTGTGGCCAGGTTATGCCAACATAACAAAAGCGTGTGAGTCATTCACTCGGCCGCCCGACTGCCTGTCTATGAAAGTACAACCCTTACTACTGTGGTTCAGTTTCCATTACAAAATTCTTCTTAAAATCTTCTCAAAACCATACATCCCAAGATCATACACAAGAATCTTGGGGTTTGGAGACCTGGGGATGTGCCAACCCTACAGAGAAGAAGATATTACCCATCATTTATTACTTATCAGAAATTGTCTGTAATATGCTAAACTTTGCTGGAGATTTCGAGCCAAATCTCTCTGTAAGAAGGATGAGACCTTTAACTTTCTGCTGCCAAACAATGGCTCCAGCCATTCAAAGGAGTCTGGCTCATAATAATCTTCCTATGCATCTTCTTCTTTGCATATTTCTCATCATTGGGTACTTGCTACTTCCTGTTATGTGTAAGAAAATCTCTTATCATTCCCAAAAGTTGCAGTTATCTTAGAATAGCTTGAACAAAAGAATGCAACTATGTCTTGTTTGACTTTTAAATCTGGCACCAGTCAGTGGAGGAAATTTGTGTAGTTCTATTTTTATCTCTTTTGCCATTTTTAGAAGTGTCTTGCTTATAACCTTTCAATGCCACATTAATTCTATTTTTTTGTATAATAAGTTCTTTTTAAAAAAAATGTTCTGAATGTAACACTGTACCCTGAGGACGTTTCACATTCATCAGAGTACACTTTCCCTAGTTAAATTACCTGGATCGCTCTGCAAATAATAGCATTGTCTGAAGCATTTTCTACAGCTAGTGAACAACTGGTTGTGGTAGTATTCTTAAGGTTCTTGTTTTGAATTCTTGTTTGGGCCTTTGTGGGCACATGAAGAAAAGTAGCATGATTTAGGAACTGAAGCTGTAGAAGAAAGCATGTATGTATGTCCACAGCTCATTATTCATCATAATCTTTCCTCAAAAAAGCAGGGGGGAGGGAATGTGTGAATCAACTGATCATGCATAGAAGTTTAAAATCACATGAGGTACCTACTTCCTTCAAGAGATCATCTGCATAGTGCATATGGAGACGGGAATGGTCAATTAATACTCCACTATGTAATAAGGATTACATGCAAATGTACAGTACAAACCATAATTTACTCAGATGTGACAGAAATGCAATTAAAACCAAAGTGGAAAACTGATATTTTGGGTGACTTCTACAGGTAGCAAAGCTAAGTCCCATGAAAGTATTACAGGTATATCAAATTAATTTTTTCTTTGTTAAAAGGAATATGAAACAGTATGTTTACCATTTACTATAAATTTTAGGTGACTAAAAACAACAGATTTATTTCCGAAATGAAATGTAAAGACATACCGGCAAGCTGATAACAAAATACTTGGGCCAGTGCAGACCTGCAGAGTAAACTTTTATTCCCCACCCCCAATCTCTTAAGGCTCTTAAGAAGAGAGACCTTCAGAGGTGGTTTTCCACTGTCTGCCTCTGAATATTGAGCTTGGCGTTCCATCCCCCACCCCTGACCACCTCCTCCTCCTTCTACTCCCCTCGGAGGCTGCAGATCCCTGGTGCATGAGAGCTACCCCTGCCAGTGAGTTCCCTGCCTGGGGGCCTCCAGCCTTTTCAGGTCCTGGGGGGAGGGAGAGGCCATCCACACAGAGTTCTTCGAGCCTCCCACCCTCCAATCTAGCACCCCCTGTATTCCTGAATTCAATGGGCTTTGCCCTAGTTTATATATATATATTGCTTTTTAGTCATAGGGCAATCAAAATTATCAACAAAACTACCAACATTACCAACAAACAAAATCAAGATTTAATCAGAAATAACACTTACCAACAATATTCAGATCAGCAAACATAAACAGAAAACAATCAGAAAGAACTATAAAGCCAGTAGTGCAAAATTCAGAAAACTGGCCAGAATGACCAATATCATCATATGACCTGGTCTTCCAGTGGTTTTGAATAGAAAGCATAGAAATGTTCCATTAGCAGATGCATTGGAAAGATGTTTAATTTTCTAGTATGCAAATGGAAAACATGAACATATTTATGTACTCATGATAGTGGTTGACTCACAAGGAGCACCAACAGATATCCAGCAGGTCCGTAACAAATGGAATATACAAGTGAATCTGTCATTAGTAAATCAATCACCATTGCATACTATCGTTGTCAGTATTTTATGACTTCACACTAGCAAGACTGCTAGTTTATGGATATTAATGTACTCAGAAGACCCCAATCCACTTCTGGGCATGACTTGCATGGTCAAGAATTGTAAATACAGAACATTAGCAGTGAGTTTACAGGGAGAGCATGAAGAGTCATGGTTCTCAAGGCTATTTTTCCTCTGACTGGAGGGAGAAAACTTAACTGGAAGAAGGCATCAGCAATTTTTCTCTCCCATAAAAGGCTGAAATGGACTTTCTCAGCAGAAAACCCACCACCACAGAAGCCTTCTCATTAAGAAAGAATGTTTTGTATCTTTTGGAAGAAAATAAAGGCATGATTAAAAAAAATAAATCTTGGTTTATTCTTCTATTTTTCCTAAACTGCCTTCCTCTTTATTTCTTTTGTCATTCCCCATTCCTTATCTTACTTACACTTTCATCATAGAAAGGTGCATAGTCTGCTCAGCAACAGTCTATAGATATACTAAAATAAGAAACTTCTAACATCAATAGTGAAATGAACTACAGCTGTTAGAATATGATACACTCTTCTAAATAAAAATATGAGATCATTAACGCTTATGAAAAATCAGTTACAAAACCATTATGTACTTCAGAAAAACTCATTAGCCTTCACGTTACTAGAGAGATATCAGAATGCCTGGGTGGAGGGATACTCTTCAATACTCTGATTTGTGCTTTTGTTTCACCCATGTCTGCCAGATTTATAGTGAAAAAGAAAAGTCAGCAGCTCCTTCATGTAGGGCTGCCAATTCTCCCAGCTTAATGGGAGACCTCCCACTGGCAGCCTTCTTCCCCATGCTGGATTGGCATTGAGAAATACAAGGGGAATTGCTGTCACTGACACTTGTGACATCACTGAAGACATGAGTTGAAGTGACATCACTACACAGGGGCAGTGCTCTAAACTGCATCTAAAACTTTATGATTAAACTCATAAAGGGCCTTCCCCACCAGCAAATCTCCCACCTGAGCCTTAGGTGGATAACCCAGTTTTCATATAATAATCACCTTGAAATGTTCTATTTTATTTTCCACTATATCTTGAAAGAGCCTCTTGTGGCGCAGAGTGGTAAGGCAGCAGACATGCAGTCAGAAAGCTCTGCCCATGAGGCTGGGACTTCAATCCCAGCAGCCGGCTCAAGGTTGACTCAGCCTTCCATCCTTTCGAGGTCAGTAAAATGAGTACCCAGCTTGCTGGGGGGTAAACGGTAATGACTGGGGAAGGCACTGGCAAACCACCCCGTACTGAGTCTGCCATGAAAATGCTAGAGGACGTCACCCCAAGGGTCAGATATGACGCAGTGCTTGCACAGGGGATACCTTTACCTTTATATCTTGAAATATTCTACTTTTTTCCTGGGATGAGGATCATAGACTCCCCATTTGTCTGTAATCTGACTCTGATAATTTCACATGAAAACATACATACATACGTAAACAAACTGTTTAACATAGGGTTTATCTTGTTTATTTTGAATTGCTCATAAACTTCTACATCAGGTGATCTGCAAGAAAATGACCATCCAATGAACAAGGTCACTGGCATTTCATAGTCTCCACAGTTCAACGGGTGATAAACTGTTATATATTGCATTAATCATGTAAGGATAAACAAAGGGTATCTCTTGCAAAGCTTTTTCCTGTAAATTCAGTTTTTGAACCCTATTAAAACCGTCTTCTTCCTTGTTCCATTAGTGTGTGAAATTACAAGTACCCTGTGGTAGAGATTAGTCGTACTCATTGTCTGTCACAAGTTTAGAAGAGAATCCTTCTCTGGTCAGAAAATAATATAGCCACTGTTTACACTGTAACAGGAAATGTTATTTCAGGCAATTTGAATTATAGCGCATTATTAATAAGGCTAATTTTGGTCTGTTAAGCTAATTTTCAAAAAGCCACATTATGTCCACAGCTAAAAAAGATAATCAACTGGTGATCAAGATCAGACTCAGTACCAGATGATATTCATAGGACAAAATAATCAAAAACAGTCATTGGTTTATTGGAAGAAAAAACACTCATCTATCTTGGGCAGGTCATGCAATAAGTTTGTAGAGTACATGGAATCTGCTTGCAAAGCCAGGCTTCAGCTCATACAACACTTGGTCTTTTTACAGATTTTGAAGCTATTATAATCCCTTATTACAATTAGTGCCTCTACTTTATTCATAACATACAGAATAGGCATGCAATATAAACAGTTAACAGTCACATTCTTGGCTTGTGGAAGATATAACTTGGCCCTGTCTGCACACAGTGGTTACTGTAGAGTTGTACAGGGGAAGTCAGGGGAAGTCAAACTGCAGCACTCCAGATGGACTACAATTTCCATGAACCCCTGCCAGCATTCGTGGGCAGAGGATTATGGGAATTGTAGTCCATGGATATCTGGAGGGCTGCAGTTTGACCCTCCAGCCTTTAGGCACCAAGCCTGATAGAAGCTTTGGCAGCATCTGGTTCCCTACTCTTGTCTCCTAAGAAGCCATATTTTGCTTTACACAGGAAAGATGAAGCAGTGTGAGATTAGCTGCTCGGTGCAGATCTGCTCAGAGCAGAGTTCAGAGTGAATAATGAGTCAGCTGTTCATGGTTAGCTGTGCATTCATCTTTAAAAGAGGTTGGAGGCAGAAGCCCATTGTGGTGGTAATGTCTTTCTTACTGTACCTGAACCCCCAAACCTTGTACTCTGGCCTTGACTTCTCAGACCCTGACTCCTTGACTTGTGACTTTTGACTATGGACTTTCTTCTTATCCTAATTGGGCCTGGCTTTCATGAGTGATTGATTTTCAGGTAATGACCTTGGCACCTGTTCTGTGACTATGCTTTGCATACTCCCCTCAAGATTATTCAGCTGGCTGAGTGTCTTTCTCTGCCATGCCTGAAGACCTCACAATGGTTTCCTTATTAGTCACTTGTACATTTCAGGTCACCATTTTTGCTACTCGAAATATCACTCTCCCCAACATATTTTATTTAAAAGTCAGCATAAATCTAGAGTTAGATGCATTCAACAACCTGCAAGGCAGACCTCTGTGAACCATTGGGAAATGTTCGCCAGTACTCAGATTGGATCAGTACATGTCCATGTGTGTCTTTGTATTTGTGTGTTTTTCTTAATGTCTCACCATTTTCAGGTGAAAAGTGTTTACAACTGGTCTCTAGGTGGCACGTAGTTGGTGGCAGCAAATAAGAAATGGGGCTGGAGAAAATCTTTAGTTTCTTTTAAATGGATGAAGGCCAACAGAGGGCCCTGCTGCTTTATTTTCCCCCATACACAGCGGGGATTGTTTTGCAGATATTATTTTCACAGCACAGAACAACAGAGGCAAGAATCAGATAGGGGGTGTTTGTGAGGCACCTAGATGCCTTATATGTCATGTCATAGATAACACTTTCCTCCATCTAGCACAGGCTTTCATGAAACCCTGGGGCTTTTCGACAGCCCCAGAAGGGTTTTGCCAATTGGTTGGGAGTATGGATGGATGGATGGATGGATGGATCTCAGCCACCATTTGCATCAAAAAATTTTCAAAAAGTAAAGGCAATGGGCAACTACTGAGGTCTAGTGTTCTACATGGGTTTGTGCTAGACTGCATATGTAAATTACAAAAAAATTAAGTCGTGAATTTGTGGGCCTCTATTTGAAGTGACCCACCAAAGTTCTGAGGTAACTGAAGAAGACAGTTGGAGTAACTCAGTGGGTAGCATTTCTCAATGTGGGTGGTATAACTGTGGAAAACAGTGGACGACTCACCACCCATGAGCAGCACACAGCAAATGCCAAAAAATGGGTGGCCAAAAAAATAATCTGCCAGAAAGTATTTTGCTTTAAAAAAAAATTGGTATAGGCTCTCAAATTGGGAAAAAAATCAAGGCAACAGGACTCTCAAATACAACACAAACAGAATATATGTTGGTCCTTGTTGGCTGAAAAACTTATGAAGAAATGGGAAAAAACCTGAAACAGATGTTAGCAGCAACCAGTTTGATATACAGAATGTAAAAAAACAAACAAAAAAAACGGTAAGGAAGGAATGTAATACTAGAACAGGGCAAAACACTGATGCAAGAAGGGCCCTTGTCTCAAAGTCTATGCCCATTGGTTTTATTGTCAATTTAGCAACCTTTGAAGAGGACTGATATTAGATTGTGTCATGTCTTGGAATAAATATTCTATTCTATAAATGTTTCTATTCTATAAATGTTCTAAAATGTGTTAGTGCTCTGAAACATTCTGATGATTCTTTTTCAATGACAGTCTAAAATGGCTCTGAAGGCTAAATCAATAGTCACTTTGCATTTTTAAGTTGAGTCCAAGCAGCATGAAACTCATACTCACATGCATCTGTAGTGATAAATGTTTAGTTTTCAGAATCAAAAGGTCTTAGATCATGCTGATGAAAAGAGGATGATTGACCTCATTAAAACTCTTTCCAGATTGTTCATCCCACTCAAATTTTAAAATAGTTTGCACAAAGGAGCTATCCTTGTGTCAAACTGTTGTCCTAGATATGTTATTGGGTATGTATGCAATTTATATTTCTCTTTGTTGATGGAAAGCCCATGTTGTCAGATCTTTTCTGGATTTTTTAAAAGTAGACTTAACCTTCTCATACACCAAAATGTTATCTTGGAAGTATGCAATGTCTCCAAATACTATACATACTATGCATTTATATTGGAATAAGCCATCTGAGATGATAAAGGCTTTGTACTTACAGCATTCTTCTACTGAAGGAATCTGGGGTAGGCAAAGAATAAATTTAGTTTAGCTGAGACCCACCCTGCAATCTTCTGCTATTCAATATAAACTTTCATATATCAACATTCTCAATCTGGGAAGAAATGGATATGAATTTCAATAGAATTTGTATCATGCAGTTGTGTATGGGCTAAACTTCCCACTAGCTGTTCCTCCTGCAGTTCACATCTATGGAGTTTAGTTCACATCTCCTCTGCTTTGAATTGGATAACACTTACTAAAACTGCCTCAGTTTGGTTAAGTTATGAGTTTTCTGATGTATTCTTTAAATTGGAGAAAAATCCGAAACTCAACAATTGGTGATTTGGCCTCATTTTAACATGATTTTAACAGAAGTAGTTACTTCTGCAATCTTGCAAGGGCTCACCCAGCCACTATGCATGCAGTCTTGACACATCAAAGATCCCTATCCGGGAGACTGCTGCACTGCATACAGACATTTTACATATAGCTACTTTGCATAGCAGTCAATGTAAACAGGACAGGAGTAAAACTACACATATAAATTTTTCTGTTATGCCAATATCATATTTAAATCAGACCTCTGTCGCAACTGGTCAGGTGCATTATTTGCAGCACTACCTGCATCATATGCATGTATTTAGTTAAACCTTTGCTTTCCATATAACACACCCAGTTAACAGAGAATATGCAGTGCAAACAGATGACTATGTATACATGTTTTTAGTATGATTACTTGTGTTGCTGCTCTAGTTAATGTAAGCTAAATATGATGTTGCACTTTCTTGTAGATTGGTTTGCAAACAAATTAGCTGTAACCCAAGCAAACTTCAACTTACAAACCATCTCCCATCTGTGGGCCTGCATATATATTTATTCACATCCAAGAGTACTAGTCTAGTCACTAGAGTTTCAAGAAGTAGTACTACTTCTCTCATTCTCCAAATATATATGAATCTCTTAATGCTAAATTACTTAATAATTAGGACAAACTTGGAAAAAAGAGGCTACAGTTGATATATCAGCATCCCAGACTGAGGCTGTGGTCCTATGTCACTGATTTCCTTAGGTTTAAAGGAGCAATTACTTGGGGGCATTTCCCACGGCTTAAAAATAGCACAATGGTTGCCGATTGAAAACGCTACTAATTTGCCATAACGCACGACGTCGTCAACAATCTGCAACAATCCTGAAACCGATCAGCAATAAGCGCTTCGTTGTGGCGCTTTCAGGGGAATCCAGAAAACTGGATTCACCCTCCGGATAGCGATACACTCCTGCAACCAATCTGCAACAGTAGCGCTAAAGACCTGTGCGTTACCATTGTAGCTGGTTCTTCAAAGTCCCTCCCCCTGGATCTCTCCTCCAAACTTCCGGCGAAGCGATCGCCATTTTTTTTTCTCGGAGCGAGCGGGGATAAACGCACCGGCGAGCCTCTTTCTGTTTAGAGGCTTCCCTGGCTTCAGTCCTTCACCTTTAGTCACTAAGCACAAACCACATAAAAGCCCGTTTGCAGAAATAAAGTCCCTTTATTTTTTACACATAAATTCAGCCGAAAATCGAGCCCGTGAGAAGGGGGGGGGGGGAATTTTTTTTTATCACTCGAGCCAGCGTGCCAACGATCATACAATCAAACGATAGATCACATTAGGCAGCTGGATGGGTCTCTCCAGTGCAAGGAATCTACGTAGATTCGTTGCTATGGGTCTGTTTTTTTTTTTAAAAAAGCTTTCTTAAAGGGAAAGGGGCTGTTTGGGAGCATGCTAACGGCTGCCCATTGGCTGCTTGACGGCCAGGGGCGGGACAAGCTTGGCAATAGCGCTTCCTTTCTAGCGATTTCTGCCGAGACCGGAAGCCTGTGGGAAACGCTAAAAAACGCAACTGATTCCACTACAAAGCCAGGTGTGCAAAACGACGAATTCCACTATTTTAAATGGCGATTTTTCATTCCGCAAACAATTTGCAACAAAGATCGCCGTGGGAAATGGCCCTTGGTGTCAGTAGGCTTAGAAGGATGTAACTTTGCATAGGATAGCATTGTTAGTACTGCAACATTATTTCAATACAAATGCCACTGAAATTAATTCAGATTGCTCAGCATCAGCAGCCTGTTCTTGAAGACTGTGTTCTTAATGATTCACATGAGTGAATGTGTTTAAAATATTAATCACTAGGCTCTTTCACTCTTTAAACTGGCATGCAAAGGCACAATAACTTCAATTTGATGTCCCCTTTCTAAGATATACAATCACAATGTGATTTGAGTTATTCATATTAAAAGAAGGTAAAATATCCATTGATGTACAGAGTTAAACCCATTCCACCCTGAAAGGCAATGGGGTCTAGCCCAAGGGCCAGTGTAAATTTTGTAGAGCAAGGTTTGGAGCTTGGAATGGCAGCTGCCAAAATCAGGACTTCAGCTGTGCCATCTCCCTGCTGCTGGAGATATGATTAATGGGCCAGGGTAGGGTTGCCAGTCTCCAGCTGGGGATCTCACAGAATCACATCTGATTTCTAGGTGACAGAAATCTCTACCCCCTGAGAAAATGGCTGCTTTGGAGAGGGGGCACCATGGCATTATATGTAGAGACACTAGCCTCCAGGTGGGAAATGGAGATCTCTTGCCTGTGGCATGGGTTGGTGGGGCTCTGGTCTGGAGTCCCAAGCTAGAAGCCAGGGGAAGGAGGAGGACGGCAAACACCCAACCAGCAGCAAGGCTTGACCTGGGGCAGCCCTCTCCCCTTTGCCAGCAGCAGCACGGCTACGTAGGGCTCCAATATGCAGCCCTGAGCCACAAACTCAGAGGATGCAGAGGAGGGCAAATGCTCCACCCTCACCCAAACATAATGACCAGGCTCGAAGATGTAGCAGGGATAGCAGTGGCAAGGCAGTCCTAGGGCAGTCTGTCCCCCTCTCCGCGCTTACCGGTGGTGGCACAAGTTGTCTTATACTGAAGATTCTAATTAAGAAAAACCAGTCCTCTCGCTCCTGCTAAAGAATATGTCAAACATAGGGCATGGGGAATCCTTGATCATGCAGCATGTATAGGGATGCACATTTTTGCAGTTGAGGTTATGGCTGAACCATAAACATATATGAACCAGGAGGCTACTTTATGAACTGATGCAGTTCATATGGGTTTGTGACCCATGCTCCCTGCTTCCTGTCACTTTTGATGGGAAGCAGAAAGAAGAGGTTTAAATAGCTGTGCTTTCTGCTCTTCACAAACTGCATCAAAATACATGTAGGTTCATGGCAGTTCTTTAGTTTGTGAACACTGTTTCATGAACTGCCCAAAATTCAGTTCATGACCATCACTAAGCATGTATTCTCAGTGGTTTTCTATCTCACAGGGATGAGAACTAAAAACTTCCAAGTAGGATTTTTTAAAAAAGGGGGGGAAAGTATAGCTTTCTTACTAAATTTTTAGAGTGCCTTTTGTCCAAGGAATTCAGGGTGATTCACATGAATTTCTGTCATTATTAATCTTCATAAAAGTCCAGAAAATGATGTCAGGCTAGCAGAAACTTACTGGACCAGTGTTGACCACTGTGCAATAGCCAAGTGCCACACTTCTAAAACTAATACATTAAATGGACTCAGAAGAGTGTTCTGTTTAGGACTCCATGGCTTGCGCATATCATAGCTGAGTGGGCATCCCTAGTGTTAATCCAACACTCCACTGCAATGCACTAGATTTCAATATAATTTAGAGAGTATGTATTGCCTGAAATGTAACTCAGCTTTTTCCAGTTTGAAGGAAATGCACTGTTATGTAGAAGGTACTATATGGTTGAGGCCAGGTTGAGGCCTCAACCATATAGAGGGTCCCCATCAGGGGACCCTCTAGAGCGGTGGTCCCCAACCACCGGGCCACGGCCTAGTACCGGGCTGCAAAGGCCCTGGCACCGGGCCGCAGCTCCCTCTCCCCACCCCCCGCAGTAAGAAACTTCCCAGGCCGCAAGCTTGCGGCCCGGCAAGCTTCTTTCTGTGTGTGTGTGGGGGAAGCAGTGCCGCACATGCGCACATGTGAGGCTGAAAACGCACATGTGCGGAACTTTCGTGCATGCACACATGCATGGAAGTACCGCGCATGCACATTTTCAGCCACGGATGCGCTTTGCAGGTGCATGGCCATGCATGCACGTGGTATGCGTGGCCAGGCAATCACCCTCCCTGTTGCCACTGGTCCGCAGCTTGTAAAAGGTTGCGGACCACTGCTCTAGAGCAGTGGTCCCCAACCCCCAGGCCGGGGAACGGTACTGGACCGTGGATCAGTCGGTACTGGGCTGCGGCTCCTCCTCGTCCTCATCCCTGGATGCTCCCTGGATGATTAGAAGTCTTAGAATCTAATCTGGCATGCCGGGTTCGGTGCCGCACTCTCCCACATGCAGCCAGCTGGGTGACCTTGGGCTCGCCACAGCACTGATAAAGCTGTTCTGATATCAGGGCTCTCTCAGCCTCACCTACCTCACAGGGTGTCTGTTGAGGGGAGAGGAAAGGGAAGGCGACTGTAAGCAGCTTTGAGCCTCCTTCAGGTAGGGAAAAGCGGCATATAAGAACCAACTCTTCTTCTTCTATAACCTTCTAATGTGTGTTCCATCTTCAGTATTTCAACATATTTTCTTAATTGTACATCTCATTTTAGTTTTCTAACGATTACATCATGTGAAATCATAGCAGGTTAATCACAAAAGCAGTGTTTCTGCACAACTTTTACAATTCTGATCCAGAAGTTTTAGAAGTCCCGCCACAAAATATGTTTCTACACATTGGAATCTTGTGGCACCTTAAAAGCTTGACACACATTCCTGCAAAAGATTTGAGTAGAGCCCACAACATTTGGATCTTGTTTATAAACATTTGTAATATTGTGTGTTCTAATTCCATTGCATACCTCTGGCATTGCAAAGTGACTCATGCATTTATGACATCCATGCATTTATGACATCCTGGTTTCATGGAAGTTAACACAATGTGCTGAAGCTGCATTTTTCACAAAATGACTTAGAAAATGTACCTGATCCAAAATGTTTTGGCTAGGGTGTTGATAAGCACCCCATGCATTATATTTCTGTATTGAGAGATTTTGACCTTTTAGTGTATCATTTATTTATTCAATTTGTATACCACTTCTCACTGAAGTGCTGGTTTTGAGCACTAAAGCCCATAATGGTTTGGGGCCAAGATATATGAAGAATCATCTGCTTCCATATTGTCCAACCAGTTCTGGTCATTGAATATATCTATGGGGACTGTGCTCTTTGTGCCTCCAATGAGTTAGGGGGAGGTGAGATGAGAGAGAGCTTTTTGAAGGTGGTGTGTGATGATTATGGAATAGCTTCCCCCTTACAGGCTTAGTTGGAGCTGAAATTTCTGTTTCACTTAGCATTAGTATATTGTTGACGTGTTGTTCTGTTGTTGTCCTTGTTTGGATGCTCTTGAGTTTAATGTGTATTTATTTTATCTGCTAGGCATCCCTCCTTAACGTCACCTCTTTCTCTAACTAAGATGAGATGTTTTGTCTGTATTCCAAAATCCCTTATTAGAAGTAGTTTTTATATATCCTGTTTTTCACTATCTGAAATAGTAAAGCAGTAGTGAATTGATTGTAAAGTAATAGTGAAGTGATAGGCTGGCGGCAAAGGAGGCGGCAAAGGAGCAACTGTGAGGTGTGCTGCGCACGCCTCGCATTTGCTCGGGGCTGGAAATCGGAGGGACGAATCAGCCGATTGGTCCCTCCGATTGTCTGTCCAGAGGAAGGGTCCAATCCGGACCCTTCCTCATCCCGGACACATCCCGCCCCTAACGCCCTTACTGTTTTATTTAGTCCGCGGCGCCCGTGGAGCCGCGGGCGGTGTTAAGATTTGTATTCATTACAGGCATACATTTATGTCTAGTTGTAATGCTTATCTTTGATTTAGCTTATCTTTGACTTTTAGCATTTGGTTTCAAAAGGCAAAGTTGTCTTGCCAAGTCTATTGCCTTAGTAACCAATATCATACACTGGGTGTGCTTACTATAGTAACTATTTATTTGTATATCTAAAAATGCAGAGCTGCCTTTCCTAATTGCCTTGTTCTCCTTCCTGAGCTGCCTGTAGCTTTTGGACTTCTTATAGCAAACTGTCTAGAAACATGCTTTCCATTGCTGCATCTGAAAATTCAGGTCATTGCGATTCTGGGAATATCTGTTAATACTGTGTAATTTCCATGGTGATAGTTTACTTGACAGATATTATATGCAGGACTGGAATTTTGCAGTTGGCTAATCATGTGGCTAATCATAAGAGCCTCTTGTTGCGCAGAGTGGTAAGGCAGCAGACATGCAGTCTGAAAGCTCTGCCCATGAGGCTGGGAGTTTGATCCCAGCAGCCGGCTCAAGGTTGACTCAGCCTTCCATCCTTCCAAGGTCGGTAAAATGAGTACCCAGCTTGCTGGGGGTAAACGGTAATGACTGGGGAAGGCACTGGCATACCACCCCGTATTGAGTCTGCCATGAAAACGCTAGAGAGCGTCACCCCAAGGGTCAGACATGACTCGGTGCTTACACAGGAGATACCTTTACCATTACCTTTACCTTTTTAAATCATATGTAGAGCCTCTTGTGTTGCAGAGTGGTAAGGCAGCAGACATGCAGTCTGAAAGCTCTGCCCATGAGACTGAGAGTTCAATCCCAGCAGCCAGCTCAAGGTTGACTCAGCCTTCCGAGGTCAGTAAAATGAGTATGCACATACACACACAAAAAACCCTGTCCCCCCATCACCCTGCTGCCGCTTCCCCACCCCACAGACACTCACACACACACACGCACACACACAGCCACCCACCCACCGTGCTCTGCCACCCCTTACCCCACACATCCAGGCACACACTCCTCTCTACCCCCCTCTTCCCTTGCCCCCTCCCCATTCGCCCCCGTGATTCCCCCCAACCTTCACACTCCCCTGGCCCCTCCCCTTTCACCTAGCTCTCTGCCTGCCTTCCTTTCTTCCTTCTTACTTCCTGACTTCCTCTCCCGCAACCCACACGTCCATGCACACACTCCTCTCTACCCCCCCTTTCCTCCCCCTCCTGATTCGCCCCTCCGCGATTCCCCCCAACCCTCACCCCCCTGTCCCCTCCCCTTTCACCTTCCTCTCTGCCTGCCTTCCTTTCTTCCTTCTTACTTCCTGACTTCCTCTATTTCTCCATCTCCTTCCTGTCTCTCTCCTTTAATTTCTTTCTCCCTTCTACCCATCCCTTCAACCACCCCTTGCCTTTTTTCTTTCCCCCCTTCCTCCTTTCATCTTCTTCCTTCCCCAGTCTGTTCTCCCCCTCTGCTAGGGCCCGCTGTATTTCTTCTACAGCGGGCTTATTTTCTAGTAACTCTATAATTTAAGTCAGTGGTCCCCAACCTGCGGTCCGCAGCCCGGTGCCGCCCCCCCCGCCGCAGTAAAAAACTTCCCCGGGCGGCAAGCTTGCGACCTGGGAAGCTTCTTACTGCGGGGAGGGAGGGAGCGGGAATCAGGGTCGCGCCGCGCATGCGCGCTGCGCAGGCAGGACAGTTGCCCTGCCGGTCCCTAGCCGGAAAAAGGTTGGGGACCACTGATTTAAGTAATTTACAGAGCAATCTTAAACCAAGTTACATCCTTTAAAGTCCACTGATGTCAAATTGCTAAGAAATATACACTTTGCTTAGGAGTCCACTTTTAAAACTACACGGACAGACATGAACTATTTAAATCATTTAAACACACACACAGAAATAGTACCATTCTCTTAATGACAAAAGTTTTTTTTTTTTTGCAGTTTCCATTTCAGGAACTCTGCAAGTCTACAGATTTAAGGTTATTGTATAAAACAGTACTAGGTTATGACAATTTTGTTTACCTCACTTTCTGTTGAAAATTGTATAAAATGTAATCAACCTACTACAAGTAATCACTAATTCCTTTAGAAATTTCCCTTTGAATAAACTTTTAACTTATGAATTCCTTTCTTTGGTAAGCCGAAGTATAACATTTATCAGAAATCTGTAGAAGAAATAATAGTTCTATAACTAAAGCAGTTTAAACTATCTGGCATTTCTGCCTTATTTGTTCACTCAGCATTTGGGGATGGGATGGGTAAGAGAAATAAACAACCACTTAGTAGGTACCCAAGTGTTCTTTACCACAACCTTCAAGAAAACCCAGAAATGGCTCAATCATGCAGAATATGGTTGGGAAGCATAGCTGTGTATACACCCACCTGGGGCCCCTCCCATCATCCCCCCTCTGGGCTGATCACTGGCTATTTTGGGATGGGGTGTTGACATTACCCTATATGGTCACATCACCAAGTAAATGTTTAACAAATTCTTAAAATATATTAAAAATTAATTCAATCCATTCAGGAAACCCTTCCAGGGCCATCAAGAAACCCCAGAGTTTCAGGACATCCTGGTTGAGAAAGCCTGGCTTAGTATTATAACAATCATTACTGTGTGTAATAAGGTATATAATATTCAATATTAAATATAATCTTTATAACAGCAGTTCTCAAACATTAGCAACCCAGGTACTCAATTTTTCTTAACCTTCATGCGATCCCTTCTCACTCGTTGGCACCCACCACATGCCACCAGCTTCCAAAAAGGCCTTTATCCTCTAGGACAGGGGTAGTCAACCTGTGGTCCTCCAGATGTCCATGGTCTACAATTCCCATGAGCCCCTGCTGGCAAATGCTGGCAGGGGCTCATGGGAATTGTAGTCCTTGGACATAAGGACTACCCCTGCTCTAGGAACTACAGAACAATACTATGAGCAAGTCGAAGAAGAATGTTTGTATTGTCAGTTACATATTTATATGGTCAGGGCTCAGATGTCATCTGATTCTACATGTCCGCAATTCAAAAGGTGCTGGCACAAATTCTAATCTATTTCATCCCTTGATTGGGACTTAGTACTGGAGGCAAAAAGAAACTTCCACATTGAATAGCAACTTCTAGCCAGAACCCAGCTGAACCGGGTGGGAAAGAGGCTAGGAAAAGTTTCTATAAGCAGTTCTGAACTGCTATGAGCAGTTTTGAAAAACACAAAACCTCAACTTCTGGATTCAACTGAAAACATCCACTGGATGTTAAAGTCTATCAAATGACAAGCACTTGGAGGAAATCACCATCAGAGTAGTTTAGCAGTGAAATAGGCTACCTAAGGAGGTGGGGTGAGCTCCCTGACACTGGCAGTCTTCAAACAGCAGCTGGGTTTAACATGGAAGATTTAGGCTGATCCTTCATTAAGCAGGGGGATGGACTAGATGGTCTGTACGACCCTTCCAACTGTATGATTCTGTGATTCTATTCTATGAATAAACTCAGTTGAATGGGATCAGATTTTAATCTTTATTACGATTGAGCTGAATGTGACATTTTAAGCAGTGACAATGAAAGGAGTAGATTCACTTTCACAGACAAGTGAATTGTATAGCTAAAGTACAAACAAGTCCTCACACAGTCATGCATTAATATTGGTGTATACATATTTTCTTTGAAACATCGATCTAGATGCAGAGTTCTGAAAAGGGAGTGAAAGTTCCCCTATAAGCCCCTAAGCACAGTAAAATTCTGCTCTTAGGGTGAGGGTCAGGGGGCCCTAGTCTCACTAGAAAGACCAATGGAAGCATCATTCCAGTGTTTTCAGTGCAAATATAATGGCAGAAGAACACATTTACATCCAACCCACATTCCTTGAGTTTTATTTGTAGAATACTTAAAATTTTATTTTGCGCTCTTTTGTATTCTTTTCTTAGAAGTGCCATTATTCTGAGTATATCAGAATATTCTCAGCCTTGAGAATGTGTAGGTATTCTTTTCCCCACTGTCCTTTAACAAACTCTCATGAAATAAACATGGTATGTGTTGTGGCCTTTCTGATGATACAATGTAAAATTGTTAATATTCACAGAAACGCAGGAAATAAGAATAAAAAATAGCTGAGACTAGAATGAGAAACTGAAAGTGAGACACAGCAGACAATGAAATAAGCCCAAATGGCCATTTTTGAAGAAATGTAGATTTTTAAAGGAGTATCTTTAGTAACGACAGCCAGCTTGGTGCAGTGGTTAGGAGTAGGCTTGTGCGATTCGGCTGCTTTAGCAGCTGT
This sequence comes from Paroedura picta, assembly GCF_049243985.1. Classification (NCBI taxonomy): domain Eukaryota; kingdom Metazoa; phylum Chordata; class Lepidosauria; order Squamata; family Gekkonidae; genus Paroedura; species Paroedura picta. Next base: position 152,792,916 of record NC_135369.1, on the reverse strand, counting down.
TGCTTCCGGGCGTAGCCAGCGCCACGCCGCAGTGCCGTCAGCGGTGTGACAGTGGGCGCAACCACGCGGCCTAAGCAGCCGAATCACACAAGCTTAGTTAGGAGCATGGACTTCTAATCTGGGGAGCCGAGTTTGATGTGCCACTCCTCCCTACATGCAGCCAATTGGGTGACCTTGGGCTCCTCACAGTACTGATAGAGCTGTTCTGGCCAGGCAGGAATATCAGGGCTCTCTCAGCCATCGACCGCAGGAGTTGTTTAAAGATTTGCAGGGCCCATAGCACCAGAGCCAGTTTAAGGCTCTGTGGCGCTCTAGCCGAATACAGTAGCAGCAGGATCGGCAAGACTGGGGGTGGAGGCCACCCTCACAGCGGAGTCACTCGAAGTGTCCTTAAATGGTGAAAATGAGGAAGTGGCTACGGTCCTGGTCCATTGGGGAGGGAGACATTACATGGGGCCTGTGGTACATGCTACATGTGCTACATGGAAAAGCCAGCCCTTACTCACCTCACAGGGTGTCTGTTGTGGGGAGAGGAAACGGAAGGTAATTGTAAATTGCTTTGAAACTCTTTCTGGTAGAGAATAGCAGCATATAAGAACCAAATGTTCTTCTTCTTGATCTCAATTTTATGACAACTTGAAATTATATGAAAGGTCCAGGAGAATGTGTTATTTATGGCATCTGAAATAACATTTATTCCAGCAATGGAATTGCTGAAGTATTGGTGAAAAAGTAAAGTCAGGATAAAAATAGTGTGCTACTGAGTACCTATTGTTGGAACCAAAACATTGAAGATATGTTGTTTTCTTATCTTGATTTTTGTTTCCCTATGGCCATCTGATGTGTTACTATGAGAAGTAGGATTCTGGTCGAGATTATGTGCATAACTAGGAATCACTTCTTAATGAATTGTAATTATTATTAGTAATATTTAATCAATATGTCAACCATTTAGTAGTAGTAACAGTAGTAGTAGTAGTAGTAGTAGCACCAGCAGAAGAAGAAGAAATATTTAAACAATTGATATACAGATAAAAATATATTCAAGATGAATGCTGAAACATCACCAAAAGAAGAGGCTTTTTAAGCACTCACTTTTCTCTAAGGAGTCTCAGGGTGAATCTGCACTGAGTTTTTTATCCCCAGTGACCCTGAATTAAAGATAGTTATTTACACATTATTCCATTTCCATTCTGATATTTAGCACTTTAAATTTTAAATTTTCCCTCTGCAATGTCTATGACTGATCCACAGTGACCCTACCTTTCCCCCGCAATATCCAGGAGTGGACATGCCACTATATTTGAGGAAGTCACTTTTAGAGCCCCCAGTATTATGTGCAGATGTTCTGTGTTTTGCTGGATTAACTTTCTCCCTGGCTCCTCCTCCAACACTGACGTAGCAAAGCAATCTGTTGCTGATTGGTGAGGGCGTCAGTTCAAAGACTGCCTGGTTCCCAGTTGCAAGACTTCCCTCACAAGACTTATTTTCGCTCTGATTTTGAGATGTTTTAATGTGACTGCACTCCTCTCTTCTCTCAGCAGAGATTTTCCTCTTGGATTTATTTCCCCCTCCTTGTTGTCTAGGAAGCTGCTGCCTCCAATCCCCTCCCTCCTTCCCACACCCAAGCTCAGGAAAAGAAACAAGCAACCTCGTGCTCCACTTGCTCTTCCCCTGGCTTTCTCTGGCTGTAGACTTGGGAGTTAAAAGACAAGAAATAAACCCCTCTCCAGCCTTTTGCTCTTTTAATGCTGGCTGGAGGTTCTGCTTTACATGGGCACATCTCCAGATTTTCTTTACAAATTTACTTCCTTCAAGTTACATGGTTTTCTTCCCAACCTCCTTCAGAGACTACCAAGCAACTTTTTCCAGAAAACACAACAAATCATACTCTTCAGAATAGAATGACATAGCAGAAAGAATCAGTCCTTAACTAAGATGTACAGATGCACGCTCCTAGAAGCAGACCCCTGAAAAATACTGGTGAGGAGCAATTAACACTGCTGCCTACCTACAAAACCGATTACCCACCAAAGGTGCCAAAATTATGATGTATAAACTATAGTATGGACACAAACCAAGTATGAACCACATAAAGCTGTTTGGGCTAAAGGCCTTGACTCCCAAGGAGAAACAAAACAAGATGGATACGAAAACTGAGCGATATGCCGTAGGAGGTAAATGATGCAGGATTCTTAATCTGAGAACTGAAATTAAAGTTCTTTAAAACAGAAAAGGTAGAAATCAAAGAATCCACACTGATGGGAAAACAAACAGAATACAGTAACCAGAAACAGGGCAACTGAGCACCGTGGATTTTGCAGATGAAGTACCAGCAGAACCACAAGAACCAGAAGGGGATGCTGAAGCTGAAGTCAGAAGGTCAATTAGAGAAAATAAGGGAGTACTACATAGAAGGCTCTTCTATTTAACTAAATCAGCAGCTATGGAAGAACCTTTACATGGGAAGACACAGAACAGATGCCCAACAAGCAAGCCAAAGAATGGAAGAATACTACAGAAAAGCATAGTAGAGCTCTGATTGAGACCCAAATATGGACATTCCCAGGCCTGCATCCAGGGAAGCAGGTAGCAGGATGCAGAAGACTTTACATAATAAGATAAACCTGAAGGACTTTGCACACTAGCTCTTGAAAAGCGATGTTGGAATATACAAGATCTGTAGTGTGTATGAATCCTACATCAGAAGAGGTGGAATTCCTACATCAGAAGAGGTGGATTTTCCTGATGTTTTTTTCAAATAATCTCCTCTGGTGGCCTGTTTTGCTCTTTGGAGACATCCTGCTCCTCTGACCACATTTATCTTCACATCAGACAGAATAACTGCAGACAAGTTAGATAGGGCTCTCTATCACTCCTCTTTCTATACATAGTTGTTTTTCTTTTTAATAACACTATTTTATTTTTTTAAGCAGCCAGGTGCTTGGCTCTTCTTTGCAAAGTCTGCCAACTCTGCCTCCTCCATCCTTCTGCCCAATACTTTTAACAGAAAATGTATTAACTTTACTTGGGTGTTTTAATCCTGCTAGGGTGGGAGGTCGGCTTCAGAGCTTCTCTCGAATAGTCCAGAGTTGTTTGTTTTGTCTCCCTGGCTACCAACTACTAATGTTTAAGTTCTGACCTTGCACTTACATGATGAAGTCTTCCAACTACACAAACTCAAAAAAGCCCACACACTCTAATTATAAGTGGATGGTTTGAGACACTGCTTGATTTGCACATGTCTCATATGTAACACAAGTAAGCCAGTGTATCATCATCATCATCATCATCATCATCATCTAATTTCTTACTCCCAGTAAGGCTCCTGGTGGGTTACAAGCTGTGCATAAAAGCCCCGATAAAACTTCCCCTCAAAACAAAACCAAAAATTACAGTCAAAAATAAAATGCATAAGATGCAGTGGAATCTCAATATAACTCTTCTCAGCCCATACCCCTAATACAATTTCCTAGAGGAGGAAGAAAAGGGGGATCAACAGCACCCAGCTGCTGTCCGAATAACCCAAGAGGGGGGGGGGTCCCGTAGCTCGTCCTTAGCACACCAGCCTCAACCATAAACCTGGCAGAAGAGCTCTGTCTTGCAGGCCCTGTGGAATGCTGGAAGCTCCCGCAGGGCCCGTAGCTCTTCTGGGAGCTCATTCCACCAGGTGGGGGCCAGGACCAAAAAAGCCTTGGCCCTAGTTGAGGTCAGACACGCCTCCTGGGGGCCAGGTATGACCAACAAATTTGAACTCATAGAGAGTAAAACCATGCGGGGGCATACGGCAAAAGGCGGTCCTTGAAGTATGTGGATCCCAGACCACAAAAGGCCTTAAAGGTTAATACCAAAACCTTAAACCGGATTCAGGTGTCAACTGGTAACCAATGCAGCTGCCTCAGCACCAGATGGATGTGGGCCCTCCAAGGTGTTCCTGTGAAGATCCTAGCAGCTGCATTTTGCACCAGCTGCAATTTCCAGGTCAAGGACAAGGGCAGGCCCACGTAGAGAGAGTCACAGAAACATCAAAACAGCTTCCTGGTCAACTGTCATGCTCAATGTCACTGCCGGCAGACTTAAAACTATACAAAATGCTGCTTATTTTGAACAGCAGGAAAGTAATGAATGCAAATATAAGAATTACTTAATAGAAAATGAGCAAGTTTGATTTAAAACAGCTGTTCCGCAAATAATTCTTGCTTGCAACCAAAAGCTTTGCCTTTTCTGCAGCTCTGGCTACTGTTAAATGCACAAAAGAACAGTAGTCTGCAAGTGTTTTCTTCTGGCCAGGTGTTAATCTTTCTACAGATCCACAGCTACCATCCATACATTAATGCTTTTTTGCATGCTTAGATTTGGTTTATACAGTCAAAATCAAGGGGAAATTTCTGGAAACACAAGCAAGAGCAAAGTAGATGTTAGAGTGATCCTTGGCAATGCAGCTGCATCTACTCAGCTGCAGCTATTAAGCAGCTTACTTTTCTTATTCCTCCCCCACCCCCTTCTCAGCAAGGATGTTCTGTATGAAACAGCTTTGTAATATATTGTGGAAATGCTGTGAAGTGGATAAATAGAATCAAGTCTTTGAAATAATCATAAAATTGAGCATATTTTCCTCATTTAATTTTTTTCTGGGATTTTGCTTAGGTATGCTCACTTCAGTTTCAGTTTAACAAGCAGAATTTCTAAAATTATTTCCCATTTGTTAACAATGAAAACATGATCATTAATAAAATAATGCAACCCCCATTCTTGATGTACTTATAGTTATGAATACATAAAAATTATTTTTGTGTAGTGTCTTGCACTTTATGCATTTGAAATACATAGTATCATTAAAAAGCAACTTGATACAGTTGCACCTATATCCCACTAAAACTACTGTTTTCCATTACTTTTCTCAATGAACAAAGCAATATGGAGGAGGAGAAAAGCTAAAATATATGATATAAGTCAGATCAAGTGCCATAACTGATTTGCAGTCACATGTATGATATAGAGAACTCAACTCTATTCCTCCTTTGGGCTTGGGAAGGCTGTTTTTGAGGATGGGTGCCATGCCCATCCTGCACGCTTTTTGCCAGTAAAAATGTCCACAAGAGGATCTGTTCAGCTTTTCCGTGTGCTCCACGTATTCATCCAAGACAATTCAGGTAGGGCATCCATGACCCAACTCATATCACATACATCACGTACTTTGACCCTCCTCAGGGAAAAGGAAATTATGCCAGAGCTTCTATTTTCAGCACAAGCCCTGCATTCCCGATTAGAAAGTGCCTCAAACCAATAGTTCTGCTCCTTTCTGACCCATGTTTCCCTTCTCAAAACATACATATGAGCTTTGTGAGAATTAAATGTCCTATTAACATTCTGTATTTAAATACAGAACAGGTAGGATATTCATCTTCCATTGTGATCACCGGGAAGGACAATTGTTAACAATCAGCATCAGCTTTGATACTATCCCTAAGAAACTTTTAATAGCAAATACACTTCCTTAGTTTCTGTTTTCAGAAGACAAAGAAAATACAAGAAAAGGAGAAGGATGCCTGCTGATTATCCACAAAAATAAAATTATCCTAAATTTTTTTTCCTGAAATTCTCTGATAGGTTTTGGATAGTTGCTGTACCTCAGTGAGAATTTTCCATCTGTTAAATAAGACTGCCGATGGACTTTACAATGGTTTCCAAAAATACTGAGACTTCACCATGTGGAGGGAAGTTTTTTTATTTGGGGGGGAGGGATCCAGAAAGAGTTCTAGTTCATTATTTCTCCATGACCATCGTTTTAAGTGTTCAAGCAACTAGGAGATTTGTGGCACATTAAGGAAAAAATTCTTGTATCATAAGTTTTTATTAACCCATTTCATTAGATGTAAGAACTGTGGCATCTGGCTGACAAAAGCTTATGCAGCCATAGATTTTTAGTTTTTAAACTGCCATAATATTCTTTGTTGTTTGCATGTCACTGACTAATAGGGCTGCTTTTCTGGACTTTTCTACTCCCAGATTCTTTCAGTTGTGTGTCTCAAATGAATGCAAAAGCCTTTACCTCTTTTTCTTCTTTACAACCCATTTGTTTTACATTAATAACAAACATATAATTATAATAAAAATCACAGTTTATTTTAGAACCTACTTTAAAATCTTCAACCTATATTTTCAAACGGTAAAGTGTGATAAGGAATTTTAAAAGGGAAATTCAGTTAGCTTGCTCTATTGTACTCTCAGGTATGAAGTACCTGGCATAGTTATTTACATATTCAGACAAGATAGCCCTTTCTATTTTCTTTTGACAATAACATTTCACCAGAGTAACTTTGTAAATAAGCTATAGAAAAAATAAAATAATCAGCTGTCCTTTGTTCTATAATCCTTCAATAGTGTAATTCCCTGAAAACAGAAAGTGGCAAGATAAATTATTGTCATGGAGATCAAAACTACACTTGTAAATTTGCCTGTCAATCCTACGGTAACTATTACTTATGATTAGTGCCATTATTCTTATTAATTTTTTAGTACCACATAATTTAAATCCAAAACTGAAGCCATTCTTTACCACACATCAAGGGCTCAGATCTTGTCATTTTTGAAATGTTTCATTTGGTAAATTGCTTTGAACAACAAGCAAATGGTGGTAGTAGGTGCAGTTAGATATACAGAATGGGTCTTCATTTGTTGCTCTGTAAAATTCAGGCATGTGTTCTCTGTTTCAGAGTTGTTCTGAGTTTGAATGAGAAGCCTGTTTTAGGGCACTTAACTTTTCACTGAAAGGTTTTCATGATTAGTGCTTTAGGGACCACATATGGGCAAATCATCTTTTAGTGTTCGTTGTAAATAATTCTTAAATGCCAAAATATTCAGTGCAGCCTTACTTTAAGGCGGGGGGAGACCCAAGTCTCTCAAGAGTTGACAGGGGGGAAATCAGTTTCCATAGCAACCTGAGTTGAGGAAATCTTTCCTGTTTGCATAGATCGTCTCTATTCTATCATCCTGTTTACTAAATGTTACTAAAGAAAGCAATTAAAGGTTAATCTCTCTTCAAAAGCAAACAAATCAAATGCCAGTGAACGCCAAAGAGAGAATGATACATTTCAAGTTGGTCAACAGCTTCCCTTTACAGTAGCTCTAAATATGCAGGAAGTTTTATTCCTATTTCCATAAAATCAAATATTAATTTGATATGCTGTAAGCATCAGTGTTTGGCATGGGCAGACATTTGATTTTTAACATGAATTTTCTTCCTAGATAAATGGATGCAACGAAGGGTCTAAAACCCATTAAAGACAAGGCAAATGTTCCATTGGGTTGTGTGGATTTTAGATTAGGTTCACAGTGCCTAAAACTCCACTCTCGGAAAATCCAATTTACATACCATGGTTCCAAAATCAATATTACACCTTGCTGCAAGTGCTTCCTAATACGGATTTATTTAATAATGGGCTGGCAGGTTCCATTCACTATACGTACTCAGATAGACTGGATAGTTTTTGTGTGGTTTCATAAAATATTTTCCTGCAGGTTAGCAAAGGGTTTTAAGGAAGGTCATCATAAAATAGTGTGTCAAGTAAATTCCAGTGCCACTATTACCATTCTGTTTTGCAAAATGCTCCAGTCATCCTCAGCGGAAACAGGTCAAACTCAACCTATAGACTTCTTAGAGTTGCCAAATGTATTATTTAATGATACTAATACAATATACCAAATATATTAGAACCATATACTCTATATACTTTTGATCTGGCAGCTTGTAGGACGTCAATGGTTTGACTGAGGGATCTTTTTTTCCCTTTTGCCTTCACTTCTTCCTCTTCTTAATCACTTCTTCCAAACTATTCTTTTGGTTTCTGTGGGTGGGGTGGGTTTCGGGGGTGCTTTGGGATTTACTGTTTCTTTCTCCTAGTGCTTCTTCTTTTATCTGAGGGGCAGCATTGTTTGTCTTTCCTTCTTGGGGTTGTGTTTCTTTTAAAAGTTGATTTTTACAGTTCTTTCTTTCAGTGTTCAGCTTTACAGTTCTTCATTTCAGTGTTTTTTTCTGGGGGGGGGGCGCTGCAGTTGTAGTTAGAGTTGTCCATTCTCCTAGTTTGGTAGCTGTTGTACTTGTTGTAGTAGGTTGCCAACTTCGGGTACTATTGTTCTGCTCTGGTTTGCTGGCCTAGGGGACTCTGTTTGGTTTTCCTGCCAGAGCTGTTCTCACAGAGCAATTCTGTCAGAGCTCACTCAGGGTGTCTGGCATCAAAAGAGGAAGGGAAGGCAATTGTAAGCCACTTTGAGACTCCTTTGGTTAGTGAAAAGCGGGGTACAAAAACCAGCAGCTATTCATCCTCTTGACTTTTCTGTATTTGTTGGGGGGGGAGGCTGGATGCGAAAGCCTGTGATGATAGAGCATTTCCCACCCTCGGCTTATATGCAAGCCAATATGTTTGCCCAGATTTTGTGGTAAAATTGGGTGCCTCGGTTTATATGCAGGTCAGTTTATATGCTAGTATGTACAGTATTTCACTCTACTTCATTTCCCAAACAACAGATGCGCAAATAAAGACCACTTTTTAAAAAGTGAGCAGTTGCTTAAAGGCACTAGAAAATTCTAAATGTGAATAAGCCATGATACCCCCTACTACACCAAAAGCCTGTCTGGCTTGACAAAGATATTTTAGGCTGATTGTGCATTAAATCAGGATTTGGACTAGATAGCCTGCATGGCCCTTCCAACTCTATGATTCTATAAGAAAGTTCAGGACACACCAAGAATAAAAGCTGTTCTTTCCCACTTACAAGATCCTCTAGTTTAGGCTTTTGAAATCTAATAAGATATTTATTGTGTGCCTTATTTTAAGACAAGCTCATTCCGAGACTGGAGAAAACATTCTGTAGGGACTGCCACAAACATTTCTGAAGCTGGTGGTTGGCCAACATACATGCAGCTCTCTTAAGCCTTAACACACAACCAGAAATTTAAGAAAATTAAATTTCTAAGCAACATGTTTTTTTTTAATCTCCCGAAAAAGGCACAGGCATAGCCAGTTTTATTTCAAGCAAGAGCCCAGTAGCCCCTTAAACAATAAGAAAATTTGTTGTAGGGTATGAACTTGCATTCCTCTGTCCTGCCCAATGATAGAGGGAGAGAAAGCAACTATCAGATGCATATGCATCAGTGTCCATTCATGGTAGCTCTGCAAAAGCTTGTATCTTGCCACAAATTTTGTTAGAGCCTGTTTGGTGTAGTGGTTAGGAGTGCGGACTTCTAATCTGGCATGCCAGGTTCGATTCTGCGCTCCCCCACATGCAACCAGCTGGGTGACCTTGGGCTCGCCACGGCACTGATAAAACTGTTCTGACTGGGCAGTGATATCAGGGCTCTCTCAGCCTCACCCACCCCACAGGGTGTCTGTTGTGGGGAGAGGAAAGGGAAGGCGACTGGAAGCCGCTTTGTGCCTCCTTCGGGTAGGGAAAAGCGGCATATAAGAACCAACTCTTCTTCTTCTTCTTCGTCTTTCAGGTGCCACTGGAGTCTTGCTCTTGTCTACTGCTACAGACAGACAAACACAGCTACTCATCTCAATCTGTATAGAAACAAATTGTCCATTCTGAAAAATGAAAAATGGTTTGTTTTTTTCAAACACTGGTGGCCTCTTTAAGCTATAAGAAACCAGAAAGTTAAACAGTACAAGATAATAAGGCTATTTATCCAAAATTCTCTAGTCGGACCAAAGTATTTGCATTCAGGGCTAGCATAAGGGTCTTTGATGCCCTACGTGAGCAGGGAACCAGGCATCTCCTCCCCACTAACACACGCCACGAGCCCTGCAGGTGGACAGCATCTATGAATGGACACTAGTGCGTGCAGGTCCGGTATGTGCCTTCTTTTCTTCCATCAGGGGGCAGAAGACGGGTATGCAAGCCACGCAAACAGGTCCTGGCTGACCACTTCTCAGCTGTAGGCATAACACTTAGGGCTGCTCTTTGCCATGGCCCCTACTGCTCCCAGTGACGGGGAAAAGCCCCAACTAAAGTATCAGTATAGCACTTGGAGCTGCTGCTTACTATGGTGCAGTCACAACTCTGGGAACCAGGTGGAAAGCTCTGAGAATCCAGTGATGTAGCATGACTGTTGCTCCAAGGCCTTGGGGATTCAGCCAATGGTGCAGGAAAGCTGGCTTAGCACCCTCTCCATATCTTGGTGATATTGGGGGCAGTAGCCTAAGCATGCCCTATTGCACACCCTGCTCCTGCTTGCATGCATTTTCATGAGTACATTCAGTTGCACATTTTGGACTACAGTAGGTCAACAACTACGATCATCGCTAGATGAGCCTTAATATTCTTTAGTATTTCTGGCTGCAGTTGTCTACAAACTGTCACAACTGTTGTTTTCCCTGTTCCATTGGATGCTCTCTTTGGCCTACTGTGCTGTGTGGAACCATAGGCAGCTCTCCCACTCATAGCACACTGTACTCCCTCATTGAACATGATCATTGTCTTAACACAGATGAGATTGCACAATAAAATCAGAGTCCACTAGCACCTTTAAGATCAACAAAGTTTTATTCAGGGCATGAGCTTTCGAGTGCAAGTTCATGCCCTGAATAAATCTTTCTTGGTCTTCAAGGTGCTACTGGACTCTGATTTTATTGTGCTACTTCAGACCAACGCGGCTACCCATTTGAATCTATCCAGATGAGATTGCAGTTTATCAAGGAAAACCTAAGCAAGAATAATTTCTCTGGACTGGAGCAGTGCTACAATAAAAACCACAGTGGTGATATTTACAATTTTTCAGTCAATAGCAATTAAACTGCTAGCCAAATGAAGAAAAAGTTCACAATTACTTTGTATAAAATGACAATAATGTTCAGCATTGCTTCCAAATTTCATTTAAACCATTTATCTAGTGTGAGCAGAATAACATTTTCATAGGCATGACCACTGAGAGCAGGGAGAAAGAGGTGCAATGTTGCCAGGAACCAGGGGATTCTGGAGACTCAAGAAGCTAGGCCATCCACTGTCTCATTTTGCTCTCAAGTGAAACACAGAAACAGCTGACATGGTGCCTCTTGGTGTTAAGTTGATAGCTTTAATCTCAGGGCTTCAGTGACAGCTAGAATACTCTCTAAGAATCAAAAATAACCATGTTTCACCTTCTGCTTGATTTAAAATTATAGCAAACACTTGCTATCTTTTCCAGTTAAAGAATTAATGTTACAGAATCTGATTCCTAGAGAGGTTTCCCCCCTTAATTATTGATGAATTCCCCCCCTCTCTTTCTCTCTGTTTTGCAGTGCTGAGTGAGGTTATGAATGAGAAGTAAATCTCAGTGAATTCAATGGGAATTATATCATTATATCATTTTCTTTTTATCACTGCCACTTTCTAATTTCTTGATTTTGGGGATCTTTAAATGTTCCAGGGGGACCGAAAGGGAACCTTTGTTCAGAGGGCTCTGGTGACTCATGGCAGCCCTTTGTAAATGGTCCAGCTGCAGCTTGTTATGCCCTCCCAAATGGATCTCCCAGGAACAGCATGGGTATGGTGGGTCTGTAGTGGAAGGTGAAAAATATGTAGCAGCTGGAGGAGAACTGGAAAACCTGCCTCCTACCCGTTTCCACTGATGTAAGTTTATTCTGTCAGCAGAAAACATTATTAAGATCTCACCACATATATGTTTTTTTAGATTACAAAGTATAATTTACCAAAATAATATTCAACTCTGTGACGTTTCACCATTAATTTTCATTAAAAGCTGTTGATAACAGTTATCTAATTTTCTTTCTGCACTGACAAGTTAGGTAGAGGTATAATAATTCCTGAAGTACAATAGCATGACTCCTGATGCACATGGATGAACCAACCTCCTCCCACTCTCCACTGATAGGAACAGGTGTTGTTTAGTCAGTTACATTGCACACTCCTTAACAAAGTTACACTTTGTATTGACTTCAACAGACTAAGAACAATGGGACTCTGTTTAGGACTATACTACTAATAATCCATTGAGGTCCTTTTTCTTTTTGTGACTTTTAATTTATAAGTGCAGGGGTAAAATCTCTTCAGTACACATTCAAGAAAAACTGAAATTACACAGATTGATTTATCTGTCATATGACATGTTTGTAGTATAGCCAACAGATCCTAGAATTGTCTGGCAGACAGGTAATAGACCTTCAAAGGTGGTTTTGCTATTGTCTGCCTCTGTGTCATGATGCTAGTGTTCCTTGGAGGTCTTCCATCCAAATACTAGCCTGCTTAGCTTCTGAGACCTTATGAGATCATGCTTGCCTGGGCTATCCAGATCAGGGAAGTTAATATAACACTGTCATCCTAAACTTCTCCAGCCACATATTATTACTGCAACTTTGGAATTAGTCAAGAGGCTTTCTGAGTAATAATTATAAATATGAGATAGACAGTCTAGTTCTGTTCTTAAAACTGAATATGGCCTCCAGTTGGAAGAAGCGATAAGTGACTTGGTGTGATAAATTTTTTTTTTCTCAATCCAGAAAATAACCTATTAAAATCTATATACAAATGTTACCAGCTCCACTTGGGAAATTCCTGGAGATCTGGTAGAAGAACCCAAGGAAGGGAGAGTCTGGAGAAAGGAGGGAGCTCAGCCACGATGCAACACCATATAATCCACCCTCCAAAGTGGACATTTTCTTCAGGTGAACTAAGATCTGTAGTCCAAAGATCACCTGTAATTCCAGTTCTCTAGGTATCATCAGGAGGTTGGCCATTCTAGCACGCACAAAATAAACCTTGTTACTCACAGAAAGAAGCTATGTTACTCTATGAAGAGTTTGCAGATGACTGATAAACGTCTCTTTGGTAGGTCAATATTGCACTAGAGAACTAATCCAACTACTTTGTCCATACTTATTGCTCAGTAATAATATAATATTAAAGTACTGTCACGTCACATTTATGGCAAGAGATGAGCAGAGGTAGTACTCATGGCCAACTCTGTTTAGCTTCAAAGCTTTGAAAATCTCAAACGAATCTGGCCTACTTAGGATGCTCAGTTCCCAGTCTTTATTATGGTTGTTGTTGTTATTATTATTATTATTAGTAGTAGTAGTAGTGTTTTGAGTTCTAGCCCGCCACTCCCACAAGGCTCGTGGCAGGTTAAAACATACATAAAAATACACAACCCCTCCGATAAAACTACCTCTATGTAAAAACTACTCAAACCACATAAAATCACCAGAGCATACACCAAATGTCCAAGGCAACGGAAGTACAACAAACAAAGCCTAGCCCACTAACTACCATAGGGGCAAAGGAGGGATTGCTGACCATTCGTCTGCCATAAATATAACCCAGAAAGTGAGGGGGTGGCCAAGATCTTTCTTAGCACATTGGCCTCAACCATATACCTGGCGGAAGAACTCTGTCTTACAGGCCCTGTGGAATGCCGAAAGCTCCTGTAGGGCCCTCAGCTCTTCCTGGAGCTCATTCCACCAGGTAGGGGCCAGGACTGAAAAGGCCTGGCCCTATAGGATGGAGTGTTATGCTAAAGGGGAGAAAAAAGGCTAGTTATGTCTGTTTCTCCAAAACTCAGCTTACAAAACGGATAAAAGCAATACTGAAATACATATTCATTTTAACATGTAGAATATAATAAACAAAAACAACAAAGTTAAAATAGCAGCAAGATTTTTTAAAAGAGAGCAATGTCTGTTTGTACCAAGTATTTGTAATTTAGTCTTGACTGTTCTCCAGATACAAAAGATAATTATATTTCACACTGAAAATTTCGCCCACTACTGTACTTACCAACATTAATGGCATTTGTAAGTTTGTATAGAAACTGATTTTTTAAAAAGAATTAAATAAAAGGAGGAACAGATACTCATACAGAGGAACTGTCCTGTTGCTTTCCTTTCTTTCTAGACCAATGATACTTTGGACTGCACGGGCTTTGTTGAGTGCTTTCCATTCAATCTATATATTCAATAGTGGCTTTGGGATTTTGGCAAATCAAGACGCAAAAAAGAACAGAAAAATGAAGCTTCCCATTTGTTGCATATTTTTCTAGACTGTCACTTAAGAAAAAGAGCCTCACTGTTACTTTAGAAACAATTAAAATCCAGTGCATGGAGCCTTCCTACCCGTATATATGAGTAGGCAATAAGCATAGTAGGAAACCTTTCATTGTTGTTGTACTAGTAATTATTTTGACAAAGTGATAGCAGCAAGAAGAGGGTGCATAAAAGGCGCTCTTTAAAATAATAAGATCTTAAGCTGTTACAGCCTGAATCAGTGTTTGCCTGCTTCTTTTTTCATTTAGATTTCTCTGAAACTTGCTGATAGTAGTATAACATAAAATAGGCTTGTTTAAAATATTCAGTCATAAAGACATGCAGTTTATCAGATAGGAAAAAAAATAAGTATCTTAGGCCATTCTCAGATGGTATCCTGTGTAAAGAAGGTAAATACAAGAAGAACCCATTTCTACCCCATCAATCATCACAAAGGGCCAAACTTTATTAAACATTTTTAAAGGGTCTAGAGTAGCCAGCAGGGGATGGAGGACTTATCAATACAAAGACCGCCTGGGCCATATTTCCAGCATCAAGCAGGAAGTGCTGTCATCATGCCAGCATATTGTATCACACTATGGTATGTGGACAAAAATGATGGTGAAATTAGCTATTACCATACCAGTTTTGCCCAAATACCATAGTGTCACCAGGAAGCCACTGATATGATGATTCTGTGTTATACTGGCTATGTGGCCTCAGCCTTCTTTCTACTGGTAAGTTCTCCCACCAGCTGATCTGGAATACTGCTCTAAAGAGGAGCAATCAACATCATTTAAAAAGAGAAACCCTCCACCACTGCAATGTGGTTACAGGGGGAATCAGTCAACATAAAAAAAAAAAAAAAACATCTGATCTGGCTCAAAGTCTAATAACCATTTGTATTTTACTTTCTTTATTTGTAAATGGTCTTTGCCATATAGGAAAAGGTTTCTTACAGTATTTTATGTGGTGAGTCAAAAAGTTAACAGCACTTTTGTGTGTGTGAGATTCATAAGCCAAACCTATGTCAGCATTAAAAATAAATTAGAATGGTAATCTGTTGAGAACACAGCACCTATTCTTTGGCACAATGCCAATGGCATACTGACACCCTGCAGAACTCTAGAGCGGAATGATGGCAGAAAGGAGAGGACCAGGGTGATTGACACACATGAAAATTAAAAAAACTTTAACCAACATGGTGAAGCATATGTTTGTACCCATATGATACACTCAGATGGGTTTTATCTTACTTTAATTGAGGTAACCTTTCCCAAATAATCCTGGGAATTTTAGTACAGCAAGGGAACCTAAGACTTTTTCAAGTAAATACCCTTCTTGTCAAAAGAATTACACTTAGGCAGAGATAGTTTCTTTAAATACACTCTATCTGTTGTGTATTTGCATACACAAACTGTGCACATGTTATAGAAGAAGAAGAAGGAGAGTTGGTTCTTATAGGCCGCTTTTCTCTATCCGAAGGGGTCTCAAAGCCGCTTACAGTCACCTTCCTTTTCCTTTCCCCACAACAGACACCCTGTGAGGTGAGTGAGGCTGAGGGAGCTCTGATATCACTGCTCGGTCAGAACAGCTTTATCAGTGCTGTGGGGAGTCCAAGGTCACCCAGCTGGCTGCATGTGGGGGAGTGCAGAATCGAACCTGGCTCGCCATATTAGAAGTCCACATTCCTAACCACTTGTTGTTAGGTGCAAAGTCGTGTGTGACCCAGTGCAACCCCATGGACAATGATCCTAACCACTTCACTACACCAAACTGGTAGGTCTAACAATGTATACAGTTTTGTTCAATGGGGCTTACTCCCAGGTAAATGTCATCAGGAATGCATCTAAATTAGCCAGCATAATATGACAAACTTGTTCCATTTACTTGAATTCTGACAAGTTTGGATGGGGATATAGAGGGAAGAAGGAATATTCAGATAAGCATCTACTTATTTGGAGAATATGGCTACATCATGATTCTTACTAAGAGGTCTTAGAACCCCTTTCCCCTATAACCCAGGGTGATGCACAGTCAGTTGAAAATTGCTCAGTCCAGTGAAACTCCTGTAGTATTCCTGGGAGCCATCTCATATGAGACTAACAAGGTTGTTTCTCATTTGAGATGCTGAGGTATATAGCAGGAGCAGAGGCGATGCCTTCCACAGTGATGTAAACAAACCACTTAATCACAACATCACAGCTATATGTGTATCAGGATCTATCCTAGACCATATGCATATATAGACAATTTTGTGAAGTAGTCCTACCTCTACTTTATTTCACAATTTGCTTTGGAAAGCTTAATGTTTCTATTCCAAACAATTTGCTAATGAATCAGTTTAAATAATTCAAAGCAAACCTTTTTTAAATTAATGGGGAAAAAACATAACCTGCAGAATAGACGAACACACTGGCAAGATCATCTAACACAGTCACTGAGTCAGTAGTACTCAGTTTAAAATGAGGCCATAGAAAACTACACAGAAGATGGCAACACATTTTTCCCCCTTCAGCTGTAAAAGTGTATCTTAGATCTTGGGATCTGTAAAAATGAAAGGGAAACTAGGACATGTATAAAAATCTTCAAAGAAAGCATAATTTTTCTTTTCTGCGACTATTATTAGTTCACAGTTCTCAGAAAGTGACTGGGTTGTTTAAGCAACTTTATACATATTCTGTGCTTTATGGCCTGCCTAAGCATTCTTAAAACTGGATAAAGAGATGACTAAATTTTCCTCTGCACCTGGTCAGACAGAGACAAGCATTCTTCCTCTGAACCACCTGGAAACAATGGGATGAGGACAGCAGAGTTACCAAGAAACACACTGGCTAGAACAGTTGATGGAAGCGTGACAGGATGAAGGGTGAGGAAGAGAGGAAGGAATTCTTTCAAAAATGACTCTCTTTTAAGAGATAATGACTTGCTTCTTGTATATGAAAAGTCAAAAGGCACAATGGGTATGTATAAACCATTGCATGAGCCTAAAGGGACCCTTGAAACATTACGTAAATAATCCAGTTAATGTTAATTTATAAGAAATGTGCCAGTACTGTTTTTTTGGAGGGTGGGAGGGGATTGTGGATAAGAATTGATAATTAAGATAGCAACCAAAATTGTTCAGTGACTGAGTGGGGTTTCTCCCTGAACCAGAACCTGGAACAATAACTGTGGTGGCCGAGTGCTTTTTCCTGAAAGTACAAATGGAAGGCGGGCAAGCAATTGTTGAGTGAAGATTCCCCCAACTGTGCAGGAATGTGATATAGGTGTTCAGCTTGTCTTTTTTATGAAAAAAGGTGGGATCCTCAAAATCACTCCCCTTCCTTAACAACTTATAAGCAACAAGGGAAACACAATAAAGCCCATTCAAATATTCCAAAACAACTTGTACACTGTGTTTAGAAGTCTTATGGTACTTTGAAGTGGGCTTTTTTTTAACATACCAAATCCTCCATTAAGTTCTGGAAATAAAGCAACATTCATTCCATGTTGCTTGTACTATACCAGACTACCATGACAGATGAAAATTTCTGCATTTAGTTACACCTCCCCCCCCCCCATACAATAGAGAGATGAAACACTGGATTCCCACTGCTGAATGGGAAGGTAGACGGGAAGTCGTGAGGAACTGAAATTCAGGGAATTGTGACCATGAAGTATGCGGAAGGGATTTCCTATTTTAACTGACTGTGTAGGTTTCATAACATGCTACTCCAAGTTTACTCAGAAGTAAATCTTTCTAATTACCACAAAACTTATTTCCAAATAATGCATGCAGGTTTAAATGTATTTGTATAATGTCTAGGTTTTAAAAAGGGGTTTTGGAAGGTAGACAGCCTCAGCATGAATTCTTATGTGTTTTTGGGTGGGAGGGTTTCAGAAATAAAAAGGGGTCATAAATCAACCTCTAAGTCCACTGAAAACAATGTACTTGTGAAAATCATATACAGTTATAGGAAAATGTTATGGGTTTTGTTGCATATACCTTATAGACTGATGAAATATCGGCGAGAAACGTATTTTTGATTGTGAAATACAAAGGGAATGTTACATACAGTATACAGACACACCTCCACAGAAATGCTGTACTTTGAATCGTTCAGCCTAGAATCTCTGTCAATAAAAAAGCAAATTAATTCCTCTCCACAGAACAGTTAAAATAAAGAGTTGCTGGGATCTGTTAATTAAGATTTTATGTGCTCCAGAAACTGAAGCTGCTCTGTTACTAGGTGATGCTTATTTTTCCAGTCACTTTCTCTTTTAAGCTGTACGCTTAATTTCAACCATAGGTTTATATTTTGCTAAATATAGATGCCTCTGACTTACTGCTTGGGAATATAAAAGGGTAAGGAAAAAGCATCAAACGTCACAGCCTTCTTAAAAAAAAAAATCCTTTTACCTGTTGTTTGGCACCAAGCCCCTGCTTAGACTGAAGCCCATTTTTCCCCCTCCACACTAAGGTGATGCATGACTAAATTCATCATAGCCCTTGTAATCACCTACAGCAACAGTACTGGTCTAAGCTCCTTTACATACTACCCAAACATTTTTGATCGTTTCTACATAAGCATGATGAATCAGCCTTTAAAAAAAATACCAACATTTATCTGCCTTAAAAAGAAAATGCTAGAATAACAAATGTCGAAAATACACAGCAATGCTCTGCTTAATAAATGAGTCAGAAGTCTAAGTCCTCAGCTGAAACTGAGACAATGGTAGTATTGATTGTAACTTATCCTGTTTCCACCCTCTCCTGTCCCTGGCCTCAGAGGATATTATTTGCCTGGATGCCATTGGATGAGCCCATTTGATTACCATTGTTTGTCCACTTCTGGCAAATGGGTCTCCCAACCCTCCAACGCCAGCTCTTTCCCCCAAGCTGGCAACGCTCCTGGGCACAAGCAGCTGTGAACAGCCCAATGTACAGGATCTGATTTGCCAGGGGATTCAGACTGGTGTTGCTTTTTGGTATCCTCAACACCACCCAATCCAGAGGCAGTGGGGGAGGAAGGATGAAAAATCACACACATGTCAGGATTACTAAGCAACAGCACCACAAGCACCACTGGGAAACAAAACCTTGGCTAATTGGAAAGGATCAAGGATTAGCAGATGGGAATGCAAAAGGTATCTCCCAGATAACTGGACATTATCGGAAGAGGAGAGAGGGGACAAGGGGTGATGAGAGTGCAAGAACCTTGGGCCACAAAACGATACTGAAAGATTTTCTGGCTGCAGCAAGATGGGGGGGGGGGAAGCACACCACGGCTTACGTACCTCCAAGGGCAAGCCTCATTTTTATAGGAGCTGCCCTTTCAGCACCATATCTAAATGTGTCAGATGTTTCTGTCCCTCTGTTCTTTATTCAAAGTGAGTAAAATGAGATCAGAGACAGCACAGAATCCAGGGGAGTCCATTACTTTATCACCTGCAGGAGCTCCAGGGATGAGGCTGTAGGGAGGATCCTTTAAGTGTATGAACCAAGGAACACAACTTGCTCTTTGCTCTAAACTGTGTCAAGCTTGGCCCAACTCAACAGCAAAACAGAAATGGACTATGCCCCAGCTGCTCTTATCCTTCTCCTAGCCTCTGTTAAAGTGATCAAAAGTAATTCAAAGAAAGCAACAATGATTAAGAAGAAAAGAATAAGGGGGGAGGAGGGAAAGCTTCACAGATGTACAGTTTATAAATAGATTGTATCACCTTGCCATGTTATCACTGTGACGCAAGGGGGGAAAGAGGTTATAAGAGAAGGAGGCTCCAAATATTTTAATTCACTTGTAAAGTTTTTTCCTAATTTCTTCAAATATGAAACCATTTTCCTTAAAAACCAGAGCAGAAAAAGACAAAGAGAAGAAGCATCTTTATTTTTATATCCCGAACTAGGGTGATCATTCTCTCTCACACACACAAACACACACATACGCACATCTGGAGATGAAAGAGCCTCACGGGAAGCAAGACAGACACAGGTCTGAAACAGCTGCAGGTGCTGAATTAGGGAACAGCAGCATCCCTGTCACCAGGTTATCCACAACACAAATGCTCACACAGGCATGCATGCACACAGACACACATCCCCTTCTTGGCAACTTAGAAAGGCCCCAACTAATGAAAGACTAAGTGACTTAGGAGGACTTGGGTGTCTCTGGGGACAAAACGGACTGTGCTGCTCAAAGTTGTGCTACTGTCCAGTGCTGCCCCCCACCTCAGTCTCAAGGAGAAAATCCCAGCCAAACAAGTACAGGTGCTGAAAAGGGAAGAGCAGACTCCAGAAACACAACTGCATGTTTTTCCCGCTGTGTACCAAGGGCTTCATTTTGCCCCTCTGTTCAAGCGAGAATGCCACAGGGAAGATGACTCAATCTCTCCTCCCATTCCGTGGCTCCCTCCCTGCAACTTATGGAAAGAACAAAAGTACAGGTAGACACCAGCTAAATGGGGAACATCACAGCCACCTACTCCTCAGCAGACCAGAAGGTGGGGGTGGGGAGTGGGAGCTCAATGCTTGTAAGTGTTTGGGGGAGGGAGGCACGGAGAGGAGAGCAACTTGGCATCACTGTGATGTCTTGAGCATCTCTGGCTTAAATACCATCCCTTCCAAGTCTAGAGAGGGCAACAGCTCCACAAACTAGCCTGGTCCAGTTTGAGCGCTGCTCTTTATGTTGTCAGCCCTGTCCCCTCTCCAGGCAACCAGCAGCAGCACCAGCCCGGAGAGGGAGGCAGGTGCTATCCGCCTGTCCAAAAGCATACCATAGCGTGTGAGAGAGAGGGAGAGAAAGCGCACACACTACAGCCATAGAAGCTTCATGCCTGGCCACCGCTTTGATCAGGCACCACTGTGAGGTGTGTGGGTATGGGGTGCCTGTGTGTGGGTTGGGGAGATACACGCCTGAGGCAAGCAGCTGGCTGGCACAGGAAAGCCCCCCCCCCTCTCCCCGAGCTTGGTGTGGGGAAAAAACCCAAGAGAAGGAAGGAAGCCCTCTCTCCCCCTCTCTCGCTTTCCTTATCGTGGTCGAAAAGGCAGCGCTTACCCTGAGCCGCAGTGAGGAGCCCCGCGCAGAGCACCACCAGCAGAGCCTCGAATTGCCTCCACGCAGTCATGTCTGCAGTTTATTCCACACACATAGGGCGAGCGGGCGAGCGCGAAGAAGAGACGGGCTGGCTGAGGTGGGGGCGACAGGGAAGCCCCTGGCAGGGGCGCCTCTCAGCCGCGAGCGCCGGCTCCCGCCCTTGCCCCGAGCGCCGGAGGGACTGAGGCCAGCGCCGAAGAATCACCAGAGGGCAACGCGCGGCGGAGAAGGCGGCGGCGGCGGCGAGGGCAGCTCCAGGTGCCGCGAGTGGCAGCGGCGGCGGCGCAGCAGCATCCGACGCCTCCTGCAGGACTGGTTGCCTCAGCTCTTCTTCTCATAGCATCAAGTGCCGGCGAGCCACTGCGGGGCTGAAGCAGCAGAAGAGCCTCCGGTCGGTCAGAGCGCAGCCAGCGGCTCTCCTGTGAGGCAGGGCACAAGCCCCACGCCGGCCGGCCAAGAGACGCGGCCAGGCATCCAGAAAGCGCGCGAGGAGGCAGCCAAGGGAGAGCGGCTCCTCCCGTCACGGCAGCAGCAGCAGCAGGGCGAAGAGGACGGGCAGGGAAACGAGGCAGCCAGGAGAGCCTGAAGCTGACAGGCGGCTAGCGGCAGCAGAAGAAGCTGCTGAGGCTGCCGCCGCCGCCGCCGCCGCCGCCGCCGCAGCTGCTGGACTCAACCATCCCTTCCCACAGAGAGGGGAAGGAG
Source organism: Paroedura picta (assembly GCF_049243985.1). Lineage (NCBI taxonomy): Eukaryota > Metazoa > Chordata > Lepidosauria > Squamata > Gekkonidae > Paroedura > Paroedura picta. The sequence goes on along the minus strand of NC_135369.1, from coordinate 152,771,120 downwards.
ACTGGAGCAGCACAGCGGTGGCGGCAGCGAGCGCACGCACCAAAGCCCAAGGCAAGCCAGCAGCCTTCTCGCAGTCCTCCACGCCTCAGAAAGGCGACGGGGGGGGGGGGGGGGGACGAAAAGGTGCCTTTGGGGGGTTTTCTCCTCAGGGAAAGAGCTCTTCTTTTTCCACGCAGGGGCCGTTCAAGAGGAGGCAGAAGCGGAGCGCTACCGCGGGAAGGGGAGCTCGGGGCCAGTGCCTCGCGCTGCCGCGAAGCGTGCCCAATGACTGGGTGGCCGTGTCTCTCCGCTCTTAGCCCGGCCCGCCTCACAGGGCGGTTGTGAGGGGAGAGAGAGGGCAAGAGCGTTACCCCGTCCACGACACAACACCGAGGCTGCCTGACTCCCCCCACGGCTCCCTCCCCCCCCCCCCCGAGCCTCCCTCGGGTAAAACCAAACTGTTCTTATGCCTCGGTGGTGAGAGGGAGGCAGTCAAATCCTCCTCACGGAGTTGCCAGAGTCCTCTTTCCCGCCGCCGGTGGCTTCTGTTTTTAGACCCAGAGGAGACGTGGCCTTGAAATCCTCCTCAGGGACGCCTGGCAACCCGGCGGGGTTGACAAGGGCAGCCTGAACCACCCGACGACTGGATCCTGGGCGGCTGCCGGCTGCTTCCAAGAGAGCAAGGCTCTTCATGCAGGCGGGCGGGCGGGCGGGCGGGGGGCGGCACACACAAACAAGCCCCCTTGCATCACGTCCCGCCACCGCCACGGTCTTTTCGTGTGCTTGTTACTTCATTACCCAGGACATTTCCCCACGTGGCCCTAGCACCTCTGGATCTGGACCAGGTGACTGTGACGGCCAAGTTGAGGCCATGAGAAGACAGCCATTTTAAAATGCGAATGGCCAGTTCAGTTAGGAGACCCTCTCCACACGTGACACAGAAGGTCTCGCTCTCCTGGTCTTTTGCTTTCTGTTCTGCACCTGCTCTGTTCACATGTGACCTGTCCTCGGGTTAAAAAGCGCCCCAGCTTCACGTGTGTGTGGGGGGAGGGGGGAGCTTCTTAGGCTGGGATTAAAGCCCCGTTGGAAAAAGTGCGACTTCCAAGTAGAAGTCCACACAGTGTAACCCCAAGAACCCTTTTCGGGGGGGGGGGGGGTCAGTCCCACTCAGTAGGCGTCTGAGTAGACCCGGTCAGGATGGCTCTGTTGGTCGCTCATCAGGCAAAAGCGCAAAAATTTCAAGGTCGGCCCAGGCTTTTTTTTTTTTGGTACAAAGGAGGCTCGTTAAAAGGCATAAGGAATAATCCCCTGAAGTCCACAGGAAGCGGGAATGTGCCGCTAGGACCCGCTTCTGCGTGAGGCGCCCAGTGCTCCGTAGCCGAGGTACAAGCCGGCTGTGACGCCACCGGGAATCACTTCTAAGGAATGTGAGGGTGGAATGGCTTCTGAGAAGCAGTCAGGGGCTCGCAGGCTCTCTTACGTTCTTCGCCCGGGCAAAAATAGACGCTCTTGGGGGAATTAAACGAGATGGCGTCTCCACGGCCAATGGTGTCTAGAACTACTGCTTCTTGTTCTTTTCTCCCCCCCTCCTCCTCCCGCGGCTACTGTCACTGAAGAGATTCCCCCCCCCCCATTAAACCCAGCCTCTCTGGGGCAGTACCGAGAAAGGGGGCGTCTTCTAAACAGACCCTAAATACAGAGTCATATTTTAGGGCATAACTCGGTTCCTTGGAATTAAATCCAACCACTTGGTTGGGGAAGACTGGTTTGCTTTTATGTGATTTTAAAGAAGAGATCAAGTGTCAACTTTTTCCTCTATTTCCCTAAAAGAAAAGGGGAGGGAGGCTTTAAAAATCCTCTGAGCCTCCTTGGTTTGATTCCAGGAGAAATCGAAAGCGCCAAATACATTAGAATGTGTCTGATTTCCTAATTAATGCCCGTTGCTACCTGTGTTGGTAATTAAAACACGAAAGATCACAGGACAAACAAAACCAATGGCGATCAGGAATTTCAAGGTTGCAATTAGTCACTTGTGATAAATTCTATTTCGCCTGTAAAAATATGCAAAGCTTTTTCCTCGTTTTATTTTTCAGGAACGAGTGGGAATGATCACCGAACGAAGTAGGCTGACTTTGTTAATAGGCTTGTATTTATATATTAATATCGCTGCGGTTGGGGCGGAGAGGGAAAAAAACTTCGGCGAACTGGAAATCTGAGGGAAAGGCGTGACTCTGCTGCCATCTAGCGACCACAGTTTTCTCTGTTATGGTTGTCCAAGCGTTCGTCAAAATTGGTTTACAAACGGGACACATTTCAGCAGAAAATCTTTGCGTTTTGCTCACAGAGTGTGAAAGTAAGGATACTGTCTTCCCTGACACGGGACCCTGTTTGGTGTTTATTTGCAAAGTAATTACTTTATGTCCTTCCTCAGTCGAAGGAGGCAAATCCATATCTCAAAGTCATGTATGAAGCTGCCTTATACTGAATCAGAGCGTTGGTCCATCAAAGGCATCTAGTCAGTCTGGCAGCAGCTGTCCAGTGTCTTCAGCAGAGGTCTTTCAAATAACTCGCTCCTCACCCTTTAAACTGCACACACCAGGGACCACTTACATGCCAAGCAGATGGTCTGCCATTGATACACAGCCTACCTGTACTTTTAGAGCGAGGATAGGACACTTTCTCAGACAGCAGGGGCTTCTGCTGCATCTCTGCAGCAGGAGCAACTGAATACTACACAACCCATGCAGACTGGTGGGGTCTTTCCATAGCACCAGCTGAATAGGTGCCAAGGACTGAGCAGCAAATCATACACAGGAAACCTCCTTCTTTGTTGCGATTGCAGTTCATTATTTAATCAAGATATTTTCTTGGTAACACAAAACCTGTGCTTTTGCAGCATATCAGAAAATTTGGTACTCGTTCATAGTGTCATTCAGAGAAGAATGTTTGAGAACCAGAAACATCAACCATTTATGTTGCCATTGCCATTACATTTATGTATCCTTTATTTTATTTAAACATTTATGTGCCACCCTTATGCCCAGCTAAAGGGTCTTCAAGGTGGCAAACATTTTAAACATTAAAACCATATTTAAAATACACACACAAACACAGTAAAGGCATGGGCTTCCGAGTGCAAGTACTCTTCCTCATGACAGTAGGGAATATAAGGCTAATAAAGGCTAGTGGGGAAGCACCAAGTCAAACAAAAAATTCTTCAACCTCTGGTAGAAGGAAACAATGGAGGAAGACATATGAGTCTTCCAGGGGTGGGAGTTCAACGGTTTCAGTACCTTGAACAAAAAGTTTCTCATGTTGCAATCTGTCTAGGCTCAGATGGCAAGGACACTCAAAGCAGGGTCTCTGAAGATGACCTTAATGGTCAGGTAGGTTCATAGAGGAGGAAATAGTTCTTAAGCATGCTGGCCCCAAGCCACATACAGCTTGAACAGTCAATATCAGCAACAACGTAGATCTGAGAGCAATTTGTGGATTGTAAGCAGTTGGATACAGACTTTTCTTGGATGCTTTAGGATGCATTGAGCAGGGGGTTGGACTAGATGGCCTGTATGGCCCCTTCCAACTCTGTGATTCATTCATTCATTCATTCATTCATTCATTCATTCATTCAATTCCTTAGTTGCCACTCCTGGACCTGTCAGCTTGTGGCAGCTTACAACAGTAAAACAATAAAATACAACAAAAACCAATGTCCACCCCTCACTCCAGTCCTCACCACTCAAACCCCATCTTTCAGTTTCCTGGCTGCCATCTCCAGGGAGTTGTTGCAGTCAGACACTTGGAGGGGCAAAATCTTCCAATCTGCCCAGCCTCAACCAAATGCATGGTGAAAGAACTCTGTCTTGCAGCCCCTGTGGAACTTTGACACCTCTGTCAGGATCCTCAGCTCTCCTGGGGGCTCTTTCCACCAGGCAGGGGCCAGGGCTGAAAGGCGAGCATTGAGACCAGGCAAGCATCCTGGGGGGAGACCAGGCGAGCATCCTGTGGATTGGGGATCCTTAATCATTAAAGAAACACACAAGTCTAGCAAGTATGTCTACACCATGGCCTGCTTTGAGGCAGGGATGACCACTCCATCTTTCAAGGAGGCATTGCATTTTAAAGATAGAAGTAGAAGTATAATGTTGAAGACAAGTTCCACGATGCTTGAGATTTTGTTCCTTCTGTAAGTCCTTCTTTCAAACAGGTAGATGATGTATCTTCCAAAGGTTTGGGAGCAGCAGCAGTCTCCATCTATGCAAAAGCTACAGCAACCATGCCAGTAAAAGGTCATGTAAAAAAAAGAGTGTTACCTAGAATAAGCAAGTAACTCTCTTCCTTTCTGATTTAGGGAGGATGATATATGTTAGGTAGTTCAAAAAATTCTGTAACAGGTTTCCTCATGGTGGCTTCTAACTTTCTGATTATTCAAGGCTTCTTTTTCCCCTGCAGTATTATGCAGCCAAAATTCAGAATGTTTGTCTGACCTGCAATATTGTTTACTAAGGCTGCTCATTAAACATACTTTACTTACTGGCAAAGCAGCAGTTGTTCTGAATCACCTAAGGCTGTTCTGTAATATTGGTTCAGTTGGTGTTGTGCAGAAGTTGTTAATTTAGTATGGTAATAGTGTGTTGATTTATGACCACTTTTACCCAGATCCAAAGTCTTTGTCATTCGGAGCAAAGGTTGGCAGTAATGAAAGATAGCTGTATCTAATGGCAATTTGATTTTCTGAAATGAGACATTCCAAACATAAAATTCAGCATGTTTCTAGTTACCATATTCTATTTGAATCATAGACTTGGAGGGGGACATAAAGGCCAATCCTGCTCAATGCAAGATTCAGGATAAGTATCTGTCTAGTTTCTGCCTGAAGACCACCTCTTTAGGTGGTCTCTATGAATTTCTGACTGATTTTCCCCCCTAGTACCGTTCTACTTGTAGTTTAAATCCATTACTGCAGGTCCTGTCCTCTGCTGAAAGGAAACTTTCCCTGCCCTCCTCTAAGTGACAATCTTTCAAATACTTAAAGATAACAATCATGTCCCCTCTCAATCTCCTCTTCTCCAGGCTAAATATTCCCAAATCCCTCAGCCTTTCCTCATAGGGCTTGGTCCTCAGACCCTGAGTCATCCTCATCACTCTCCTCTTCACCTTCTCAATTTTGTCCATGTCCTTTTTGAAGTGAGGCCTCCAGAACTGCATACAGTACTCCCGGTGCAGTCTGACCAATGCATCTTGTGATTTTGATGTGATGTCTCTGCTAATATAGCACAAGACTGCATTTGTCTTTCTTACTACCACATAATTTGAATTTTTGAATTTATTATTAAATACAGCATAATGCCAGCCATTCTTAGATAAAACAAATACAAACGATGTAGTATAAAACACTTTAAAATAATATGAAAAGGAATTTTAATGTTATTTTTTTTAATGTTTTATACTATATAGCACTGTATGCAGTTTTGGAGGCCTCACGTCAAGAAGGACATGGACAAGATTGAGGAGGTGAAGAGGAGAGTGACAAGGATGACTCAGGGCCTGGGGACCAAGCCCTATGAGGAAAGGCTGAGGGATTCATGGGAGTCTAATTCTACAGGCACCCAAAGAGGGTACCCGTATCCAACCTTTTTTTCTCATCATAGGAAATAATGGAGATCTGATGGGGGCACCCTCAAGATTGATTCAGGACCTTTTCAGCTGGATCAAATTGAATCGCGTATGCCTAATGCATACTGGATTGGAGATACACTTCTTGGTAGCAGTGCGTGTGAACAAGATTTTGGAGTACTTGTGAACTGTAAGCTAAATATGAGCAGACATATTGGGTGGTAGTAAGCTTCATATGCTATACATGGAAATTGTACATTCTAAAAGCTGGCTCAGGTGTTTATAAAATTACAAACCTTTGCATTCCAATATATGAAATGAAAACATCTGAAGGAAATATGTTTAACTGGGGCATAACATTAAATACCAAAGTCACCAAAATATAGATATTGTTTGCATTTGGTAACATCCTCATGGTGTTAGTGGCATTCTTTGTACCCATTTAAGGTTACCCAAAGTGCATCACAAATTTATATATTCTATCAGACATCAGTCAACTAAGCAAGAAAAAATCATCTTGATGGCCACAAACAAGGAGGAGGAGGAGGAGGAGGAGAAGACGAAGAAGACAAAGAAGAGTTGGTTCTTATATGCCGCTTTTCTCTACCCGAAGGAAGCTCAAAGTGGCTTACAGTTGCCTTCCCTGTCCTCTCCCCACAACAGACACCCTGTGATGTGGGTGAGGGTGAGAGAACCCAGATATCAATGCTCTAAATCCCCTGGCTCTAATTTCAGGTAAAACGTGTTCCAAAACATGAATGTTTTCTTCCAGGGAGTTTTCCTTTTACAGTGGTGCCTATGTATTTTCATGTTTTCCATTAATTTTATTACTTTCAGATTGCCATGGGCCCAATAAAATTAATTTTCTTTTCTTATAGTAGTTATTTCAATCAGCTACCGCATGACTGATGTACTATTGTAACTGTTCTTTATGAAGTATTTGAAGCCTGTTTGGAACTGGGAGAAGAACTGGAGTCTGGAGCTTTGTAACTAAGGAGTTGGAAAATGTAAAATAATAAGTAACTCTGTTATAGAGTCCAGCACATTTGTGAGGATGCAGTTTTACGGTTTTCAAGGTTTTGCACTGAGCATTATGTGATTGTTCCTGCTATTTTAAGATTTGTATTACAAATAACATATTGGAGTTTTTTAGCTTCAAAAATCCCCTATGTCCTGCTGAATTCAACAGTATATTTTCAACAGAGATAAACGTAAAGTTCTGAATTTAGGTAGGAAATATCACATACATAGAATGAGGGAGACTTGTAGAAGGGAGACTTGTAGAATGAGGGAGACTTGTCTCAGTAGTGGTACATGCAAAAAGATCTAGGTGTTTTAGCTGATCACACATTGAACGTGAGTTAGCAGTGTGATGTGGCAGCTAAAAAAGGCAAATGAGATAGTATCACTTTACTCTGCTGTAGCCAAACATCACTTTAATCTGTTGTAGCCAAACTTCAATTTTGTCCATGTAAGCTGGAACATATCCAGAAGAGGGCAACAAAGATGATGAGGGATCTGAAGACCATGTCCTACAAGGAAAGGTTGAAGGAGTTAGATATTTTTATTCTGAGAGAAGATGACTGAGAGGTGATATGACAGCAATCTTCAAGTATTTGAAGGGCTGTCATATACAGTAGAGATTCCCAAAGTCCAAAGTACGCCACCCTCTCAGGGACAGTGGAATAATCCAGGGGGGGCAATGAGGAACTTTGGGGCACTAGGTGGGTGGTGAGAAATTTGGAGACAGTAGGGGGGCATCAGTCTGACTTTCTACTGCAGCTGCGTTTCTCTAGCCAGAGACATTCCAAAGAGGTTTGCTACTGCCTCTCTCTGGGTAGTAGTGACTTTAGATTTCCATGGTGATTTCCCATTGCAGTGCTGACCAGGTCCAACAATGATTAGCTACATGATGGAAATGACAGCTTCAGAAGGTGGGTTGGAGAGGATCATATTTTGCTGTGTTTCTTCTTCTCCTCAGATGCTCTACCCCAGAGCACCAGGAATTTCTTAACCCATGGATTGCAACCCTTCCCCAAAGGTCTCTATGTTTAGGAGGCCAGAAAAGCCTTCTCCTGCTTGCTCCTAACTGTGGGGTTTTCTGTTGCTTGCTTCTGTCTCTCTATCTTTCCCCATCTGTTTTTCTCCCCAGTGAGGACCCAAAGTGGCTTTTACAAAAAGTGGCTTTTTTCCAGACTAAAATATGGCCTCTGCACAACAAGCAAAAAAAGAAAGTATAGGCAATACATTGTACTTGGAATTTGCAGTAGACCTAACACCAGGAAAAGTTTGGGAACCATTGCTTTAGTTGGGAGCATTAGGACTGGGGAAGACTCAGTCACATAGTTAAGTAAGCCCATGGGACCTATAAATATTTTGGTAGTATTTAACATGTAAATATATGGGGGGAATAGAGATTAATATTAGGATAAATTTTAGTGTAAGAGGGTTAAGCTAACGTGTGAGTTGGCTTGGGGAGTTTTTAGGTGTAGTGGGAATGTTGTTTGTTTTGCTTCTAGACCATCACTCCTGGCAAGGCTGGCTTGTAGCGACTTACAATAAAAAATATAAAACCATTAAAACCCCAATACATAATGACAAAACATCGACGGTGGCAACAAACGATAACCTATTATTTCCCATGAAGCCTAATGTCTGCTGCTTGCAGTCTATGTCCACTATAGATGGTCCAAGGTGATGTCAGTCTGATCACAAGAGGGGAAGGGAAGGGAGGGACCCGATTTTACCAGACCTGACCTCAAGCCCAACCTTAACCAAACATCTGGTGGAAGAACCCCATTCTGCAGGCCCTGTGGAACCAAAAGATCTCTGACAGGGCCCTCAGTTCTTCTGGGAGCTCATTCTACCTGGTAGGGGCCAGGACCAAAAAGTATAATCAAAAGATTTTTTTTGCTAAAGATTAGGAAGAACTTACTGACAGGATACTTCCTCAGGAAGTGGTTGGCTCTAGGGATGCATGATTTGGCCTGGATAAGCCCAAAAATACCCCAGAGCTGATTCAAGTAATTTTGGGGTTTATCCAAGACAAATTGCACATCCTATCAGTTTGAACAAGCCAAATAAGAGAACCCTAAAGTGATTCTCTTGAGCCTCTTGTGGCGCAGAGTGGTAAGGCAGCCGCCTGAAAGCTTTGCCCATGAGGTTGGGAGTTCAATCCCAGCAGCCGGCTCAAGGTTGACTCAGCCTTCCATCCTTCTGAGGTCGGTAAAATGAGTACCCAGCTTGCTGGGGGGTAAACGGTAATGACTGGGGAAGGCACTGGCCGTATTGAGTCTGCCATGAAAATGCTAGAGGGCGTCACCCCAAGGGTCAGACATGACCCGGTGCTTGCACAGGGGATACCTTTACCTTTACCTTTAAAGTGATTCAGGATGGATTCAGTTAATTGAGAAGGACCCTGCCAAACATCTGATCCCGGTTTTTAAATGTTGCTTTAGACTCCTTTGAAGTGGTGGAGAGTGGGCCTTACATACTCTCAGGTCAGGTCTACTGGAGCCCCAGTGTGCCTCCCCTCTCCTCCTTAGAGCAAATCCTAAAATAACTGATCCTCAGCTGATTATCAGCTTTGTGCTGGATGGGAGGGCATTTCAATGGATCTAGGTCCAGTTAAATGCCAACTACCCCAACCTGCTTCCCTCTGTTACGAACTGCTGGTCCTCAGCAATTTCTCAGCGCTATGCTAGAAGGGAAAGGATTTAAACAGGCCTCCTCCTCTTGGACAATCAGCAGATCCTCAGCTATTTTTCAGGCTCTGCATTGTGTGTGTGGGTAGACATTTAAATGCCTCAAACAACTTATCCACAGAGAGAGGGTTATCTCTGCAGATCAGTTGTTAGTGGGTTTGGGGTGAATTGATTGGGCTGTACTCAAATCACCTAAATCAAAATGATTTGGTTATATCCAAATTGATTGGGTCCAAACTGAAAAAAAATACCAGATTTTTTTCTTGGTGTATGTAGCTGGTTCTCCTTCTTTGGCAATTTTTAAAGCAGCGGCTTGGGGGGCCATCTGGCAGCAATGCTGATTCTTCAGTTCACACTGAATTTAGGCAGATTGTGAAAGGGAAGGCAGAAGGGGATGAACAGAAGTGCTCAGCTTCCATGGCTCTTTCTTATAAGCCAAGAAAAGTGCCAGTCACCACTATGGGGGCAGGAAGGACCTCTCCTCCAGGCAAGATTGGCCAGGGATCCTGGAGGCTTTTTTGCATTCTTCTGGACACAGAGCAGTGGTCCCTGAGGTGGAGTGGGGAGCTTTAGATTTGCTGCATTGTGCAGGGAGCTGGACTAGATGATTCTTGGGTCACTTCCAGCTCTATATTTCTGTTTTAATGAAACCTTAAGTCCACAAAGCCCAATATGTGGTATGGCTACAAGCAAGCCAAATTATTTGTTTATGCTTCTTCATGAAGTAGTATAACAGTTAACAAAAATGCATGTATGTGAGTGCATCTAAACCTATGCTTGAACAACTGCTGATAATAAAGGAATGGCAACACACTTTAACCTAGAGAAAGCCTAAATTGGCAAACTGTCAATTTTATTTTTTCACATTAAGGTTGTTTTACCCTCAAATTTAAAATAGGATTTGTAATGTTAGTTTCACAAAACATGCCAGATTTGGCTCATGTAATAGCTATGTATGTCTATGAAATATGACTTTTCCAATAATATAACTCAGTGTTTCAGAGGCCTTAACATGGTGATTAGGCTAAGTAAATGTAGCATTAGCATGGAGTTCATTAATAAAGATAGTATCTTTGAATAGGCACTGAGTCCTTCCCCCTCATTCATAGTTTACTCCCCGTAATTTTATCATTCAGACTAGGCAGATTTACAATGAATTCTCTCATAATTAATGGGAGGAAATGAATCTTTAATAAAGATATACACACAAATGTGTCAAGAATACAGACGGAAAATCAGTGGGAGATCACAGAGACATTAGTACTTACTGGCTGGAAGAAATTGCTGTAACAGGAGGTACTTGGCTTAGAGAAATTCAGACCCAAACAGGGAATGTTTTTAACAGGGAGGTAGCTGTCAAAGTGCAGAAGGCCAGCTTTCTATTAAGTAACGACCTCTACTTGAATTTTAGAGTATGATTTAATTATGTTTGCTGACATCTAATTGATACTTCAGGGTGGCTCACACCATCCTTGTAATGAAGCAATGCAAATGCATTGTTAATTACTAACTTCTGGAAAAGACAGACCTCTCCCTTTGCATAGGGCAAACAGGCCATTGTGGCTTGCAAGCTTTTAGGAAGCTCATTTCCTAATTTTCTTTTTAAAAAAGAAAGCTGTGGCTACCACACACACACCAGCACTTCCATAGATACAGGGTTGGCTGACAATAAATATTTTAAAGGTAATCTGATTCTATTGTTTATGAGTATGTTATGAAACCAGGTCCCTGATATCTTCTTTACTTTTAGTAATACAGTTTAACCATGAATCTTGATTACATAAGATCAGGGGAAGAAAACGGGGCTTTTCGCACCGGGATCTTTGTTGCAAATTGGTCACTGAACGAAAAATCACCATTTAAAATAGTGGAATTCGTCGTTATGCATACCTGCCTTTGTAGTGGAATCCAGTTGCGTTTTGTAGCGTTTCCCGCAGCTTCCGGTCTCGGCAGAAAAGGAAGCGCTATTTCCAAGCTCGTCCCGCCCCTGGCCGTCAAGCAGCCAATGGGCAGCCGTTAGCATGCTCCCAAACAGCCCCTTTCCCTTTAAGAAAGGTTTTTTTTTTAAAAAAACAGACCCATTGTAACGAATCTGTGTAGATTCGTTGCAACGGAGAGACCCATCCAGCTGCCTAATGTGAGCTGTCGTTTGATCGTATGATCGTTGCCACGCTGCCTCGAGTGATAAAAAAAAAATCCCCCCCCTCTCACGGGCCCGATTTTCGGCTGAATTAATGTGTAAAAAATAAAGGGACTTTATTTCAGCAAACGGGCTTTTATGTGGTTTGTGCTTAGTGACTAAAGGTGAAGGACTGAAGCCAGGGAAGCCTCTAAACAGAAAGAGGCTCGCTGGTGCGTTTATCCCCGCTCGCTCGGAGAAAAAAAATGGCGATCGCTTCGCCGGAAGTTTGGAGGACAGGCTCAGGAGGAGGGACTTTGAAGAAACCGCAACAATGTTAACGCACAGGTCTTTATCGCTAGTGTTGCAGATTGTTTGCAAGAGTGTAGCGCTTTCCGGAGGGTGAATCCACTTTTTGGGATTCCCCTGAAAGAGCTACAACGAAGCGCTTTTTGCTGATCGGTGTGTTGCAGATTGTCTACGACGTCGTGCGTTATGGCAAATCAATAGCGTTTCCAATTAGCAACCATTGTGCGATTTTGAAGCCGTGCAAAAAGCCCCAACGAATTGGAGATTAGCTTTACCACTGATTCAAAACCTGCAATTAATTTAAGTGCCCTCCCCTTGAACAACACCAACTAGGAGTTCTTTGAATTCTGACAATTAGGATACAATCAAATTATTAGGTTAAATCTAATGTTTTCAAATTACCTCCAGGCTGCCTCTGATAATATCCACTCATATAGATTCATCAAGCTTTTGTTGTTGTTAGGTGCAAAGTAGTGTCCGACCCATCGCGACCCCATGGACAATGATCCTCCAGGCCTTCCTGTCCTCTACCATTCCCCAGAGTCCATTTAAGTTTGCACCTACTGCTTCAGTGACTCCATCCAGCCACCTCATTCTCTGTCATCCCCTTCTTCTTTTGCCCTCGATCGCTCCCAGCATTAGGCTCTTCTCCAGGGAGTCCTTCCTTCTCATGAGGTGGCCGAAGTATTTGAGTTTCATCTTCAGGATCTGGCCTTCTAAGGAGCAGTCAGGGCTGATCTCCTCTAGGACTGACCGGTTTGTTCACCTTGCAGTCCAAGGGACTCGCAAGAGTCTTCTCCAGCACCAGAGTTCAAAAACCTCAATTCTTTGACACTCGGCCTTCCTTATGGTCCAACTTTCGCAGCCATACATTGCAACTGGGAAGACCATAGCCTTGACTATACGCACTTTTGTTGGCAGGGTGATATCTCTGCTTTTTAGGATGCTGTCTAGATTTGCCATAGCTTTCCTCCCCAGGAGCAAGCGTCTTTTAATTTCTTTGCTGCAGTCCCCATCTGCAGTGATCTTGGAGCCCAGGAAAATAAAATCTGTCACTATCTCCATTTCTTCCCCGTCTATTTGCCAGGAATTGAGAGGGCCGGATGCCATGATCTTTGTTTTCTTGATGTTGAGTTTCAAGCCAACTTTTGCACTCTCCTCCTTCACCCGCATCAACAGGCTCTTTCGTTCCTCTTCACTTACTTCCTCATCAAGCTATAAGAGGAAAATCTAAGTTCATCATAATGAAACAATGGCAGAAATCACTAGAACTCAAACAAGGAAGCATTTTAAAAGTATTCCTAATATTCTATTCTATTAACTTTGGGATTGTAATCCAAAAAATGAAATACAACAATGCAATTGTAAACAGAATTAAATGTCATTGAGTATAAATGGACTTACTCCCTAGTAAGTGTGTCTGAGACTGAAGCCCAAGTCAAGCAATAAAAACGAGTTACAATGCACTCTGCCTAGTTAACTTTAGATGTAAATTGCTAAACAGACACAATGAGCTAGTTTCAGGGCTACTTAATTTCAGTTTCAAAGCCTGAACAAAGTAGCTTGCAAGAAAAAATCCCACTAGACAGGATGTGGAAGATCTCTTAAAAGAGGGGTCACCAACCTTTTCTTTAATGAGAGCTATGTCTGAGTAATGAGAAATACTCTGTGACAAAGCCCCCACCCTCGGGCATGTCACCAAGTATTGTGCTGGCCTAGAAAAAAACCTTGGATTAGGAAAAGCTCTAGGAATTAAGCTATCAGCTAAGCAACACAGAGAAAAATCATATAAGACATAGATTTGTAAACTTTTCCTCGATCTAGTGGCTGGTGAACTACTGGTAGCTCAAGACTGCTCACTGGCAATCTTCAAGCAAAAGTTAGATACACACTTTTCTAGGATGCTTTAGGATACTTTGGGCGAATCCTGCGTTGAGCAGGGGGTTGGAGTAGATGGCCTATATGGCCCCTTCCAACTCTATGATTCTGTGATTCTATGAGTTAGCTCTTTGTAACTGATATCCTTAAAAAAAAATCTCACCATTTTCCTTCTTATGGGTTCAAAGTTTAATTGCACATCAGATCTTAACCCTAACCCCTATGATCAGTCTTGGGCTTCTCTCTACTTTCTAAGATTATAATTAATATACACAAAAGACAACAAAACTGGAAAGGAAAAGTAATGGTAGGGCTAGGAACAGGTCATGAACCGTAGGCTGGTCCGGCTGATTAGAAGAGAATCATAGAAAGTTGATCCAAACACATGCAGTGCAAAGAAGTCAGTCTTTATTGAAGGGTTCCATAAGGTTAAGCAGGACAAAGCATGGCAAGAACAGAGATAAGCACAGATGCCCCCCTCAGGTCTCTATATATGGGGGGGGGGGGAGTTGAAGCGGGAGAATTGATTCCCATAGAGGAGGCTTTTGATCTAAAAGGCATGAATATAGGAGACACCCAGTCTGCTTTCTTTGCTGTTCCTGGCAGTAAATTTCCAATCCCTCTGTGCAAACCAAGGGTGATAGATAAGGGGAAGCTCTTAGCAGCGGGGGAGAGTCTCTACAGGTCATAAACCGTGGGATGGAGGAGAGGGAAGGTACATGAAAAAAAACAGAACGTGGGGGTTAAGGAGGGTGGAAGAAGGATCCTCAGGTCTGTTGAACCTCTAAGTTAACACTCCCTAGGAGACTGGGAGGGTGATCATGACACACGTTTTATTTTTTTGTTTGCATTTGGTTATTATTCTAAACCTGGAGCTGACAATGTTTATGTATTGGATATGGGCAGTGCTTTTCTGAATACTGTAATTTATGTTTGTTTATTTATTTATAAAGGATATATTGCTATCCAATTATCATTTTAGTCAGATTAAGTTATGGATTTCATTTGGCTCCCAGTAAAGAGTCTCTCAATAGAAATCTTATTGCCTTATCCCCAATGATACCATGTATTTGCCCTATAGCCTGCTGGGAAAGAAGTTCCTGTATATGTTTATTTGACCTGTGTTTACATCATAGTATTTTCAATGTTCTGTTATATTCATTCCACTAAAGCAGACATGCAATCTGAAGCTCAGCCCATGAGGCTGGGAGTTCGATCCCAGCAGCCGGCACAAGGTTGACTCAGCCTTCCATCCTTCCGAGGTCAGTAAAATGAGTACCCAGCTTGCTGGGGGTAAAATGGTAATGACTGGGGTAGGCACTGGCAAACCACCCCATACTGAGTCTGCCATGAAAATGCTAGAGGGCATCACCCCAAGGGTCAGACATGACTCGGTGCTTGCACAGGGGATACCTTTACCTTTACCTTTAATGACACAAGCAAAATGCCAATATGTCTTACACTCTATGCCATTCTCCTCTTTCTGGATATTTTCCTATTATCTTTTAAAAATGAATTTGGTCCATATTGTCTTTTGATATCAAACTGGTCAACAATTATACAAACAGCAGGAGCAGGATTAGAAGCAACAGATCATCACAAAGGGTCTGTTGGCTTGTTTCTACGTGGAATCCAAGTGCAGCTGCAGGCTATGCTCCAAAGTCTAAAATATATCCTCCACCCTATATTCACAACCAGAATATCCAGCACGATTTTTTGGTGTGCAGCCAGTTCTTGATCATCTATATGCTGCTCACATCCTGAATCACGTGAGAATCCTTGACATCTCAAATAGGAATGCTGGAGGTTGAAAATGGGATCTTCAGATGGAAGAAATATCCCGAACAAAACAGCATACATTTCTGTGTATGCTATTTCCATTTTCTGTCAATCATATTAATGTCTCATTGAATTTAAGTAGGCTTTCTTATTCTATATCAATATGATCTTGGTTATGTGAGTTCTTGCATTCTATAGGGATGTGCCTGCTGCATGTTAGAAAAGGACAAAAACTTTTGGGTCAGGCAAGCATTATGCTTTGCGCTTTACTCCTGCGATTTGTTCGCACCAAGATCTTTTCAGGATACCCATGGGATCAAATTAAGGAGGTTTCCTAAACACAACAGCAAAACAATAACATTTGTATCCAAGTACATCTGAACATATAACATGTTACCCACAGGCATCAATGCTATCAGCTGCAAAATGCTAGGCGGTTGGCTGTCAGAGTCCAAAAGCAGGTGGATCACTGGAGATATGACAAGGAGCAAATGAATGTTCCTGGCTTTGTTCCTGCCATGTTGGAAAACATAAAATCAGTTGGTCATCAGGGAAATCTGATTTCAGGAGCGGGGGGGGGGAGGTCAGTAAGAAGACTGAAAGGTCATTTGCACTATCATTTAGACATACACACATGATGCAACAACATCAGCTCAAAACAGGATATTTTTTCGTATGAATGTGTGAAGTGTGGCTTTGAACAAGGTATTGCAATTCCTCATCACTCCAGTCCCTTCTTTCTGACTTTCTTACTTCCTCTGATTTACTCTGTTTTGTTAATTTATATACGATCTAGCCTTGCCCTGAAAATTCATGAAGTAGTGACTCTTCAACTCCCTTTGGTTTGTTTGATCATGAATTATTTAGCTCTTGCCCCAAAATAGTTCTCCAAATTTTCAGACAGTGCATATAGAGAGACCTCCAAGAATGAACTTCTGGACTCTTGTCAGTTTGATTATAAATTAGTAAACGTCCTCCTCTTAGTCCATAGGCCTCCTTTTATAGCTGGATGTTTCCATTCCCACTGTAACCTCTGAGACTTTATCACCTTGGCCAAACTCTAACTTGGTTAAAGGTGTCAGAAGTCTATGAATTCTTGAGTTCCGCTTGCACAAGGCAGAAATACACAGGCTCTCAGGTTATATTAGTTTCCCCACCCCATGATGGAAATCTTCCTGATGCAGGGGAAAGCAACAAAGGGGAAAGCACACAGCGGCAGGCAGGCTAGGCTGCAAAACCATGGGAACAAAAGTAGACTTTACCTCCCTCTCCCCCCGAATGAAATGCAACCCACTTTCACACATACTGAGAACAGAAGCAGAGAGAACTGGTGGTCAAGGGTCTGAGATTTATCAGGTGCCTTTATTGGTTTTAAAAATATCAGTCCAGTGGACCCAATATGCGCAAATCCATTCATTCACCTGTAAATTAGGAACATTAGACTGTGTGGGAAAAGGGATTGCCATCCTGGATTGCCATCTCACCACGGAGAGTGAGCAATTTCCAGCACCTGAGACCTACCCACCTACTGCCAATTAGCTGGCCTGTGGGGAAAGCTCACACCAGCATCTTGGCAATGTTAACAGCAATGTGGTGACATCACTTCAGGCATGGTGATGATGCCAAAACCCTGGAATTCTAATTGCAACTACAATGTGGGGGGGGGGGCTCTTTCTTTTCTATCTCAAATTTGCAAGGGAGGATGCTGGGTGGTATTCATTTCCTGAGAGATTTATCTGCATGTGTTGTGAATATAAATAACCTCAATAAATCTGTTCTCTATTTGAACCAATGTGAAGTACTATCACACTGATCTCCTAGTATGACATGCTATAATATCACCAATAAATTTATTAAAAGGACATAATAACTAAATCCAATTTCACCTTTCCCCTCTGTTCCCTAGATTTCAGGATAATGTAACTCAGCACAGAGCAGATTTCGGAATAATATAGAAACTAGGGATGCACATTAAGGGTCCGATCTGGTCCGATTCAGCTTCAGATGAAGCTGTGTTTGGCCTTTAGGCAAAGCCTCAGCTTCGGCACTAATTAAAGTCAATGATACCATTGACTTTAATAGGAATTTTGGCTTTTCTGCCTTTCTGAGGGCCTGTGGGGTGGGGGTTTAAGGTACAGCCTCCAAACTTTCAGGGTAGCTCCGGAACGCTCATCCAAGACTCCTCTCCAAATTTCAAAAAGATTGGACCAAGGGGTCCAACTCTAGGGCTTCCAAAGAGGGTGCCCCCATCTGCTCCATTATATCCTATGGGACAGGCTTTCCATTGGATATAATGGAGAGATTGGGCACTCTGTTTGGGAGCCCCTAGAATTGGACTTCCGATTAGGCCCTCACCCAACTGGCTAGAACTCTTGTCTGTCCTGGTGAGGGCCCAATCGGAAGGTGCACCCAGACCGGCCCTGCCCACTCTCCGCCCACTTAGGCCTTAGCCTTTCATTTAACAGCGACCAACCCGCTGTTAAAGATAATAGCGATCTTAAAAAATTAAAGATCACATAGCATACAATTCTGAAAGATGACCTAGTCTGTTACTTTATGTGTTGTAATATCCATAAACAAAAGTGAGACACATGGCTAAAGCTAGTTGATTATAATACACAAATCACCACAAATATAATGTTTTGTGTCCATTTATCCATGTGGAAAGCTGCCTTATACTGGCAACAGTTCTCCAGGGTTTCAGACACAGGAGGTCTTTCCAAAATATTAGTCAGATGAGATCTTTTAACTGGAGATGGCACAGTAATTGGATATGGGATATTCTGCATGCAAGCTTACGTTCTACCATTTAGCTACCACTCTTTCCCAAGGTGAATCTTCAAAACATATATCATTATTTGGATATAGTGGTGTAGATTCCAAGGAAAAACACTTCAATCTATGCAGATGAGAGTACTTTATCATATTGGTCAGCTGGCTCCAGATATGAAAATAAACCTGTATAAGTCAGGTAGAAATAATATCTCCAATTTTCTGCTTCAAGCTCCCTGTCAAGGACAGTACTACTAAGAAATGTAAGTTACTTTTACTTCAGGCAGGATTGCATGGAGTAGATGCTAATGTATCTGATTTTCAGGAAGGTGTAGCTGTTTCCATGGTATATTCTGGTCAAAAGGGGGGGGGGGGGGGGAATCCACAAGGGCTTCTGTGTAGATATTCAAAATCTGATATGTAAACACTTCTGAGTTCATTTCCTGAGTGGAAACAAGTAGGTTATAAATATTTTAAATGAATATCCTTGATCATAATTTCAATTAGGTCAGTTTGAAGAATAATTTCTCATGAGCCATTGAATAAAGCCACATTTTCCTACCATTCGTTTTAAAATTAATTGTGGTTTCTTGTCTTTTATAATCAACAGTGTGGGTTCTTTGTGAAAAAGTGTATTCTTTTTTGCCTTTTCGATCAATGCAATGATGTAAAACACATTTAATCTATTGAAAATAAATTAGAGCTTAAGCTAAAGTAAAATATTCTTGGGGAACACAATATTAATTTATGTAACTGCGCATTTACCTTATCATCCTGAAATATTATTCCCTCAAATCTATGGTCTGAACTCATGGTTATCTGTTCTGAAATAAACACTACTGGGGGTCAATAAGGTTTTCTTTTTGCAAGGCTACCACAGTAAACATAGTGAAGTACTTTGATCATAGTTCATAGCAATAATTGATTCTAATATAGTCATAGCTTCCTGCCAACTACAATGAAGCCCTTAAAAAAACGGCGGAGTTTCTAGCTCTTAACTCTATCTGCTTTTAATTGAACATGATCACTTATGAATACTGTATTTATCATTAGGAGGAGCTACATATGAGAAATCTATTGCTTATAAAATACTCTGTCTTTGATAAGAAACAATACAAGCCTTGACTTGCAGCTTGGATTTACACTTGTTTCTTTGCAATTAGCATACATGATGGGCATTCTATGCATATTCAGCTAAACATAGCACTGTTTACTATGAGTTGACTCAAGCCAAGAACTAGGTGATTTAGCTCACAAACCAATTAAGTGAATAACTACTAATATAAGATTTTTTTTCAAGTTAGTGTTGCCTTATACTGGCTTAATAGAACTGCACAGTTAATGAGTGCTATAGTTTAGGAAGACTAAACAATGGCCCATTATGCACGGTCGCCGAAACGGCGATTTCGGGTCACATGGAAAACGCGGAGGGGGAAGACGCGAAGCACACCGGTTATGCACGGGGCGGAGCACGACGGCGGCAAAACCCAGAGTAACCGATTATGCATGCGGTGATTCCAGCGCTGCTTCTGGTTGCGCCCCGGTCACCCGGAAGCTGCGCTTTCTTCCGCGTTTTGCTTACACGGCTTTTTCGGCGGCATGCACCGAAGCTGCGGCCGGTTGTAGCCGGCACCGTGCGTTATCGGTGATTTTAGTTGCTGCCATTCCACCCCGAATGTGCGTTATTCCCCCCATGCATAATGGGTCAATCCTACAAAATATTTCAGTTACCATTTGGAGATTTCTAAATATACCTAAGAGAATTTATTTTCTAACAAGCTGTAGGTGAGGGTTTGGAAGTCAATGTATCTTGGTAATGTTTGTACTGGAGGACACTGGTATGTCAGGAAGCATGCAGAATTTCTAGTCATGTTTTGCAAATGTTAATCAGGATAATAGTTTTAATTTCCTTGGAACCCTTCTTGTTCAATCTGACTCCTCTGTTGAAAATTATGCCTGACAGAAAGAGAATTGAGACACCAGTTACAATATCCTCATCTTACTTACTTGTCTAAAATATTTCCTTTTAAACCCTCTGGTATTTCCCAGAAGAAATATGACCTGTAAGTGATATTACAGAAGGATCGCATGATATAGCATTTAGGGTTTTTTTTTTTTTAAGTATTTCCAGGGATCTTGCAATTGCATAAGAAGATTATGTCAGAGGCAGATGAAAAGCATCAATGAATGCAACACTTGTATATGTTGTGATCATACAAACCAGGGACTTGGAAGTAGGTCCATGAATTAAAATACGTTCAGAGAAAATGCATTGAATTGGAGCCTTAGTCCACCTATATGTCATACAGGTCTTCTCCATCTCCGCTTCTATAATTATAATTATATATCTTTTAACACCTCTAAATTATAATCAGGTTGATAAAGAATTAGATATATAAGGGGAATACAGCCCAGGTGATTCTCCTGGACCCCTGGGTGGCTTTTGATAATTACATCCTTCTGGACTGCCTTCAAGGGCTGCCATCTTGTTTTCATCTTTGAACCTTTTCCCATATTTTCTTTACAATCTACATCAAACTACTGGCAAAGGTCATCCGAAGACTGGTCTGTGCAGATGACACTCAGATCTATCTCACACTTCCAGTGTACCCCAGAGAGGCTATGAAACCAGATAACATGCCTGGATGTAGTTTGAGATGTTGCAACTTAATCTTGAAAACACAAAGTACTACTGTGGGACCCTACTCTTCTGGAAGGAGTTCTTCCCCTTAAAAAGCAGGTTTGTAGCTGGGATCTGACATCCTGTTGGAAAAGCAGATGGCAGCAATGTCCAGTTGCAGCCTTTCTTGAGCAAAAAAAAAAGATCTTGCCATGGGTGATGCATGCCCTGGTTGAACAACCAATCTGAGACATTGCTGCTGTATAAACCTTTCTGACTATAAACAAGTTGTGGATTAATAACTCACAGGGAAATTGGACCAAACATGTTTCAAGAAAAAAAATGTCTTCATCAGTAGTCAACACATCCATGACTCAATTTACATACAAGAAATACATGCAATTCTCTTTTTGAACGACCTATGATAATAATCAGGTAAAATTCTCAATGAATTTTCAAATGATAAAATGTTGTCTTTTTTCATACTTCATCAATCTTCCAGTTGTCGCATGCCAGCATAGCAATAAAAATGTATCATAAAGCCTGATCAATATGAAGCTTGCATCCACATGACTTGTAGCAAGAATTCTTTCTTTATAATACCTTCTTTATATAATTATTTCTGCCTTTTCTCTTTAGAGTACAGCATAATGTACTCTAAAGCCTGAAAATATTTACTATATTACTATAATATTTACAATATAGTTAAAAGTCTAAAACAAATTGTTAATTGCCTTCTGTCAAAAATCTTCGAAAGGACAGAGTGAGTAGGTCCTGTCAGCCTAAGATGGTATATTACTGAGGAATTTGACAGGGAAGCCGATATAATTCAATCATGTTTTAAGCTTCAGCCATTTGGGAGAGCATTGCACTAAGCTGGGGCCAGGGCCCAAAAGGCCCTTGCTCTGGTTGAGGCTAACCTGATCTCCTTGGGACTGGTGATCCTGGTCATATTTTTCTGGCTTGTATACCCTTTGGGGAGTGTTCAGGGAGAGACAGTCCAACAGGTAAGGTGGTCCTAGTCCATTTAGAGCTTTAAAGGTCATGACCAAA
Organism: Paroedura picta; assembly: GCF_049243985.1. Classification (NCBI taxonomy): domain Eukaryota; kingdom Metazoa; phylum Chordata; class Lepidosauria; order Squamata; family Gekkonidae; genus Paroedura; species Paroedura picta. Next base: position 152,749,291 of record NC_135369.1, on the reverse strand, counting down.
ACCTTGAATCTGATCCTGTTTCCAGTCTGGAGCCAATGCATCTGGGAGAGTATGTTCCCTCTACTGAGTCATCGTAAGGACTTGTGCAGCCACATTTTGGACCTGTTGAAGTTTCTAAGGCAGTTTCAAGGGTAGCCCTGCATGCAGCCAGTTGCAATAATCCAATCTGGAGGTGACAGCTGCATGGATCACAGTGGTAAGTTGGATATTGATAATAGGGTGCTAGCTGTTACAGCTGGTGGAGATGGTAAAAATCCAGGCTCACAACTTTTGGGACTAGGGCCTCCATAGATAAGGAGGCATCCAGAGCCACACCCAGACACTTGACCAGGGGTAGCCAAACTGTGGCCCTCCAGATATCTATGGACTGCAATTCCCATGAGCCGCTGCCAGCATTCGTAGTCCATGGACATCTGGAGGGCCGCAGATTGACTACCCCTGCTCTTGACAGTTACTGAAGTTAATAATTGAACACCATGAATAGTTAGGAGTTGTAGCAGCCAATCTAAGGCATGTTGGCCCAGCCAGAGGACCTCTGTCTGCTGGATTCAGCTTCAGCCAATCTGCCACAGCCTTGAAAAATCTGGCCAAGGAATATGGGGGTGTTGACTGGATACAAGCTGGGTAGAAGGAGGAGGAATTATAGGACTGGTCTCATAGGGCCGTGGTCCCCAACCTTTTTATCACCGGGGACCGGTCAACGCTTGACAATTTTACTGAGGCCTGGGGGGGGGGTGTCTTTTGCCGAGGGACATCGCCGCCACCTGAGCGCCTGCTCCACTTGCTTTCCCACTGGTGCCCCTGACTTCCCGCCGCCCGCTGGGGGGTTCTGCCAGCAGCAGCTGCACAGTGCCACGCTGAGGGGGAGCCCCAGCTATGGCGGCTGCTGGAGAGCACCAAAGGTGAGCTGGCGGCAGAGTGGCAGGGCAGCCCGTGAGGCAGCAGCCGGGGAGGAGGATGATAAGGAGCTGTGGCCCGGTACCGACTGATCCATGGACCGGTCCTGCTCCCTGGACCGGGGATTGGAGACCACAGTCATAGGGTATAAAACAATCTATAAGTGATACTTTTGGGAACTTAGGCATCCCATGTAAATTTATTTCTCAATATATGCAATTTCATGAACACAGAACAAATTGTATCTACATTTATGTACAACCAGGTATTTAAACCAAGTGTCTGTAAATTGTCAGTATTTTAACATATTTTCACTGTAAAGCACACTACACCATTTTGCATACTTTTGTATTTTTTATTACAACCACTAAAGCCTGAAAATACTTTCTGCATAATCCTAAATTAAACTAGCATTGATTAACATTACTATTTCTCTTTCTCACATATAAGCACACACTTTTAATATTCAGACATTTTGCTTGGGGCTCATCAGTTTTACCATGGTAGACAGGTGCTCTCATTATTCAAATAGACTCAGAAAAGATTTTTCAGAGATTCAGTATTTGGCAAAAGATTAAACAAACCTGTTTCCATTTGCAAATACTGTTAAAACACGAGCAGCATTCATGTTCTTATTTTTATACTAGTAGTAAAGCCCGTTGCATTCTGTAATGCAATGTTCGCTAGCTCATGGTTTGGTGTGAGTTTAGTGCAGGGGTAGTCAAACTGCGGCCCTCCAGATGTCCATGGATTACAATTCCCATGAGCCCCTGCCAGCGTTTGCTGGCAGGGGCTCATGGGAATTGTAGTCCATGGACATCTGGAGGTCCGCAGTTTGACTACCCCTGGTTTAGTGCCTCTGGCACTAAAGCTGGCAACCCTAAAAGGAGGTCTCTCTGTGCACAGCAGTCTTGACCCTAGTCAGGTATATGCACACCTAGGTCGTGTGGAATTCCAGAACATGAACCTACACCAATCTGGCAACCTTACCTCCTCTCTGCAATGTTTTCTTGACCTGATCATAAATAAATAATAATATAATAAAATTATGATTATTTAAATGATGATGATAATGATTATGATGATTAAGGATTATTTTTATTTGCTTTTTTATTTGCTTGTTTTCTTCTGCAACCAGAGCACCACCTTCTTCCCTCATGTAAAGGGGTGGGTGTTTTACCAATAATCCCCTTCTACTGCAGACCTCAGAGTGCTGTGCTGTTATTGAAAGTTCTTTAATATCCTGAAGAAACGTTTCAGGGAAGTCTGTGACTTGCTATGGAAATTGGAAGATCAATCTTTCCTTGGGTCTCTGTGCACAGTTCTCAGAATACATCCCAAGAATGAAAATAGGTGGTGCACAGGTAACATGTGTTGCCTCAAAAGTTTTACTGGAAAACCTTTTTTTAATACAGTGCTTTGACTCTACATTTTAAGAACTAATAGAGGAGGCTGGATGGCAAGGATAAGACATGGAAGTGTTGGAGAATAGATGCCCCAGCATCATTCTTGGAAAAGAAAGGAAAGGAATTATTAGGCGAAGAAGGTCAGCAGAGTGCTTGGGTTGGGAAGGAAGACTCCTGGGAAAAGATTTTGCATTTAACAGTTATTTATTGACTCATTTGATGCAATCAGCAGAAAAACTGGTTGATAATTAGGAAACTTGCAAAGGTCAAACAGTAATACTCCTTCCAGTCCTATTTTGATACCTCTGCCGTTTATGAGACAGTCCTTTATGAGGCAGGGCTCCCAAGAAGACCAAGTCAGCTGGAGGACCCCTGAAGCCAGTATTATGCTGCATTCAGATTTTGATGCAGTTCTCAACTGCAGCTACATGCCCTCCTCTGCTCCCTGAGCTCTTCCTTTTCTTTCTATTTTCCAACTCAAGACTTTCCACACATTCCCCCCTTCCTTCCTTCCTTCCCACAACTGACCCTCAATTTTTCCCTGTTCCGCTTGGAACAAACAGGCACCATCCCCTTTCCTCTGGGTGGGATTTTCCTGAATTCACCATGTATGGATTTCTTTTGGGGGTAGGAGATGATATCTATATTCAACTGACACCAAGGATCTATGATTAAACAGTGTTTCTGAGTTTTGCACTTCCTTGAGTATATTGTTACTACTAAACTGCTTTTTAAATATCTGCCACCACATTTTGCATTTAGGATAGTCTATTCTTTCTTTATAGGGTCAATAAACATAAAAAGTGGTTAAGCATCATTTTGTCTCTATCTTTTCCAGGAGGACTATTAAACCTAATTCATGTTTGTGTATACAGGGGCTAAAGGGATTTCTGGGCCAGGGTCTGGGACCTGCACACATGGGAGCACTAATACATGCACTTCTTGACACAGGTCTTCTTGGCAGGTAACACAACAACCTGCTCTGCCATTGTTGTTTGTCAGAAGCAAGCACTTCATGAAAGAAACATGACATTTCATTGGATTCCTTATACTGTTTCCTTCTGGTACCTTAGTTGATGAGTTTCATCAATTCACAGTTTCAAAGGCAGATCTTTAAAAATGTCACCCAATCTCATTCGTGAAAAAATAAATTCAAGGACACACTGAGCACTAGCTGAAGAAGAGATAGTCATAACTGTAAATCAGATTTGCATGACTCAATGGAAGTCTAAGGAAGCAAATTTAAAGGAGTTTAAATTCATATGGCACCAATGTAGATGTTCATAGAGACTGATTATGCATGAGGAAAAAGGCTGGGTTGGCACCTGAATGACAGTGGGGCAAATTTCCACTTATGCATCATGATGTCGCTGCTGGCCCAGCCCCCTCCCAGCCCTGGCCCACTTTAGGGCCTCTGATACACTGTGTTAAGGGAATGCTGATTTTTCAGCATCCCCCTTTATAATGCAGGCACCATCAGTGGCTATACCAGGCCAGTTCTGTGCAGACAGGGAAGTTCCACCTTCTCCCCCCTGCCTTCAATATCCCAGGAGGGACACAAAATACCCTGTTTGGCTCTACAGTGCTTCATGATGCTGTGGAGCCAAACGGGGGATTTTTCTACTCCAACAAGGGTGAGCTAGCATTGTGCCGCTATCTCACCATTGTGCAATGAAACCCTCCTGCCTCCCCTCCCTGGCCGTGGTGTGACACAGTAGACCCATTCTGCCCTCAAGTTGTGCATGTGCACACATAACTCTGGGGGGGGGGCTGTGTGTGCTGGGGGATTTCTTCCCCCATTAGTATATGGGAAACAGCAGGGCAGCAAAAAACCGCTAGTGGTCTGGCATGGCCACTGCCGTGCATAATCAGTGTGAGTGACTCAGATTTGACTTACAGTTTGTAATGGTCTGAACATTGTTTAGTAAGATGAAGACTTCATAAAATGAATTCAAGGAAAGAGAAAGCAATCTGTCAATCAGGTTATTTGTGTGTGTGTGTGTGGGGGGGAATCAGCATCTTTATGGTTTGTTCTTTCTGTTCTCCCTTGTAAAATATTTCTAGCACCAAAATCAGAACTGGTGATTCTAAGTTTATAGTAGTTACAAACTATCATCCTGCAACCTGCTATACCTGTGAGAAATCCAATAAGTAGACTTCATTTGATGAAAATCTCTTTGTTAAAAGGAAAATGAACTTAACATCACAGGGTCCCTTGCTAAGATTAAAGATCTTAACTAACCAGACCCTTATCTACCCTTCATCCTCCCCCAGTGCCAAAAGGTTTGGGTGTGAAAATCCCTTGTTGACAAAATAGACAGCGATCTGCCCAGCATCTCTGTTAATGCTTAAGGTCCATGGGAAGATATAGCAGTTTCCAGATGAAGTGCAGCAGGGACAGGGAGCCTAGGCTCACTACATTCATTCCTACTGGGGGCAATAACCAGAACCCAAGGTGAAAAGGCTTGCCTGCAGATCAAAGGGCTACATAAGATACATGCATAGATAACAGACTAAAACCTGTGAATAGGAGGACCAGGCGATATGGCAAAAGCCTAAATTATGGTTTTGATAATACCACTGTGACAAAAAGGGAGAGGAGTGTTTTTCGTGCATCACAAGATCATGCTCTTCATTTTCTCAAATCTGAACATAGATCTTCAGATGCACTTTCCCATACATTCTGTGGCCTTTTACAGTAGCGATCCCCAACCTGTGGGCCGCAGACCACATGTGGTCCTTCGACTAATTGGAGGTGGGCCCCAAAGGACGCCTTCTCCCCCCCACCCCGGCCCTTTACTTCATCCCCCCCAGCCGTTTACAACACACTTCATTGTTGTGGCGTGTCTGTATCTTATTTTGAAGGGATGTTTAAACATTACCATAGCGATCAGAAAGCCCTAGGGCAGTGGTTGAGAGTAGAGGAGTAAACTACCCCCCCCCCATGGGCCTCAGTAAAAGGCGTTGAGTGGTCCCCGGTGAGTGGTCCCCGGCGTTGAGTGGTCTCCGGTGATAAACAGGTTGGGGACCACTGTTTTACAGAGTCCTGATTTCAACATGGATGTTGTGCTCATGTCAGAAAAAGCATGTCATTCTTTGTCACATAAACTACTAGCATAATGGTGCTTTTTGATGTGAAAGCTGATCCACTCAGCACCTTTCCAATCTGAACTTTCCTGAAGGAATCTCTTCATAACAGTAGGAAAGTATATGATAGTACAACTAGCATCTCTTTCTTCTGTTTTCTTTCGTGATGAGAGCTCCGGTTAGTTGGAGTGATCAGAGTTTACGTATTCATCATACTGTATTAAAGTAAACTTGGATCCCTTCTCTCAGAAAAGGCATTGTAGATGATCAGAAATGGGTAGCATTGCATTTGATTATCTGCCCCTGACTTCACTAGAATCAAGATCCATACCTTCCCTACCTGTAGATCTACATAGTGACAGGTCTTTGGGTTTGAAGCACAGTGGAGTTCAGAAAAGCTGGGGTCCAGATTTTTAAAAAAATCTGAAAATTGCTCAGATTTTTCTGAGTCTCATTCTCAGTTGGTAATGATTCAGAAGGGCTTCTTCATCCTGTCCCTTTCCCTCCCTTTCCTTTTCCTTCTTTCCTTATACCACTCTAACAGTAGCACGGCTGTTACAGTGATAGCACTGATGGCAGCTGGCCAGCTTCTTAGCCATCCATACATTGAATGACAGTTGAAAAGACACTCTCTCTCTCTCTCTCTCTCTCTCTCTCTCTCTCTCTCTCTCTCTCTCTCTCTCTCTCTCTCTGAGCCTCTCTTCCCTCTGTAGCATTCAAGGCATGTTTGGGACACTCTGAGAAATGGAATCCACATATCTCCTGGAATCCACTGCTGGACACATTGAGAAATACATTTCCCATGATTCTGTGGGTACGCCTGTTGTACTGGAAAAAGATGGGAAGCCAGCAGGGACAGAAAGGCTGCCTTCTGATGGGTTGATTGGTTGAATGCTACTACTGCTGATGATTTCATGAGAAGTTACATGAAGTAGTACTATGGTACGGTAAAGAACAGGAATTCTTTTCTGGTTTGCTTAGACAAGAAGTCAGAGAAGAATTTGTGTTGGTTGTAATACTCAACTTAATTTTGACAGAAAACATTACAAACTACTGAAGCTCATGTTTTCAAGGCCAGGAAATATGGATTTCATCAGCACCTGAATCTGTAACTTTAATTTTTTTGTCTGTGCAAGTGAGTCAGCATGATGTAGTGGCTAGAGTGCCATATGAGGATCTGGGAGAATCAAATTCAAATCCTCAGTTTGCTGTGGAAGTTCTCTTGTCACTCTGTGTCAGCTTATTGTACCACACAGGGTGGTTTTTGAAAGGATAAAATATAAGAGGAGTGAATGGTGTTTTAAGCTGTTTTGGGGGTCCACTGGGGAGAAAAGTGGGGTATATATAAAATAATAATAAAATAAGCATTAAGGGAGGTGAGGGATGGACATGCATGCAGAAGTGGCTCTTAAAAAAAATCAGAAACGGCTCCCTCAGTAAAGCTGAGCCATTTATAATGTCTTAGGAACTACTTTTTAATGAGAAAAATATTTTCCCTTCAACAGCATCCAGGGGTAATCCTTCCTGGAATTTAAAACATTTTAAAAAATGAAGCAAAGAGCAATGCTGTTTCATCTGAAGCTCTTCCTCTCATTAAGTATGTCCATACATTAACCCACTATCAAAGCAGTATTGGGGTTACATATAACAGCTAGTGTGAAAGAACTCTGAAATGTTTTCATGTATGAACATATCCCAAGATTATTGTTGACTGGACATTGGGCACCATTTTAGTATCTGAATGGTTTCATACTGCTGCCTGACTTTATCCTCAAACAGACAGGTTGAGGGATTTTAAGGTAAGCACTTACCTAGTGGAACTTTAAGAAGTTAATGAGCAGACTCTAAAATTCATAGATGGGTAGGTTTCTATCTGTGAAGTCCCAATCAGGATCCAAATTCCTGCTTTCCTTTCCCCCCCAGAATACTTGCCTTGTAAGCCAATAAAAAGGCTGCTGCTGATTTTTAAAATAAAGTATATTTGAATCAGGTCATGCATAGCTGTTTCAAAGACCTTTTGTAACTTTTCTTTTTATTCATATAATTTTTTACTTTTATATAGATATAGAAAAGAACAAGGAAAGAATACATTTGATTACAATATCACCCTTCCCTCTAATATTTGCTGGCTTATAGTTCTAAAAAGTTTTCGGGGCCCAAAAGTTTTGTAACTTTTCTAATGTGGGAAATCCTTTATTTTCAGAGCCTTAGCTGAACTGTGATTTTTTACATTTTGTTAACACTGAGTAATTCCTAAAGCCTACAAAATATAAATGTGAACACATTGTAATGATTTTTACTTTGGAATGTGTGAAAATGCAATTGTCTCTTTCCTTTCCAAGTGTGAAATAAAATGGATCTAACATGCATACTAATACAATCGTGCTGAATTTGGATGAAAGATATGCTCAAGTAAAACACACTGTTTCTAATATTAATTTTTACACCCATTAAAATATTATTTTCATTAGCAGTGATTACAATTAAACATCTAAGCCTACAATATGTGTAAATATTCAGATTTTTAGTAACCTGAAAGTGAAACGCCCTTTGTGAAAAACATCCTGGAAAAATCCAATTATAGAATATGTAGTAACACCAATGAAGTTTGCAAATAACATGTTCTTAATACCATCTTTTATAATGTTCAGAAACCCCTTATTTTGAAACTCTTACCTGATGGGGTTTATTAACAAGCTATATTTCAAGCTGATGAAAGAATCACAAAATGCCACCAATTAGGTCTTATTATTATATTATGTTATATTAGTATTGGTGTGCATATATTATAATAATTTTGCTCTTTTCTACTTAAGTGTTTACGGTTCTGGATGGGGTTTCTTGCCCACTAAAAGCTGAAGAAGCAGGTGGCAGCAGTGGCCAGGAATGCCTTTCAGCTGCAGCCTTCCATAGGCAAAACCATATTATATAGGAATGTATGGGAAGGGTGGTATAGACATATCATCATCATCATCATCATCATCATCATCATCATCATCTAGTTGGGGCCAGGTTCGCCAATTCCCCAAACCTGACTTATTATTTCCTGCAGCACACAGCAACTATGGATACAATAATTTGTCTCAGAACCAAAGTATGGGGGGAGGGACTCCAAGTTCCTTTCCCAATCTGAAACTATATGGCCATGCATGTTGGCAGAGTTTAAATATACAAAGGAGGAGCAAAGTGACAGCTACTTACAGAATGAAGATATATAACTTTTTAAAGAGGACAGAAGAGCCTTATCTGTCTAATTAATGAATGGTGTTCTTCTGGAGGCAATCAGGAGGAAGTGTGCTCAACGCCGTAACAGGAAGTTTCTAATTGAACTGATCAGGATATGGGAAGAGATTACTTTAAAAAAAGCCAGGAAGTTCTTATCTAAATATGCTAAATACACATCTCCTTTGATGGAGGAAATTCTTCATAACCTGCAGAATCATGTATTCCACATATCTTTCATATGCCAACCGTACGTTGGCTGTTTTAGATCCTGATGGTAGTGCTTGGAGGAAGGCAGAAGCATCTCCTCCCCACAAGCCAAAGTCTAGAGACAACCACACTTTCCCATAGGCACTATACATGACATTTGGCATAGGAGGATCCAGGGAAAGTTAGTTAGGTACAGGGAATCCACATCTTCCTCATTGTTTTAATGTGTTGTTTGGCCCCAGTTCCAGGTCCTTATAGATGACATTCTGAATGCTGAAACCAGCAGCCACTATGGGAGCATTCTTGAGATTTGGTTACTTTGGCCAGGAAGAAACTATCCTTTCTTCCTGATAACTAAAGCAAACTTGAGACTGTCCTGAGTCACATGATTACTGGATATGTAAATCCTGAGGAAAGGGCAATCAGAGGACCCCCCCCACCCCCACACACACACCATTTCCACTAAGGAAAATGGTGAGAGAGTGAAGGCAGCATCAAACACACACAAAGCTCTCCAAGATACATCAAGCAATGAAACAGTTTTTAAGGTGAGCTGCTCACCTTAAAAGGGAAAGGACAGTTCTGGCACGTGAAGAATCACAAACACTACAAAACGTTTGGAATAAATGAGGCCACAGCATTTATTAAATACAAATGAGTGTAGGGCGGATCCAATGGCTCCAGTCCCCTCCCCGCTAGTGGTCATGCCAACCACGCTTCTTGGGAGGGGAAACCTACCAGCAGGCTCGCTCGTAGGGTCTGAGTGATACACCTGTCAAGCTCCCCCTCTCCATCAGGCCTGCCTAACCATCAGGAAGGTGCTGCTTAGAGGAAGCCCATGAGCGTCAACTTCTATTGAGGTCCCTCTTATCCATCCTGACACATGCTGCAGCCATCCCCCTGTTTGGGCAGAGGCTGCTGTTCAAGCATGTGGGCAGACTCATAGGGAGTCCTCCGAGACTAGGCCGAGCCCACCGCTTATGCGTGCTCTGCCTCAAAGGATCTGGCTCCCAGCAAACCACCAGCTGTGACAATGTAATAGAAACACAACAGAAACAGGGAGGGAGGGAGCACAAAAGGCTCAGTGTCCAGAGAAAAGAAGTGCTTCCTGGCACTGGGCTGTCTCCTTAAAAGGATGCCCTGCTGGAGACCACACTCCCGGCCATGACCAGCTCTGTGCCTTGCGACCGGGAGTTCATGTGGCCAGCCAGCAGGCCTCCCAACTGCACTCTGGAGCCTTTGCCCCCATAGCAATGCTGCCCATGCTCCCAGGTAAGTGGGGGGGGGGGAGTGAATGCATTTCTCCTAATCAATTTGTGAGTCAGGGTGGGGGTGGGAGGTTCTGACTTCTGCCCCTTGTCCCGGGCTGTATATAAGCCGACCCGCATATAAGCCAAGGCACCTAATTTCACCACAAAATGCTGGAAAACCTTACTGACTTTCATATAAGCCAAGGGTGGTGTTTGGATAGTGGCTTTCCCCCCTCCCCTTTTCTTCCCACCCTTCTCCTCCTCCCTCTTTGCCCTCTTGCCTTTTTATATCCAGTCCTTCTTCTTATCCCACTCCCTTCTTCGTAGCTGAGTGTTCTGTTCCTCTAGGGACATTTCTTCCTCCTGCTCTCTATTCTCCCTCTGAGACAGAAGCTTCGGAGCTTCCTGCAGCAGCAGCAGCAGCACCTACTAGCCTCATTAAGACAGTGGGGGGGGGGAGGGAGATACTGTTCTTCCCTCCCCTCTCACTGTCTTTCCTGGGCTTGCTGCGTCTCTTCCTGCATCTGCTTCTTCAGTTAAGTATACTTGTCTCTCCCCCGCCCCCCCCCCACCTCCTGTCTTGTCTGGCAGTTTTTGTTTATACCGTATATAAGCTAAGGGGGACTTTTTCAGCTTTATAAAGGGCTGAAAAATGCGGCATATATGCGAGTATATACAGTAGTTAGGCCCTGAGAAACAAAACTTTACCGTGAGTGGGAAGCTTGCCTTTATCACTGGTATTTCTCTAATGAGCCCAAGGTAGCGTTCCTGTCTCTCCTTCCCCTGCCATTTTATCCTCACAACAACCCTGTGAGAAGGCTAGGCTGAGCAAGAAAAGGCCATGCAGTGAGATTCAATATTTAGAAGAGAATGTGAATCCAACTCAGTCTGTAACACAATACAGAGAACGACCACATGCAATTTTCAAATACCCAACACTCTTGGCCATTCTTTCCTAATTTTGCCACCTCCTATAATGAAGTTTTAAAAAGCCAAATCCTCACCTTCTATCTAGTTTTACAGATCAATGGAAATAACAGCCTCGCAATATAGATTAGCTCAAATCAATTGATTAGCATAGTTCAATTGTTTTGAGCTAATCTATGTAACAAGAGCAATTGATTTGAACTGACTCTAGCACAAAAGCTCTTCTGTTCGTATTACATTTGGAGGCACAGGTGGGGGGGGTACTTGTTGCCTTATCTTCGCCATTGTTCCCACTGCCAAACAGGCAAGAAGGTGTTTAGCTAGTCTCTTTGGTAGTGTGACTGCTGCAGTGAAATTGAAAAATGGATCTCCAGCTCACAGTGTAGTTCTCAGTTGCACACCTTTTCTTTAGAACCAGGACATGGTTCCCAGTAGATATGCTGATCACTGTCAAAGTTTTACAACCTTCATTTAATGTCTATCATTTTTCCTTGTGAATTGCCAGAAGAAAGCTGATATGAGGCACATACTGGGCTTCACAGGTGTAAAGCTGTTTCTTTATCAGGCTGTGGCTGTAACTGCAAAAATGCACAAGATCCGGTCAAATGCAATAGGATATATGTATCCTATCAAATCCATTCTTTTGTTCATTTGTCAGTGTTAGGGTCAACACTACCACTTTTGTAGGAAGCCCATAAAATGCATTTTATGCGTTTATGGAACAGCTATGGGTTAAGGTGCAATATATCATCTGAAAAAGTCAGACAAGCTATCACTTACTTTGAGGAGAGAGGAGGAAAATCACTAAAAGACCTAACGATTTAACACGCTGGAATATACATAGAGGAGGAAAATAACCAAGATGATTTAACACAATGGCAAATGAATATACATAGAGAGCCATTATGGAGCAGTGGGTAGGGTGTCATACCAGAATCAGAGATTCAGGTTCAAATCCCCACTCTATCAAGGAAGTTTGCTGGGTGACTTTAGGTCAGCAGCACATTCTCAGCCCAACCCACCTTATATGGTTATTGTGAGGATAAAATGGAGAAGGAAATTATGTATGCTGCTTAGGACCTCCCTTGGGGGGAAAGGATGAGTATAAGTGAAGGAAATGAATAAATATGAAATACAGCTACCCATCTCAGGGTTTGTCTATGCATTCCAAAGTCCTTGTGTTATGTATTAGTTGAGAACAACAACAGAAATACTTTGAATCACATGTGCATGGCGAGTTTTGTTTCTCTTTTCTGTTTGTGATTCCAATGTGCAGGGGGAATGCACATTCCCCTTGTTCATTTTACATCCCCAGATCATCCCAGTGAACTGCTGTTGGTTTTATTGTAAAAATCAGGTAAATTTCCCAGTGGAACCAATAAGGCTCCATGGGGTGGTTTTGAGATGTAAAAACTGTGTGTGTGTGTGTGGGGGGGGGATAAACAAATGCTTCTCCCCGTATGTTGTAGTTACAAACAGAAAAAGGAACATAACTCCCTTTTCATGTGTGCTACAAAGTGCTTGAGTTTTCCTTCAACAAACACAAGGACTTTGTAATATGCCAAAGGGGCCTAAGAAGGTTTGCTAACCAGCTATCTCTTGTTGTTGTATATTGAATCTGGGATTGTCTTTTGTGATTCCTGAGTGAATACATAGGATACTCCATAAGAATTCAGCCCTGAGAGATTGTCCCACAAAATACTCTGCTTCTTAAACTTCCAGGAATATAGGAAACTGTTTGATATATTTGGCATGATTTTTAATGGTCAGCTTTCCTGGGTGTGAAAGAATCAGTATGAACCCATAAAAAGCATTTTGGCTTGATTGTGGGCAGCTCCTGAATCAAACCTGAACCAAACTACCCCAAAAGTGCCCCACCCAAACTGAGTGAATCCAGCAAGCTTACTTCTTCATTTCTCCTGGTGAAAAGAAACTGTGGGGACAATGCCCTGGAAGGGGGGGACAGAACTGAGGGGTTTAATGTAAGGTGACCAGATTGTCCCACTTTTGGAGGGACATCTGGGGGCACTTAGCAAATTGTACTTACGTTCCAAGTAAAAATATATATTACAATACGATTTTTGCATTCTATGTGTTCTATGAAAAAATTTTGTTGCTCCCTATAGACCAAATTTTTAATCAAGAACCCCCCCTGGTCAATGGTATCCCGCTTTACCAATGTTAAAATCTGATCACCTTAGTTTAATGGTTCACATCCATTTAAACCTAACAGCTGAATGGGTCCACCAGTCAGCTATTAGGTTTAAACCCTTTGATTTTGCTTCTCTCACTTCAGGAGGGACCCACTCAGCTGTTAGGTTTAAGTGGCCAGCCCTGAACAACTGAATTGAACTGGCCACAAAATCAGGAAATGTTTGGAAAAGGCAGTTTTTATGAACATCAGTTTGTGAACTTCCAACTAGCCCAAGGTCAGACTGAATTTTCATTCATGAATTAGTTCGTGCCAATCCCTATGGGTATGTATCATTGTCTGATAGGTTTCCCATTGGACTATTTCTGGACCATTATTGCACTTATTGCACTGAAACCTGTTACATTTATTAGTTGAACTATTTAGAAGGAAAACATGTGAGTTTGGCTAGGACCGTTTCCACATTTGAAACATACCTTGTTTTAGCCATGCTTTGGATTTTGATTGGATATTGTGAATTGATATTTTGCTTTCTACATATGGGCTTTCCTCCCCTCATTTCCCAGGCTGAAATTTGCCATAGGTTTTTCACATTAAGAGTTGGAAGGAGGTAGCCTCCCATGATGCTTTGTTCCCTTCCCTTTTCCCAATTTTTTTTTTTTTTTGCAATTTGGTGCCTGCTTGCACCTTTCTTGTTTTGCACCCCTTCATTCCACCATTCTGTGCCCTTGATTGCCTCCCCCCTTTCCCCCCAAGTATGCTGGATGTGATTTAAAAAAAACAACCCTTGGTTGTGTTACAATGCTACTGAATTGTAACATGCAAGACTGATTTTTAATATTTAGAAACAGCATTGTAAAAAAGAGGGAAGTCAGATTTTCGGGAGAGAGATGGGAGGGAGAATAGTGACAAAAGAAAGGGGCATGCACAAATGTCTCAGTATGGCAGCTGTGGGGAAACAAACCCTAATGCAAGGAGTTCTCCATTGAGCAGCCCCAAATTAGGTCTGCCTTGAAAGATGAAACAGCTGTAACCAGGAATTTCCTAACCACACAGAAACTGAGAGGGCAATTTGGGTCTGCACCAGGAAGGGTGGGTTTTAATGTGGAAATGGATGGAAAAGTCAGGCCTTTAAAAATGCAAATCTGAGTGATATTGCTATTATGGAAACTGTTTGCATATAAAATCTCAAATATTAGAAGACTAGCAACTTATAGCTGTACTGTTAGCTGTGCCTGCCTGACTCAGTGTTCCTTAGGGGTACAGGGTGATGAATTGTCAAGATACAGAACAATCTGCACATGAGTTTACTCGCACTGCCTCATGGAAATTATGGTTGTCATTTTGTTCAGAACTTCCTCAGCAGTGAACTGCACGGCTCTCATCCTGTGCCGTGACAAGCTGCTCTGATTAGCTGCATTGCATGTTATGAATGGAGCTTATCTACTAAGGTATATCCTGTCTATGACCCTGTAGCATACAAAACAGAGTACTCTACAGAATCTTGCAGACTGTTGCCAGACTGAACGGTGCAAACTATTTAGCCACAAAGCTGACCAATGCTCAGACTGTGAGGGGATCATATGAAGGGTGTGGCTCATGTGTAAATGGACATTTCAATCACAAGTTCAAATGCTGATAACATTTCTTGCATACTTTGCTAGCAACTGAGCTTTCTTAGGGCATCTGCCCCATCCTGATTCATGTCTGAAACTGGAACTGGACTAAGAGGAAAAGCACCAAAAGAAGCAGGGTATGGAGATGTAAAGCAAGAGAGAAGACTTAGTTCTACTCTCTCTACACATTATCGGGCAGGCAAGTCTGGTAGAAAAGCAGAACCTCAAGTAAAGCCAAGGCTCAGAGAGCCAGAGGATTAGAAAAAGTTAATGAGGAATAGGAAGAACAAAGGGTCAGTCTAAACTCCATCAAGGGGAATTCCAAGGCTACACAGAAGCAGGATGAAGGTAAGGAGAGAGGTCAGAAACCCCAAAGCATAGGCAAGGAATGAGATCAAAACAGGTAGAGGTCAAGAACCTATTTCAATAGAGTTAGTATTATCTTCATGTTACAGACAGCTTGTTCAGACCTGTACTGGGCAGCTTTATAACTCCAGGCTAGATCTTCTCAGACACTTCATTCAGCTGTTCCTTGCAACTCTTGTTGGATCCTGGCAGACCAGTGTATTTCCTCTGCAGGGCATCTCGAGAAGGGTGCCTTGCCGCAGAAGAGATCTGAAAGTAGGCAGCTCCTCTTGTGCACAAAGAAAGGTTCTGGTGCTTTTCATCCCAAGGCAATCTCTATATATGGTTCTGACTAGTGCACAGTTGTAAGGATTAGACCTGGTCCCTTTGAAGGAAGAGGAGGTAGGGAATGCAACTGGATAACTAATGCATATCTCCTTTCGGCCTCTCAAAATGAGGACAGAGGTGACTGCAAACAGACGGAAGGTCTGGTAGGTTCTAGAGAAAATTCACAGCATTCAAATGCTTGATATTGTGGAGGTGGAGGAAAAAGTGCCAGAATAACTGGTCAAGAAAAAAAATGACTACAGGAACAAAGAAAGAAATTGGTGGGGAAAAGGACTGGAAATTAAAATTAGTCAAGGGGAATCAGGGGCAAGATAGACACTAGGTGATCCAAGAGAAGGCATGGACAAGTAAGTAAGAGAGCCAGCTTGGTGTAGTGGTTAGGAGCATGGACTTCTAATCTGGTGAGCTGGGTTTGCTTACCTGCTCCCCCACATGCAGCCATCTGGGTGACCTTGGGCTTGCCACAGCACTGATAAAGCTGTTCTGACTGAGCAGTAATATCAGGGCTCTCTCAGTCTCATCTACCTCACAGGATGTCTCGTGTGGGAAGAGGAAAGGGAAGGCGATTGTGGGAAGGCTTTGAGACTCCTTCTGGTAGAGAAAAGTGGTATATAAGAACCAACTCTTCTTCTTCTAAGAAAGATAACAGAACATAGTCTTGAGTCTACAAGGAAAACATTTCTAGTTGTTTCTATCCTTAATGCAACATCACAACCTCAAAACCCTGAAGGGAATAAGCAGTACTACAGGACATGAAATCCCATATTGATATGAGTATCTAGCCAATTCTTGAACTGCAATTTTCTAGTTTAATATATAATCAGGAAGGATCAACATGATAGTTCCACAAAATAACATATGGCTTTAGTTCTAAAACACTCTTCTGGGATCTATCTATTTAACATTGATGTACATTAGATACTTCTGTCTCCCCAGGAGGTATGTTTCTGCTTTCTTTTCAACTGGTCACATTTCATTTCCTTGATGTGTATATTGACATGAAATAATCTGAATAGAAACATGATATGGTCAAAAAAAGATGGGAATATATATCTTGAAATACCAATTTTATGTGGAGGTGGTCAGATTTTGAGCCTTTGCACACTAGCAATCACAGAATAAATTGAGGATAGAATGTGTAGGGTTTGGAAAAATATTTTCTGCAAGCATCCTGTTCTGTTCTCTATTACCATATCAAGAACCATCAGTCTTGAAGCATCAACTTGACCCATTATGCACGGGGGTTTTAGCGCACATTCGGGGTGGAATGGCGGCGACTAAAATCACCGATAACGCACGGTGCCGGCTGCAACCGGCTGCAGCGTCAGTGCAGCTTCCAGGTGACTGGGGTGCAACCAGAAGTGGCGCCCGGATCGCCGCGTGCATAATCGGTTACTCTGGGTTTTGCCGCCGTCGTGCCCCGCCCCGTGCATAACCTGTGTGCGTCGCGTCTTCCCCCTCCGCGTTTTCCATGTGACCCGAAATCGCCGTTTCGGCGGCTGTGCATAATGGGCCCTTGAAAAGATAAGAAGATCCATACAATCTCAGACTTACACTTGGTGTTATCCTTTCAGTAAGGAAATAATCCTCAGCTTTTATCCTTTCAGTTTAGTTGGAACAGAAGTTGAGATATACATTCAGAAATTCTTTGGCCCCTTTACATGAAGGACTTTTTAGCAATATTTGTGCACAAATGCACACAAATCCAACAATACCCTTATCTGTTTTTCATTGTGGCTACACACAAGCTGTGACTGTTTTCTAAGCACCTTGTAAATCAAAATACTCACATGGACTCTGATTTCTATGTAGGATAATTACTTCATGTTCTTGAAGCTTCTTCATGTTGCAGTTGGTTGGAGGCGTTTCAATTACTACGTTCTAAATGTATGGGCAGAGTACATAGAGAGGTGAAGCCCAGCACTTACTTATTCAGTTCTTGTTCATCTTGAATACAGAATAGCCTTTTCACAAGCACAAGGTTTTGCATTCTGTTGCTTTACATTTGTGATAGTCATTTACAATATTTCTTCCTGTCTGCTCTAATAGATTTCCTGGCAGAATACTAGCCAAAGACCAATGACTGTATTCCAACCACAGTAAGGACAAAACAGTAAAAGCCTTAGGTTGAAGTTCCCATTTCCAAATTATTTTAAGGGCTAGCTACCTAGTTTTGCCTCCACTATACTCATTGTTGTTTGACATCATTTGATTGCATATGGACAAAAAAACAGATCATGTTTGCAAGCTATTAATTGCCTATTGCCATTGGGCATTCTCATCTACACAGCATAGCTGGAAAAATTATAGCTACAATTATAGCATGTAGTTAGGGTATTCCTGTGTATTCCATTGTTCTTGGATGCAACGGATTTCTACAACACTGTGAAAATTATTTTCTTAGACAGTGCTATCAATAATAATAGCAAACCTAGCCTTGTCTATTGGTGGGATGAAGCAAAACTCTTAGAATTTAAATGGACTACAGGGTTAAGAGAAGCATTCTCACCTGGGAAAAGTACTTACAGACAATAAAATAACTATAATAAATTGGAAGAGATCTAAAAGCCATTCTGGGAATTTATCAGGCCCTGAAAATAGACCTTCAACGCAAGCAAAAAATGATTAGTTGTTACTAGTTCTAGCCTCTGCTTCACCCTGCTTTTATCTTTGCGAAATTATCATTTTACTAAACAGAACAAAATATAAAATAGCACAAGAGTAAAAAATATCTGAAGGTTTGCTTTCAATAGAAATAGGTCACAGTGAAACTAAGCACTGACCAATTATCCCCCTCAAAAACTGTCATAAAGAGTTTTTAAGAAATGTTTGTTGAACAATCCTATGGGCTCGTTACTGGTGTTCTTCCTCCGTTCCTTTAAAAAGAAATAATCTAAGAGAACTGGAACAACTGGAAACATACAGCATTAAAAACAGTAATACAAATATTTAAAAAGGTTAAGTGATTTGTTTGTGGGCTCAGTTCACAGTAACAGTTATTAATGGCTTGAATCCAACATATCTGAAATACTGTCATTCCCAGATCTCCCTTGTTCTGCAACAGCCCTCCTCTTAACAGATCCCTTCCCTCTTAACTTGCTGGAAACTTTGTAAAATGTGCCTTTCTGTCAGAACAGTTGGGTGAATAAACTGAAATGGAACTGTAAGACCAAATGACTTTGTAACAGGCCAAAGGTGGTGATAGGTCAAGTTTTCAGAATACTTAGGCTTTGTTCTCGCCATTATTTTTATGGCCCTATACAGAAGGATGGTTATAAACAAATAGACAGACAAACAAATGCATGGGTTACAAATGTATAAAGGGTGAACCATGTAACCACACTCCACACTGCAGGGAAAAATGGGTTAAGATTCTGCTGACTCAATAGTAGCAACAGAATTCCATCAAGGCTGGGTTTCCTGCTAGTCAGTTTCACATGTGTAAGGCTTGCAAACCCTCAGGCAAGAATTAAAGGGCAACAGTTGAAGGGTTCTTGGCCCCTGCCTTGATTCTTATGTTAAGCAACCTGGTGGATTAGAAACAACCAACAAAACAAAATCAGAGTCCAGTGGCACCTTTAAGACCAACAAAGATTTATTCAAGGTGTGAGCTTTTGAGTGCAAGCACTCTTTGTCAGACTAAGTGCTTGCACTTGAAAGCTCACGCCTTGAATAAATCTTTGTTGGTCTTAAAGGTGCCACTGGACTCTGATTTTGCTTTGTTGTGCTGCTTCAGACCAACGCGGCTACCCACTTGAATCTAGAAACAACTAAGATATGTTTGTATTTATTAATTTACTTTAGAACCTGCATTTCTCACTCAAGGCATATTATAATGTTTAACAGTGAAACAGGAACATTATCAGCCAATAAACATTGCAGTGTTAGAAAATAATGCTATAAAAAGTATATAAGATATAAGAAACACAAAAAGTAGATTACATAAATTAGTACGCAATCTACTAAAAACAAGATGAACATACAATGAATAGTGCCATAAACTATAGCTTTTATCTATTTGTAAAAGTATCTTCCTGAACAAATCTATTTTACTACAGCCCTACTACTTTTATAAAGATGCTCTCCTGGCCAATTCTATGGTGTACATTCTGCAGAATAACAAAGGTGTGGGAGCCAGCCTGGAGGTCTCAGGCCAGCCATTGTATAAACTGGAAGTCACAGATTTATTAAAATGGTATTATATAACTTGGCTGTTGTATTTTGACATTTCTAGAGTGTTTGAAATTTTCTATAACTATCTTTGGGTTCACTTGGGTAGTAAATGCCCCAAATAATCAAACATGTAAGTAAAATTCACATTAGTAATGGCTCTTGTGGCCTTCAAAGAATTGTATTTTCCACCAAAAGACCTCCTACCAGTAGCTGTCCAACAACTGTGGGTTTATAACTGTGCATTTGGGAGTTGTTCATGGGCTATAAATGTAAATCACCATTCCTTTATTACACACAAAAAAACTTGTTTGTGTGGAATTATTGATCAGTCGCGATTTCATCCCTTCTCCAATCAAGAACATTTTATAATCTCCTTACTGAGTAATATTAATAGAAAAGATAACTCTTTTGTATTACCAAAATGGGTTTCTTCGTGTGGTGTGCCAACGCCCAATGAACGACACAACAAGGAGATTCCAGAAGCAGACAGAACTTTATTTCAATAAAAGGAAATTGGCAGCAATGACCTGAGAATTCTGTTAGTAAGGTGCAAACAATAAGCTTTTATACAGTGTGACAAACAACTTTTAAGACATGAACAGACATCTGATGATTACCACATATATTCTTATTTTGGTTAAATGTCAAGAATAAATATATTTTGCCCTTATGTGGCAGTTTTATTGTTTTCTGTATTCTTGAGCAAAAACAATACTTGGTTAGACCTAGTGGAAATCAGGTCCGGTTTATCCACGTAGAATATGCTTTGGGCCACAGGCTTCCAGGAACCCCATATGGTGCCTCCCCCATTGAGCAGGACTGTAGTCTCTCTCCTCTCCTCTTGCCCTCTTCAAGAACACTCAGAATTACCACTTTCCACTGTGGGAGGACCTTCTCCCTCCAGTCTGGCTGTTCCCACTGCAATTTTACTCCACCAGGGCCCCATGGATCCTTAAACTGGCTCTGGTGCTATGGGCCCTGAGAATCCTTAAAACACTCCAGGTAGAAACTACGGCTTCACAGATAGTTCCCTTACAGTAGCAGTTTCACGTAGTCAGCTACAGTCCTGTACAATTTGCTAGACAGTCCCAGACATCATGTCTACTTGCCCACTTGATCACACACCAACAGTGACCTTTTACAGAGTACTCGAAATCAACCAAAATTGAAGTTTGCTTATAGATTCAAGCCATGAAGTTAGTTTATAAATTCAGGCTATGCATGTTTTATCAACCTTGCTACCTTGCCTATCAGTCCCCCTTTTGACATTATGTCTTTTGCTTCAGCTTGCATTAGTAAAGCTTTATGATAATGCTGCACAGTAGGCCCTTTCATCTGAAAGCAAGACATCAATATGGTCCATACATTTAAAATACATTGAATGAAACAGCAGAGCAAGATTAGTAAAACAACAATTGTTATCCCAACTTGTTAAGCCCCTCTCAAGCATCTCTCAGTATTGGGTATCCATCCAAATAACCAGGGTGTAAAGTGCACAGAGCTTTTATTATAATCCCAGGTCGATTCAGTCCCTGCTGTCTACACAGAATGCGATTTCCATTTTGATTTTGGGTGATTTAAATTTTCCTTCTTCAACAAGAAGGATTGATCCGCAGTGACCCTACCTTTATTGTGCAATATCTTAGAGTGGTTTTAATGCTCAATATTTTAAAAATCGAATTGAGAAACCAGGCTGTTTTGAATCTGGGCTTTGCTCCGTGGTAGAGAACAACTGATTGGCCAAAGCTGGTCATTTGACAAGCTTGCCTTAAAGGAGAAGCCCCTAATTTCTCTCAACTTCTGTCAGTCTTGGATTTTTTTCTCCCTCCTCTGCCTTCTGGCAGAGCTCTTCTTCCCCCCCCCCAAGAAAAGAGACTCCCTGCTTGGCTCCTTCCCCTCCCCCTCTTCAAGAAAAGAAAGAAAGAGGCTTGGCTCCCCCCCCTTCTGAACTACCCTAACCACGTGCAGACCACTTTTCTGTTTCAATGGAGGGGAGGGGAGAGGAAGACTCAAGTTCAAATCGATCTGAATTCAACAGGATTTACAATGGAATAAACAAAGTAAGTGCAAACTCTGCCCTAGTCCAAGGGTTACAGACCTCATCTTGTCCTATCTGGCTATGGACCTTGCCACTTCCTTTCAATTCTTCAGTAGCATTGCTAACATTTCCTTCACCACTGACATAGAAATAACACGTTTTGCCTATTAATGCACAAGCGCCTCCTTGCTGAGAAGTTAAGATACCTTGTCAGTTTTGTGGAACCACTTGAGACAGTGAGGTTAATTCCCTCTGTAGGCCTATTAGCGCATCCACAGTATCACGGAAAGTTCTAACTTTTCATTTCAGTGGAATTTTAATGAAAATCAGCAAGGAACTTATTTTATTCTCGCATCTTTTCAATTGTGTCTACCTTCCTATTTTCTCTTCTCTTTTCCAACTTGGCGAGACAGCTTTATGTTCCAAGATCTTTTTAGGATCCAACTTGGCGAGACAGCTTTATGTTCCAAGATCTTTTTAGGATCCTTATCCAGCTTTAGTCATGTGATGACCACCTTGCCCACATGAAATTTTTAACTATTTACAAGTGCTTTTCCTAACTCCCTAACTTCCAGCAAGGCAAAATAAGACTCTGACAAAAGCATGAAATCTTGAACTTTGTTTAGCCAGTGGATTGGCTATGTATTTTTCCCTCATGTTAGTCCATGTGTAACCTATTCAGTTTAAGCAGCAATAAGTCTGAGAGCTATTTAAGATTTGTACCTTCAGTACTAGTGGTATTAAATACCTGACAATACATCTTCTGCTCCAGTTGGGGGGCATTGCTTTATATGCTACATTTCCACAAATCCAACACATACCAGGTGTTTGGAAAAACAAAGACATCTGTTATTCAGTGCTGTTCTGTATAATTTTAGCCATGAGTCCATTTCTTGTCCATATAACGCTTTGATTTACTTTTGCACAATCATTTATTTTCCTCCATGTAAATCCATTCCCTTGCTTGTTGACGTACCTGTTTCCAGTTGATTGAAGTGTGAGATTGAGAACACTGAGACCACACAGGTCATCATCCTTTCCCATCCAATAGGATCCAGTGTAAGTTAAAATATTAAAACTGATCCTGATCCAACCTGCCTAACACTGGCCTTGGGCTGCTAGCCATAAATAACTAAAGTGAATCCTAGTTTCCAGAATGCCTAGTCATAAACAATTTGGGCAGCAGTTCTATATATAGATTTATGCGATGGCTTGGTGATGTATGGTAAAAAATACAATCTTTGGTGTCCTTAGGTGCAGTAGCAATGATAACAGCTAAGTAATGCCCAAGTAAACAGTCAAGATAGAACAGAAAGAGAACTACATGTTCAGTCATGCTTCTAATCACAGCTGATGGAACAAATGCTAAGTTAATATAAACATCTATGATTCTCCCAAAGAATGAAAATGATTCCCTACTGCCAACTTCCTGATAAATGTATCTTTGGCAGACTTTGTTTCCCTTCTCAACGCAGAAGAACAACTTGTTATAAAAGTTTCAAAGGCAGCTTTTAACAGTTGACAACTAGAATGGTTTGATGTTTTTCAAGAAAAAACAAAACATGGAAAATGAAATACTGTCATTTTACTTTCTCCCTATCAACCCTATGGTCAAGGCCATACTGAAGGATGAAATAGATACATTGTTGATGTGCAGAACATGAGCCATACCTTTTACTCACCCTTGCTTTTCAAAGTAAATTCTGAATTCAAACAACTGGGCTAAACAACTGAACACCCACTCTACTAACTCACTCTTGCTTTTCAAAGTAAATTCTGAATTCAAACAACTGGGCTAAACAACTGAACACCCACTCTACTAACCACCTACCTTCTAACTTTTAATGATGTACAAGTGGGAGATTTTAGACTGTTTCACAATAACTAGCCTTGCTGAACCAGGTCAAGTCTAGCCTACATCTCATTTACCATCTTGCTACCCACAATGTTCATCCAGATGCCTCCGAAAAGCTTACAATAATAGACTTATGGTAACAGCCTTGCTTTCCAGAAACTGACATTCAAAGGCATATCTGCATTTGAAGTTCCTTTTAGTTACAATATGTCTAATGCTCTTTTAAATTTATTAAAGCTACATTCTGTGATGACAAATTCCTTAACCCAAGTGTGATGGAGCTGGAATGAAAGAGGGTTCCCCTCAAAAAAACCTTCATTTGTATTTGCATCCTTGGTTGAGTTAATACTCTACAGAAGGGATCTGTTTGGTTGATACAGGAGGGAGAAGTTACAGAATCTGGAGAGGGGAAAGGTGCTGTTGGACCCATTATGCATGGCAGCAGCCATGCTGGGTTGCTGCCAGGTCCCTACACCAGGGAGGGATGCCACGCTGCTTCCCACACATATGTGGGGGAAGAAATCCCCTGGTGTATGTTGACTGCCCTGCGTAGTACATGTGCGTGCATAACACTGGGGCTGGAAAGCCCAGTGTACTGTCTGGCAGCAGCAGCAGTAGGGGGGGAGTGGGGGCATGGGTCCCCCACTGCACAATGTTGGGGAGCGGCATGCCGCTCTCCCACCAAGGTGGGGGTGCAGGAACTCTCCAGCCACTTCCATGGCTTTGCGGAGCTGATGGGTGTGTGATATCCCTGCAGGAAGCTTTCTCATTACATTCCCAGCCCCACAGCCTTGAGTCTGGGAATTCTGGCCTTTTTGAAATGGACATAGTAGGAAAAAGAAAATGGTCTTCATTTGCTCTCAGGGAACAACCTGCTGGCCCAAGCAGTTCTTCTGAACACATTGACTACACATTGAGTCCTCAGTTGGAAGCCAGGCCTTTACATAGCCAAGACAGCCTGTGTTGTGGTGCCCTACACTGCCCTGAGTATTGGCAGGTTTAACTTGTAATACCCCCTTCAAGGATCGCTGCCTTGTTGTGGCAAGGGGGCTTGCGTAGTTCAGTGAAGCTATGAGCTATGCCGTGCAGGGCCACCCAAAACGGACAGGTCATAGCTGAGAGCTCTGACAAAAGGTGATCCACTGGAGAAGGCAATGGCAAACCACTCCAGTATCTTTGCCATGAAAACTCTATGGACAGTTCCAATAGGCATAACGATATGACGCTGGAAGATGAGCCCCTCAGGTCGGAAGGTGTCCAATATGCTACTGGGGATGAGCAGACGGCTAGTACGAGTAGCGCCAGAATGAATGAAGCGGCTGGGCCAAAGCCGAAAGGACGCTCAGTTGTGGAAGTAACTGGTGGCGAAAAGACAGTCCGATGCTGTAAAGATTTTTATTCCATAGGAACCTGGAACGTCAGATCCATGAATCAAGGCAAGCTGGACGTGGTTAAACAAGAAATGAGAAGACTGAACATCGACATTTTAGGAATCAGTGAACTAAAATGGACAGGAATGGGTGAATTTAATTCAGATGACCATCAGGTATACTACTGTGGACAAGAATCTCGCAGAAGAAATGGAGTAGCATTCATAATCAATAAGAGAGTAGGAAAAGCAGTCTTGGGATACAATCCCCAAAATGACAGAATGATCTCAGTTCGAATCCAAGGCAAACCATTCAACATCACAGTGATCCAGGTCTACGCCCCAACCACTGCTGCTGAAGAGGATGAAGTTGATCAGTTCTATGAAGCCCTACAACACCTTCTAGAAGCAACGCCCAAAAATGATGTGCTTATCATCATGGGGGATTGGAATGCTAAAGTAGGAAGCCAAAAGATAACCGGGATAACAGGCAAGTTTGGCCTTGGAGTACAAAATGAAGCAGGGCACAGGCTGGTAGAATTTTGTCAAGAGAATACAATGGTCATAGCAAACACTCTTTTCCAGCAACCTAAGAGACGACTCTACACATGGACATCACCAGACGGTCAACACAGAAATCAGATTGACTATGTGCTCTGCAGCCAAAGATGGAAAAGTTCTATCCAGTCAATAAAAACAAGACCAGGAGCTGATTGTGGTTCAGATCATGAGCTTCTTGTTGCAAAATTTAGGCTTAAATTGAAGAAAGTAGGGAAAAGCACTAGGCCACTCAGGTATGAACTAAATCATATCCCTGACGAATACACAGTGGAGGTGACAAATAGATTTAAGGAATTAGATCTGATAGACAGAGTGCCTGAAGAACTATGGACGGAGGTTCGCAACATTGTACAAGAGGTAGCAACTAAAACCATCCCAAAGAAAAAGAAATGCAAGAAATCAAAATGGCTGTCTGAGGAAGCTTTACAAATAGCTAAGGAGAGAAGGGAAGTGAAAGGCAAGGGAGAAAGAGAAAGATACACCCAATTGAATGCAGAATTCCAGAGAAAAGCTAGAAGAGATAAGAATGCCTTCTTAAATGAACAGTGCAAACAAATAGAAGAAAACAATAGAATGGGGAGGACCAGAGATCTTTTCAAGAAAATTGGAGATATGAAGAGAACGTTTCATGCAAAGATGGGTATGATAAGGGACCAAAATGGTAGGGACCTCACAGAAGCAGAAGAGATCAAACAAAGGTGGCAAAATTATACAGAAGAACTATACAAGAGCGAGCTTAACATCCCTGATGACCACAATGGGGTAGTTACTGACCTGGAGCCAGACATCCTGGAATGTGAAGTCAAATGGGCCTTAGGAAGTCTGAGCAACAATAAAGCTAGTGGTAGTGACAGCATTCCAGTTGAACTATTCAAAATCTTAAAGGACGATTCAGTAAAAGTGCTACACTCAATATGCCAGCAAATTTGGAAAACTCAACAATGGCCACAGGATTGGAAAAGGTCAGTTTACATTCCAATCCCAAAGAAGGGCAATGCCAAAGAATGTTCAAACTACCGCACCATCGCACTAATTTCTCATGCTAGCAAAGTTATGCTCAAAATCCTACAAGCTAGGCTCCAGCAATATGTGGACCGAGAACTTCCAGAAGTACAGGCAGGATTTCGAAGAGGCAGAGGAACTAGAGATCAAACTGCCAACATACGCTGGATCATGGAGAAAGCTAGGGAGTACCAGAAGAACGTCTACTTCTGCTTCATTGACTATGCTAAAGCCTTTGATTGTGTGGAGCACAACAAATTGTGGCAAGTTCTTAAAGAGATGGGAATACCAGAGCATCTTATTTGTCTCTTGAGAAATTTATATGCAGGTCAAGAAGCAACAGTGAGAACTGAACATGGAATCACTGACTGGTTCAAAATTGAGAAAGGAGTTCGGCAAGGCTGTATACTGTCGCCTTGCCTATTTAACTTGTATGCAGAGCACATCATGAGAAATGCGGGATTAGAGGAGTCACAAATTGGGATCAAGATTGCAGGGAGAAATATCAACAACCTCAGATATGCAGATGATACCACTCTAATGGCAGAAAGTGAAGAGGAACTAAAGAGCCTGTTGATGCGGGTGAAGGAGGAGAGTGCCAAAGTTGGCTTGAAACTCAACATCAAGAAAACAAAGATCATGGCATCCGGCCCTCTCAATTCCTGGCAAATAGAAGGGGAAGAAATGGAGATAGTGACAGATTTTATTTTCCTGGGCTCCAAGATCACTGCAGATGGGGACTGCAGCAAAGAAATTAAAAGACGCTTGCTCCTGGGGAGGAAAGCTATGGCAAATCTAGACAGCATCCTAAAAAGCAGAGACATCACCCTGCCAACAAAAGTGCGTTTAGTCAAGGCTATGGTCTTCCCAGTTGCAATGTATGGCTGCGAAAGTTGGACCATAAGGAAGGCCGAGTGTCAAAGAATTGAGGCTTTTGAACTCTGGTGCTGGAGAAGACTCTTGCGAGTCCCTTGGACTGCAAGGCGAACAAACCAGTCAGTGCTAGAGGAGATCAGCCCTGACTGCTCTTTAGAAGGCCAGATCCTGAAGATGAAACTCAAATATTTTGGCCACCTCATGAGAAGGAAGGACTCCCTGGAGAAGAGCCTAATGCTGGGAGAGATCGAGGGCAAAAGAAGAAGGGGACGACAGAGAATGAGGTGGATGGATGGAGTCACTGAAGCAGTAGGTGCAAACTTAAATGGACTCCGGGGAATGGTAGAGGACAGGAAGGCCTGGAGGATCATTGTCCATGGGGTCACGATGGGTCGGACACGACTTCGCACATAACAACAAACTTGTAATAATTGTAATATTCTGTCTTCATCTTTATTATCATTCTACATTATTGTTGTTTCAATGGTTCATTACCCTTTTTTTGCTTGGGGGTGTATTGATGTCCTTAATTTCTGAAGGCTGATGGCACGAGCCCTTCTAGAGGTTGAATGTCATGTTGCTGAGTTTCTTAGATGCAGGAGGGTCAGCTCTCTGCTTTAATGCAAAAACAAACAAACAAACAAACAACCCCCCCCTAAATGGCAGCAGAGGTGGTGCCAAGTATTTCTCCAAGCAGTTTAACTCTCAAAGAAGTTCTCAGTGTGATGTGGGTAAACGCTTGCAGGTAGGAGATGCTGCTTTCTATCAGTAGTATCCCTTCACAGGTAGAAAGCCAACTAGCAACTAAAGTCAACTCTTGGGGTTGGATAGGAATGAATTTATCTTCCTAGAAGAAAAATAAGAAGAGCTATGCTTTTCACCACCCAAAGGAATCTCAAAGCGGCTTATCACTTTTCCTTCCTCTCTCCACAACAGACACCCTGTGAGGTAGGTGGGGCTGAGAGAGCTCTGAGAGAAATTACTCTGTGAAAACAGCACTAACGGGACTGTGGCTAGCCCAAGGTCATCCAGATAGCTTCATGTGGAGGAGCAGGGAATCAAACCCAATTCGCCCTATTAGAAGCTGCCGCTCTTAGTCACTATACCAAGCTAAATTCACTCCACAAGGAACAAAGCTTCTGGGGCTAATTCCCTCACAGGTTAGAATTCTTCTTCTCCTCCAACACCTGGATGCAGAAGTGGGCATTAGCCACCAAATAGCTGATACTTATCTGTCTTCTTTCAATTACGCCCTCCCCATCAGTTTAGCTGTTCTGTCAATGATGCACACTCAGATGCCAAAACGGGTCAAGGCATAAACAAGTCACCACTGTCACTGGGATCATTTCCACACAAGGAATTTGCCCCTGCCCAGCCTCTCATTGTTCATGGGTTTTAATTCTGCTTCCTCATGACATCGGCAGCAATCTGTAGCTCTCCAGTGGTTGGCGCAAGTTTTCATCCCTATTGCCTGGCAATGAGGAAATGCAAGAGCACTTCCCCTTTCTTGTTGCAGTGCACAACAAGGTGCAAACAGGGGCAAGCCTGTTTTGAAGAAGAAATGCGCGACAGTCTTTCTAGTGTTCTGCCTGCCCTCGAACCTACCTTCCCCTCTCCATTTCCAAATTGCTATGGGACTGCAAAGCAACATGCCAGTGTATCAGTGGAAATAAAATATACTGTCATGTTCTCCTCAGTGTGCACTAATATTGGGAGCGGGCAGCAACCCTTTCTAAAACACATTAATGTTTTTGTTTTCTGGTGGTAGGGCATGAACAGGGAAAGGGAAGGTCATGTGATGAAGCAGACCTCTCCCTATTAGCCTGGTGCCTGTGTTCTATATTTTTAATCTTTATTGTGAACACACCATCATCAGGGTCAAATTACTGTGGCCAGCCAATCAGAAATCTACCCAAGCATAAATCAAGACCATTATACAAAGAATCCTCAAAAGAAATCTTGAAAAATATTTTATTGTTGTTGTGTGATCCTGTAGAAATGTGGAAGTGTTTGTGTGTTTTATTTAATTTTGGGACTTGGGGAGGGGGGAAAAGTTTGAGTCCCCAAAAGCATCTTCTCTGCCACCTTCTTGGGAAGGGAAAAGCTGTGATGCGACAGTGGAATAATTTATTTATTTATTATATTTATATACCGCCCTCCCCAAATGCGGAAATGGTCTGGGAAATGGTCTGGGATTGTCCCTTACTTTCAGGGGCCCATTGGTCCTCCTGAGACAGTGCTCTTAAAATATGACCATCTCCCTCAAAGTGCTGTGAACAAAGCCGTTTCCATCCCCTCCCTCTTGCAGGAAGGGTGAGGGAATTGGCAGGATTCTTTATTGGGTGAAAATAATTTTCCTTTTGTCCATCCGATCAATTTCATTTGTGGCGTCAAAATGGAGCTTTACAAGGGAGAGAGAAAAATTCCTCTCTGTTCTCTTTCACTTTAGGACACCACCCATTGTCATTTTTCTAAAGTGCAAAGCTCAGAATGCTTTAGACTTTCCTCAAAAGCTTATGCTATGGTCCCTTGATCGTTTCTGGTAGCTGGAGAAGGAGGGAGTTAGAAATTTGCTTCTAAGAAAGAGACAGTGAAAATATGTGCTGACAGTACCAGGGGCACTGTGTAACTGCTCTAGCATTACTAGGCCAGTTGTACCTATAGGGTAGATGATTGAGGATCTGGTCCCTTCCAGCCTACTGTTGCACAAGAAAAAATCCCCTGCAGGACTGCAGTGTTATAACATCCACATAATTTGGATCAGCTTCTCAGTGCCCTTACTCCTGCTGACACTTAAAGTTGGTGGCCTGGAATAGAAATAAGCCTTGTGCTGGCCCCAGTTGTTTGCACACAGCTTTATCTGAAGACCAGTAGTATGACAATTCTTCTGCACCCTTGCAGACTGCTCTGATTACACAGAAGTCAGTGTAACTTGGCATGCTAACTCACAGAATTGTTAATTCTGTGCTCATCCACAGACACTGTGTTAATTCTGTGCTCATCCATGTGTAGTATAAATACAACTGTTTTAGAATCCCTGCCTAGTCTACAGTTCATGGTAAATAACTCACTGGGAATAAGGTGATAAACAGCAGACATGTAAATTGAGGCCAGAAGGTTGAATCTTTGTAAGGATGAGAGATTTATAAAACCAACATTACATAAACTCCTGAGACACTGCCTATTTATTTGGCAGGATAGTTAGTTTTATAGCAATTCATGTGAAAACACAAACATTTGTCACATGGAAATTACAG
Organism: Paroedura picta; assembly: GCF_049243985.1. Lineage (NCBI taxonomy): Eukaryota > Metazoa > Chordata > Lepidosauria > Squamata > Gekkonidae > Paroedura > Paroedura picta. Next base: position 152,718,700 of record NC_135369.1, on the reverse strand, counting down.
CTGTAAGTTGCCTGATGAACATGAACAATTGCCCCAGTAGCCAAATGATATGACCCACTTCTACCATATTTGAAGTGAACAGGGGCTCCAACACAGTATCTCCAACACAGGCAATAGCATCCAGAAATCTCAGACAAGCTATGAATTATATGTGTGTTGCCAGGGCAATCTGTAAATTATATACACATGACTACTGGAGGAGCCTGTTTTTAACATGGGCACGGGACAGGAATGCATCATGGTGTGTGTGGGGGAGGGGTTTCCTCACCTTCTGCTTTGGCTCCGAGGCTAGGGAAAGTGGAGGGGCCATGCTGAAAGATGTGGTGGGCCTTTTCAGGAGCCCCCACATGATGAGGACACCAAGGAGAGGGGTGAGGTAGAAGCAGGGAGCACGTGGCCTTCTCTGCTAGTTGTACTGGTACTGCCAGCAGGAAGAAGGTGGGTGAGATGCACAGGGCCATCCTCGCCATCAGCAGGGGATGGGAAGGTCAGCAGCCTCCCCCATGCAGGCTGTGCCAGTTTCCAGTGCCTTGCTATTGTTGGAGGGGCTGGGAAGGCTAGCTAGGCCTCTTTGGAGGAGGCATCCACCCTTCCCAGCTTTGCCATCATCAAGGAGGTGGTGGACACTGGTATGGGTTCTGTGGAGGAGGTGTCTGGTGCCCAGCAGTGAGAAGGTGCACTGGCTCATTGCATGAGCTGTGTGGCTTACCTCCTGCCAGCTCCCTGTGGTGGTGGTGGGAATGTGGGGGGAGGAGTGGGGGGCAGAGAAAAGCCTTTGATTGGTCCTGAGTGGGGGAAGGCCCAGTGAGGGGCAATCAGAACGCCCTCAGTGCTTCTCAATGGCACGCCTGCCCCTCTGAGTGGCCCTCAATTGAATGAAACTCAGTTCAGGGATTACACCAGCAGTTCATAGACTGTGAAATATAGAATTGTCCTGTATTTTCTCCGTTATGGTCACCACAAGAAATTCTGTTAGTAGGTTTTTTTGGAGCTTGTAATAAACAAGTACAAAGGAAGTTATATGAGATGATGCTTTATGCTGAGGCATGCTATTAGTCCAGTATTGTCCACTCTAACTGGGAACATTCATGGACTTAGGTAGAGGTAGAATTTAGAAATTCTGTTCAATGAAATAGGATGATGGGTTATGCCGGGGACTGAACCTGGAGGCTTCTGTTCTGCCACTGTTATTGTCTAGTCCCTTCCACTGAGGTGGTATTTCTATAAAACACACACACACAAATGGCACGATCCACATGCTCACGGTGCCCACTGTCACTGCTGGATATGCATGAGAAACACTGTCATGGTTTAAGACAATGCAACAGTTCTGCAGTGAACGCTACATTTATTAATAGTGTGTTTTGGTAGTGCAAAAGAGCACATACAATGTTACTGTTCTTTAGGCAATGTTTTTCAATGTGTGGTCCAGAGATGTCTGAATGTCCAAGAGGGTATTCCTACAAGATCCTTTGGAAGGATGAGCCCCCATCTCCTAACCAGCTAGACTGGAGTGTAAAATGGAGCTTTCTGTTGTCTACAGATGTGTGACAGGGACTCATCTTGTCCTCCTAAGGGGAAGGAGATAAAATTAGTCATACTCTTTCAAAGACCAGCCACCCAGTGCCCAGATCACTACATAGCATGAACCAGGAAATACGGATTGTGTGCTGGGAATCAAGGAGGTACAGGTCTAGCATAGGTCATCACAGTTACTTCTGGAGTAAAGTTGAACTTTTTTTTTTTGCCTTACTTCTCAATGCAAAGGTTTTCAGCATAGGAACAGAGAGATGCTACTTTGTCTAGGTAGGCAATAATAACCAATGACAATTTTTAGTTGAATACTAAAATTTCAGGTTGTGTGACTCTAGTTTTTTGTTTGTTTGTCCTAGCCCATTCCATTCATATGGCCTCTATGTTATTACCCCAGTAAGGAAGTTTATTACTATATTGCACACATTTTTGAAAGTAGGCTGTTTGGCATAGGATGGGTACCAGTGAGAGAGAAGGGGAGGGATTGGTGCTTCCCAAACAAATCAGAACTGTAGTATTTGGGAAGCCCAACTTTGAGAACCAGATCCATAGCACTTATGTACTGGGAACTTCACTGCCCTAGCTTCCATGCGGGAACATAAATCTGGGGCAAATGCACCCCTGTGCTGGAGAAGGAAGTGGGGCAACCTTCCTTAGCTCAAACTCCAGCCTGGAGCCCAGCACGAAGCCTCCAGTGAGGAAACGGTCTATGTATACTGTGCTGTTGTAGCAGGCATAAATTTGTTCTTCTTCGAAACACAGAATTATCACCTTTGCTTGCACAATCACTAAATTACTATCTTTACATTAAACTCCAGTAATGCAACCAAGCTAAAGTTCAGCAGGCAACTTTCCAGTGCTTATAAACAAACATCTCACTGCCTCAGGCTATATTTTATTTGGAAGAAGTCGTGGAGAAATTACTCATTTGAGGACTATCTTAACCACAAATGTGCTTTCCAGTCAATATTGTTTGTGATTTATATGCCTTAATGCCTGCCCTGGATCCTTTAAGTCTTTTCACCTGTAGAAAATGTTCACTTTAATTGTTCATAGCTCTCTTTCCTAGCTGTTGCCTATTTCAAACTGTATGGCAGAAGCTAATTGCAGTTTGCACATTAAAAGAACTGCAGAAGTGATTAACAATGATAACATTCTTTAAAGGGTTTCTCTGTTTACTGATCTTGTGCTGTTTTATATGAAGTTGAATTGTTCACCCTTTGATGGGAATAAAGGCAAATGAAGTCTCAGGGCCATTTCGCACGGCTTCAAAATAGCACAATGGTTGCTAATTGAAAACGCTACTAATTTGGCATAACGCACGACGTCGTAGACAATCTGCAACACTCCTGAAACCGACCCGCAAAAAGCGCTTCGTTGTAGCGCTTCTAGGGGAATCCAGAAAAGTGGATTCACCCTCCGGATAGCGATACACTCCTGCAACCAATCTGCGACAATAACGCTAAAGACCTGTGCGTTACCATTGTTGCGGGTTCTTCAAAGTCCCTCCTCCCGAGCCTTTCCTCCAAACTTCCGGCGAACTGTTCGCCATTTTTTTTTTCTCGGACCGAGCACAGATCAACGAGGCAACGAGACAGCGACTGGCTTTCTAGCACGATCACTTTCGGAAATTCTGCCCAGACACCACAAGAGTATTTCAAAAGCACAGTAGCACACACCGTCACGTTCCCAACATTTGCCCAAAGCTTAAAACCCTGTCTACCTTCGGCCAGTACTAGCGGAGTCAACGTACAGGGAGCATTTTAAAAAACTTTCCTCTGAGCGTGCCAACGAACGTTCGCTGCTCGCAGTCTCCTGTTTAGATTAGAGGGGTTCAATAGATATGATTCGAGGTGATACCATGAGGGGCGGTTTATGTGTAGTGGGTCTTTGTGTGGTTCCGGGTGCGTGGTTGTGCTTGGGTGCGGACAACCCCTTCCATCGGCGGCTAGACCTCCGGCAAGCGGAGTCGCCATCCACCGTTCATTTTAAAAAACTTTCCTCTGAGCGTGCCAACGAACGTTCGCCAGTAACATGTCATTGATTTATGCTTTGGCTGGTGAATATTATTGGGGAACTATCGAGTACCGCTGCGCTTGCTCTCGGTTGAACACCGGCATGCGTTTTTGTAATGGCGGACATTTCAGTAAAATGGCTCCCGCTGCATGTACAAACTTCTCTTCTCGCGTGTAAACGAATCAGCGCATGCGAGAAGTCAAACAACAAGAGTGCCAATCTGGCCATTAGGGGCAGATCCTGTTCCCGCGCGAGGAGTTTTGAACGTGACATGTGACCTCATGTGGCCAATGTGCGTGTCCCCTACTGCCCACCACCAATCAGGAGCCGGCTAGTCCCTTTGTCTTTGTGTGCGGGAAGGTATATGATCCGTTGCACCCTGCACCTCGCACCTCCATTTTGCTCAGCTACTCGTGAAGGCAGCATGGAATCTTCTTCACAGTCGTCGTCCGTCCAGGCAACCGGCAGGGGGCCAACATGGAGGGACGCAGAGATCAGGGACCTGATCGCGATTTTTTCGGAAGAGAAAATCCAGGACGCCTTCCAGTCCTCACACAGGAATCGGGAGGTGTTTGAGCAAGTGGCCATTAAGATGCGTGCCCTGGGCCACAACAGGACCGGCCTTGAATGCCGGTCAAAAACAAAGACCATGCGGGCGGAGTACATGCGGGCCGTGAACCACAATAAGGGTTCCGGCAACGCTAAAGTTACCTGCCCGTACTTCGAGGAGCAGCGGCCACTGTACGGCGACGGGGACGGAGCCGGCAGGCCGAAGCGCGTCGGGAGGAGCCTGAAGGTGGTTCGTAAGCCGGCTGCCCCGGTGGAGGAACCACCCGCTGAGGAGGATCCCGGAGAGGGCACCTCGTCCACCGTCCGGCCTCCACCCCCGGTCCAGCAACGAGGCGCGGACATGGTGACGCTGGACCTACTCGCCATCGTTCCTGGGGAGCCAGAAGAAATTACGCAGCAGACGCCCCTTGCCTCCGGTAAGCACTTTTATTTTAATTTTATATTTAATTTTGAGCAAATGTGTGTTCTGACGTTTGGGAATCGTTTTCTCGTGTGTTCGTTGCAATGCATAAGATGGTAGGATGTTTGTGGACTGCTTGCTGTGGTGGCTTTTTAAAACGGTTATGTTTAACCAACAACCCCAAAAATTTTGCAGCATGCCTCAGCCATAGGCCTTCTGCAGTGCTTTAGCCACTACTTTGGGAGCATGCTGTGTGGTTCAGGTTGTATGCTTGCTCCTTTTTCACTATTTTCTGCTCTTGTCCACAGAGACACAGATGCCAGGGACGGGGCCCCTCGAGTCTCCAGCAGCGGTGGACGAGGACAGTGATTCTGGGGCATCAACAAACGTTGGTAAGTATCAGTTGCAATAAGGGGGGGGGCGTTTTAACTGCTTTGTGCTTTTCTGTTTGTGCAGGGCAGCAGCACTGCTAAGAGACAGAAGAGAGTCCCTCTACGTTGCTGCTTTAGGGTTTGAAGCTTACTTTGCCACACTTTGGTCCTAGATCTGTTTTTTTTCTTCTTCGCAGATTTCATACCCGGGACACAGGAGGAGGAGGAGCGTGGGGTGGCTGGACCTCCTGCCCAGCGCAGGCGGATACAGATTCAAGATGGTGAGCGTGCATGAACTGTTCCTTTCGAGCCATAGCTGCAGGACAATGTCGCAAGCCACTAACCGTGTGCTCCCTTTTCATTGTTGTGAGTCTTGCTGTGAAAGTAGGCAAAGGAAAAAGCCCACCATGGGCAAACAAACACTAACCATGTGCTCACCGGGCATTGTTTAGAGTCTTGGTTTAACAATATGTAACCAAAAAAGGACACCATGTGCACCAGGGTGGGTTTTGACTGTCTCGATGGTACTAACAGTTCTGTTTCTCATTTTTTGCCAACAGAGGTCCTTTCTGATGATGATGAACCAGCCCTGGGTCCAGCCAGCTCACCACCTAGAGGTGCTCTCCAAGCAGAGGAGAGGTTTGCGAGGGAACGCGGCAGGCTGAGGCGCGTCTCCATCTTAACAAGCGTTGGAGAAAGGATCCTTGAGCACTGCCAGGAGGAGTCAAGGCGTGCCGCGGCCACAGACCAAGCAATGCTCACCCTTGTGGCCCAGGAGGGGAAAAAATTGTGGGCAATCCTTAGAGAGTCAAACCAATCCCTACGCGAAAGCGTGGAGGAGGTGAGACTGATAAGGAGACTGATGGAGAGGGCGGTCGTGGTAATGGAGACGGCCAACCCTCCTCAGATTACCGTAAACGTCCCCCCCCCACCCACACCTACACCACCACCTCCAGCACCCACCCCACCGACCCCGTCTCAGAATGCCTCGACCCAAACTAGAAGGAGGACTGTTCTCGGGAAGAGAATAATAAAACCCGCGGACAAGTTCTCCCCCTCCTAGTTTGGGCCAGTTTGTCTATTAACTTTATCTGTGTTTGCTGTTGTTGGTTAAATAAAGTTTATATTTTTGACTCTGTCTCTGTGTACCCTACTGTAGAATCAGGAAGGCCGAAAGCGGCCTCTCTAGTGATTGTGTCTATTCTGGTACTGTTGTGTGGGTTGGAGGTTGGAGGGGTGTCAGTTAAAGGCGTTTTAGGAGTGTGGGGTGAAAGGTGTGCGAGTGTAAGGAGTCACACTGGAGTCTTTTTCAGAAAATTTGCAACAACATTTTATTTTCAAAAACAGTTCAACAGGGGAAAAAAATTAGGGAATGTAACTTGGACCCCCCCACCACCACCCCCACCCTCCAGGAAAGCCAACCTTTTTTTAACAAATGTATATATTTAACAGGGATAAAAAATTAGGGAATGTAACTTGGACCCCCCACCACCACCCCCCACCCCAAAACACACACAGAAAACAATACTCAGGTCCCACTGCTCCCCTCACCAGCCCCTTCCCCTCCGGCCTCCGCCATCTCCCTCACTCTTCTGCACAACCGTCCGATTGTTCCCCTGACTTTACGGTGGAACAAGTCTTCGTCCTCCTCCTTCTTAACTGTGTGGGGAGGGAAAACAAGTACACATTAGTGCCACAAATATTTTCCAATCTGGAGTTTACATGGATACACTTTTTAGTGGCCTTAGCCACAGTGTGAGGAGAGTTGGACAGTGGGGAACATAACCTATGTTCTTCTGCCTCCCTCTGCTGCCTCTGCCTCTCCATCTCCCCTTTTAGGTCCGCCACTTCTGCCTGCCCTGCAAATGGGTTCAAAACAAATGGTAAGCCATATATGTAGGCTAAAGTCACACAACCCACACCCAAGCACAGGTGCAGTACTCACAGTCCCTTCTCTGCTGCTCGACTAGCCCCTCCAAGGATGTCACCCTGGCCTCCATGGCACGCATCCTTGCCTCCATTGTTTCTGCTATAGAAATCAAATAAAGAATTCAATCACACTTCAAATGGAAGCATCACAGCAGGCTCCCTTATGGCTCCATGGGGGTACACACACATGGGTCTCCCTCAAAGAAATAAAACTCTCACCTGCAGCCTGTCCTGAGGTGGAAGGTCCCTCTTCCTCCCCTTCCTCACGCTCAGGTAATTTGGCAAGTTTGGATGGTGATTGTGTAGCTGGGCGAAGAAAAAGAGAAATCATAAGTAAAAGCACACAAACCAAAGATAAAACACAGCTGATGGCCACACCACAATCAGAGCCAAAGCGCATTACCAAAGTGGTTCTACAGTACTGGTGGGCTAAGTCAGAGGGAGTTGACAGTATCTTAATACTTTCTCGAATTTCATGGAGACAGTAGGGGAAAGAGGCATCTAGACATTCCATGCATGCTTAAGGGTAAAACACAACGAGGGCAGCACTCACCCATATGCCTCCTCATCTCCAGGGGGGGCTTCCCAGCCTTCTCCCATATCTTGACCATCAGGTCGTGGAAGACCGTTCTCCCACTTGGCTGCGGGACCCCCCCCCCCCACTGTTCTAGACTGTTTAGGAAGTCCAGCTTCACCCTCTTAAATTTCGTCCGGACCTGCTCCCAGGTCCGGACGTAGCCCCTCTCCCTCAGCTTGGATGCCAACACCAGGTAAGCACCCTTGGTGTGGCAGTGGGTGCTGGCCATAAGGCGGCCAACACTTTTGGAATGGAGAACAAGCTCCAGAAGTGCCTCAGCCTCAGCGCGCTGCCAGAAGGAGCCCTTCCGTGGCTTCGGCATCTTCGGAATGACGGTTAGGGAACGAACATGCGTTGCTCCGAACGACCACCCCTATTTTAAATGTATCAAAGCTGCCCACCAATGAAATTATTCCTTGGAACATAAGTGGATTGATCCTCCAGTTTGACAGGGGTCGCCAATACTTCCTGGCTACCCGCCTCCCCAAACTTTCCCTGTTCAGCGCTTCCGTATTGTGTTTGTCAATTTCAGCGGGGAGTTAGCATTTAGGTCTGTCAAAGTGCTTTTGGACCAGAGAATCCCCGTTTTTTTGCTGGCTAAGTAGACAAACCGCACAAGACAAGGTTTTTTCCACCAGAGTACTGGTTTTCTACTCTGGTTTTTTCCACCAGAGTAGAAAAAACAATCAAACACGCCTCCTATTTCTGTAGAGGTGGGTGGCTATAGCGTCCCGAACCTTGCACCCCTCCGCATAGATCCTTTTTTTCCTTGCTTCAGGGATGTCTTGTGTGTCCTCAAGGACTACAGGATTAGGTTCATCCACAGGGAAGGGGATGTTATGTCCCTTGTCCTCGCAGATGTTGTGCAAAATGACACATGCGATGATCAGCGGAGTCACATTGTCTATATGCACATGGAGTCGTGACATCAAGCAACGGAACCGTGACTTCAAACGTCCAAAGGCACGCTCCACTACATTCCTTGCCTGGGAGTGACTGAGGTTGTAGTGGCTCTGCACGTCTGTCCTTGGCCGCTTATAGGGAGTCATGAGCCAGCGGCGTAATGGGTAGGCTCCGTCCCCGAGCACCAACGCCGGCACACGCACGCCCTCAATGGTGGCGGTGGGGTTTCCTGGAACAAAGACCCCTTCGTCCATGGCTTTCCTGAGGTTAGATTCCCTGAAAACAAGGGCATCATGCCTCCTGCCACTCCGCCCCACCTCGGCATCTATAAACCGTCCGGAGAAGTCCACAGTTCCTTGCAGGAGAACAGAACAAAAGTCCTTCCTGTTCCCGTACTCCTTTATGCTTCCCCCGGGTGCACGGATAGGGATGTGGCTTCCATCGACGGCCGCAAAACAATGCGGGAATCCAAGCCTGGCAAACCCGTCCATACTCTGGAATAAGGGAAAAAAACCATGGCATGTTAGTGTGGGGTGCATCGCGTATTCGTTGCTCACCTGTCAAACAAGAAAAAATTTTTTAAGGGAAAAGGGCATAGAATGACACTCACCGCTCCAAGGCGGTCTCCGAGGCACACCACTTTGCTGAACAATTCCGCCTCCATGGCGAGGCAGAACTCCTTAAGGATATCGCCAACCGTTGTGACTCCGAGTCCGAATTGCTGGGCTACTGTCCGGAAGTACTGAGGGGTGGCCAAGTACCACAATGTGGCTGCCACCCTTTTTTCCACTGGAACGGGGCGCCGCATGCCAGTGACTTGCCTTTCCATGCGGCCACGTAGAGCCTCCACGAGTTCAAAAAATGTTCCCCTAGACATTCTAAAGTTGGCAATCCAGTGGTCATCATCCCAGCGAGACCACACAAAATTTTCCCACCAGTCAGAGGATCTTTCGTCCACCCAGAACCGGGTGGGGAACCGGACCTCTGCCAGAGCTTGCCAGTGCTTCTTTGCCGCCATGGTTGCCCGTAGAGAACGTCTTCTACTGGTGGTCATCGTTCCGGCAATACGTTCTCGGTAGTCCTCGATAGCAGCCCTCCTATGCCGCACGGTGGTATGGATACGCTGGACTACCGCAAGCATCTGAGCCAACAATTGAAAAATAATCCTCTCCATTGCAACGTTAACCTGTGCTGCGGGCAGTAGGCTACGCAAACAAAGAGTGAGGCCGACCACGTGTCTGCCTAGGTGCATATAAGCAGGTAACCTGTGGGCGTGTACTGTGGGCGGGGATTAACCTATCAAACATATCAATGCATCAACCTCTGGTTCATAGAAAACAATAGAAAACACGTTCCAACAGCGCCAATGATTTGACGATGACGCGTTGCTACGGGGTTTCCTGGTTTTTTTTTTTTAAAAAGGGAACCCCGACAAGTCCGGCTTTAGGGTCGATGTCAAAGGTGTGCCTGCAGTTTGATTGACGGGCACGGGAGGCCAGAAGCGCTAAAAAGGGACCTCCTTTGTAGCGATAAGACGGAGACCGGAAGCCTGTGGGTTACGAAAGTGACGAGAAGTGAAAGTGCTAAATTCCGCAAAAACCGCAGCTGTGCGTTACGGGCACAGCTAGTTACATTTTGCTAGTTAAAGTAGTGATTTCGCAAACAGCAACCAAATAGCCACTTTAAGCTCTGTGCGAAATGGCCCTCAATGTAATCCCCCATAAGAAAGCCAGCTTGGTGTAGTGGTTAGGAGTGCAGACTTCTTATCTGTGTTTCCCCACACGCGACCAGCTGGGTGACCTTGGGCTCGCCACAGCACTGAGAAAACTGTTCTGACCGAGCAGTGATATCAGGGCTCTCTCAGCCTCACCCACCTCACAGGGTGTCTGTTGTGGGGAGAGGAATGGGAAGGTGACTGTAAACCGCTTTGAGACTCCTTTGGGTAGAGAAAAGTGGCATATAAGAACCAACTCTTCTTCTTCCTTCTTCTAATATTAAACAAGACATCAAGTTGCTTGTAAAAGCATGTTGCGTACTATCAGGGAAGTTGGTAGCTTTTACAAAAAACTATTATTTTTATTTATTTACTTAATTTATATCTCATCTTTTCCCTAATGGTGACCCAAAGTAACATATGCAGTTCTCCTCACAACAATCCTGTAGGTAGATTAGGCTAAAGTTGGCAACTGCTCAAAGTCACCCAATAAGTTTCCACAGCAGAGTGAGCGATTTGAACTCAGATCTCCCAGATCTGAGTCCAACACTCTAATTACTACACCGTACCAATAGTAAGAGCCTCTTGTGGCGCAGAGTGGTAAGGCAGCAGACATGCAGTCTGAAAGCTCTGCCCATGAGGCTGGGAGTTCGATCCCAGCAGCCAGCTCAAGGTTGACTCACCTTCCATCCTTCCGAGGTTGGTAAAATGAGTACCCAGCTTGCTGGGGGGTAAAACGGTAATGACTGGGGAAGGTACTGGCAAACCACCCCGTATTGAGTCTGCCATGAAAACGCTAGAGGGCATCACCCCAAGGGTCAGACATGACCTGGTGCTTGCACAGGGGGTACCTTTACCAATAGATTGAAATGGGTAGCCGTGTTGGTATGAAGTAGCACAATGAAATCAGAATCCAGTAGCACCTTTAAGACAACAAAGATTTATTCAAGGTATGAACTTTCGAGTGCAAGCACTCTTCCTCAGACTATGAACTTCCATCATGACAGCGGGAATATAAAACAAAAATTAATTCTGTTAAATTAGTAAACTGTGTCACGCATCCAAATACAGCATGATAATTCTTTGCCAAAACAACCAATCAGTCCCCTCAAATTCAGTTGTAGTTCACAAAAACATAGGAGAAATAGAACTGACTATGTCAGTGATCAGTGGCTCCCACCCCACCATTTGCTGCTGGCCCCATCTGTCTCCACCCAAGTGAATTGCTCCGCTGGCACCTATCTCATCCCAAGACCAGGGAGTGAAACTCAAAATTCCATTACATATCACTACCATCCCCTTACAGTCACATTATCCCAAATAAAACAAATTTGTTTAACTTGTTCCTCACAATTTATTTTATCCACAAAACTGGATTATCCCTGTGATGTAGTGCTAGCAGGATGAGAGCAGCCAGCAAGACACTTGCACAAGACACGTGAGTTACCAAAGTCGCTGAAGTAGTGAGATTTCCAGCTCTAGTGCTTGCCTCAAGCCTGCCTCCCTCTATCTTTACCTGGAACGGGGCTTTCTATTTAAAAAAACACAAAATACTGCATGGAGCAAGGAATAGACATACAATAGCCCAGGCAGAGCACAAAATAAACTTTCCCCCACCATTTCCCCCCATTTTTTTAGAAGTTTTAAGGCTCTGGATTGCAAGAGGGCTTGCAGTAAAAGGAGCCCTGTGTATCTATGAAACGATGCATATGTGTTTAAACAAATAAGTCATTAAAAAAATCAGCTTGCAGTCCCTTTAAAGGAGGGAGAAAGGTGATTGGCTGCCTGTCTTGATTGACAGAGGGAAGAGAGGAGCATGTATAGCACGTTTCCCCCATCCGCCATTTCAAGCAGGCGTGTGAAATGTTAGGGAGCGTTAGACGGCAGCAGAGGAGCCAGCAGGTGAGGAATTCCGGGAGGCACTTTTTTTTAGTGTAAAGCCATTGCCTAACGCTGCTATTTTTTCTGTATAGAATGGCCCATTCAAATTTAGAACTATTATGGGAATCCAAGCACAGATGCATAGTATTAACAAAATGCATATTTATTTGTTTCAATGACTTATGTACCATCTTGTAAGGTTCTGGTGTATAAGGATTTCTTTTGAAAAATCAAATAAAACAAAGCATTTCTAGACTGACCTGAATGCCAGTCATTTTGAATGCCTCTGAGTGCTGGTCTCAAGAATGTAGAGAAATTCCTTTACAGCAGGCTGATGATGACATCCTCCAGACAAAGACATTTCAGATTCTTCAGACAGATAACCCTCAGAACAGTTTCACACGAGGTAAGGCGAAGTAGAAAAGAGGATTCAGGTAGGGGCAACAAAGGCGCGCGCACACACAAACACACACACACAGAGCGAGAGAGAGAGAGATCCTTAATTCACCAAGAGTTGTTATTCTTCATATTATCATTGTGTACACCCTCAATTTACTTTACAGAGTCTATGTAAAAGGTCCCTCACATAAAGAAGTTTTCAGACAATGGAGAAAATTAGAAGTAGGAATAAACAGGGAGAACGTATATTTGGCTCTAGATACATTTACTTAGGACTAGATTCAGGGGAACTAAAAAGCTTTTGCCACATTATCCGTCTGTCCGTCCGTCCGTCTGTCTTTTATTTATTTTTAAATGTTATTATTTAGAAATAATACACTACGTATTACAGAATTACTTTTTAAAAAAGACTAAGCTGCTAGTTTACACTACAGAAAAGAAAAAAATAAATCTTCTGGAAAACAATTTCCAGGAAAAAAAGAAGAGAAAAAGACTTTTTAAATAATATCATAATATCACATCACTTACTACATTCCACATGTTTTTCAGACTATAAATATACCATTTATTTTATTTATTTATTACTGAACTTCTGTATGCCAACTCCTGGACCAGCTGGCTCGTGGAGGTTCATGACAAGAGAAAAACATAAGACAAGATACCTTCTTGCTGATAGAAATACAATACAAAATACAATACAATCATCCTAATTTAAAATTGTAAAGATGGCAGGCATAACAACCCCTAACTGGACCCATATACATCGCTCCTCCATTCCTGGCAGTGTCAGTCCGATGTAAAGCTGGGTAATGGTAGTCCCCAGAGGATCCAGATGCCACAAGGGCAGGGGAGGACCTGATCTTATTAGCCCAGCCCCAACCAAAAGCCTGGCAGAAGAGCTCCATCTCGCAGGCCCTGTGGAACCCAGAGAGCTCCAACAGGGCCCTCAGCTCTTTTGGGAGCTAAGTCCACCAGTTAGGGACCAGGTCTGAAAAAGCCCTAGTCCAGGTTGAGGCCAGGTGTACTTCCGGGATCCTCAACAGATTCATACCTGCAGAACACAATGTCCTGTGGGAGGGGGCATAAGGAGACAAGCTGTCCTGCAAGTAGGCAGAACCCAAGCCTCATATAGCCTTAAAAGTCAAAACCAATACTTTGAACTTGAGTCTGTACCAATTGCAGCTTCTGAGTCAGGGACAAAGGTAGACCCAAATAGAGCAAGTTACAGAAGTCTATTCTGGAAGTGACCAGCCCCTATTCCAACCAGCAAGCAGCAGGAAGAGGACAGATAAGCCCCAGTTTCAGCACTTATTGGAAGAGTACTCTCTCCCTCTTGGTGGCACACCCCCCAGGAAGGGCTTTCAGATAGGGAGTGCATTGTCTGCCTGCAATTTAAACTAATTGGCCCTCATTGACAGATTGCAATTTGAACTGATTGACCCTCATTGGCAGAGTGTTCTCTCCTCATTGGCTGCACTCTGCCAGGGAGGGCCAATGAGGTAGGGATTGAGTTGTCTTCATGCAATTTGAACTAACTGGCCATCATTTGTAGATTGCAATTTGAACTGATTGGCCCTCATCCACAGAATGCAATTTTCACTGTTTGGCCCTAATTGGCAGAGTGAAATTTGAACTGATTGTCCCTCACTGGCAGAGTCGTAACTCCGTATTATCAGCACACCCCCAGGACAAAGGTTGTGAGTGAGTTAGCTGCATGCAACTTCAACTTTATAATGTGTAGTGATATTGATAGTGATTATGAGTCAAATGCTTCAGCAATCTATCTACCAGTCATCTTAAACCTTTTAGTTGGGCTCTTCAGCAACCTGAATGGAAGAGAAATTATAGTTTGTTTAAAATCCACATTTTATTATTTATTTATTTTTTTTATTTATTTTTTATTTTTTATTTTTTATTTTATTTTATTTTATTTTATTTTATTTTATTTTATTTTATTTTATTTTATTTTATTTTATTTTATTTTATTTTATTTTATTTTATTTTATTTTATTTTATATTTAAATATATATACCGCCGTTCCTGATTGGGCTCATGGCAGTTCACATAATAAAAGAATATAAACACAACAAAACCCATAAAACCCTGTAATTTTGATGTACCAATCTAAGATGTTTGTAAGACTGCAACAAAACACTTGCCATGGGGCAGTGGTAAAATAATAATGATGCAGACACCAATAGTAAAGAGTAATTAAACTGGAAATAACATTAATAAAGAAACATAGCATAATATCTTATAATTATCAGCCTTCCTTTCACAGTGTTTAAGGAGATTGGAATGAACAGCCAGTCAAAAATTCTCTCTGATGTAACTAGCTAACCCAGAAAATTTGGGCCAGGGTCCAAATGCATATATATCAGAGTACTGCTCAAGGTGACTTGCAATTTAAAAGCACAGTATTAAAATATGAGTCATTAAAACAGTAGGAATGAAGAGAAAAGGCAGCTCACAATGTAGCAGTTGTTTCCCAAAAAGTGCTGAAAAAATGAATCAAAAAGTATTTTAAGGCAATTCAACAGTGAAATATAATAGGAATTTATTCATGACCATTCTGAAGATGCAGCAGCAATATTTTTCAAAAATTTCCTAGCGATCAATTTACTTCAAAGTGTCCAGATACATTGGACTCATGGCTAGTACAACATAATCCCACCTGGGTGAAGGGAGATTTTGTGTGTATTTCGAATGGAACAGGGAAGATTGGGGAACAGGATTGATGGAAGTTATAGGAACCTTTTATGACATGTAAGAATATGTATTTTTTCATTGTGTATTGTCTGGAAGATGTTCTTCAGCCTGCTTCTTTTTCTCTGATGAATTTCTGATTTTTGTTTGTTATTTTTACAGCACTTAACATTTGTATGTTATTATTTACAACAAGATCTGCTAAGGCAGGTAATAGTTAAAACATTTTTTTTAAATATCATTTAAAAAATCATAAAACAAAAGAAAACCAAAACTTTTAACTCAGCTATTTCTCTTCTTAACTGGGCCAGAATCACTCCAATTTACTAGATTTCTTTTTTTTTAATGTCGTGAATGAGATCTTCCTTGATCCACTCACTCTCTTACCCTCCATTCCAGTCCATGTTCAGCACTTAACTGACTCTTCTTCAACTGTTAGTTTCCAACTGTCATTCCTTAACTGACTCTCCTAGCAGAATTCCATTCAGACAGCCTAACACTCAAAGGTTCTCAGACTCATTTAGGTATTAATTCTTGATGGACTATCACAGCATTCTTGGCCACAGCTGCCACCTGCTTATCTAGTAGTTGGCCTGGTTTTAGGAGCATCCCCAAGCTATGGACCTGGTCCTTCAATGGGAGTGAAACCCCATGCAGAAAAGGAGAGACTATAAATTCTGGGTGAGGCCTTCTGTTCACTAAATAGTCATATATTCCATCTTTATATCAGTTTTACTGAACACTGAAAAACAAGTAAAACTGTTAATGGAAATATTAACAATTTAGATCTTCAGAAAAATCAGTAGTTTTGTTCCAACAGGGGATAATCCATTTCAGAAATAGGATGTTCAAATCAAAATAGTGCAGTTAAGAATTTGATACATTATGTATTTATTAGCATCGCCAGATGTCCTCTTTTAGAGAACATTCTCTTTTTTGGTGTCTGTACCCTCTTGGGCTTTAAAAAAATGGATGGCAATGTCCTCTTTTGGGGTAAGAAGGTAAGTGATATTCCTAGTTAGTAGCAGTTATTATAGCTTAAATCAGGGGTAGTCAAACTGTGGCCCTCCAGATGTCCATGGACTACAATTCCCAGGAGCCCCTGCCAGCGAATGCTGGCAGGGGCTCCTGGGAATTCTAGTCCATGGACATCTGGAGGGCCGCAGTTTAACTACCCCTGGCTTAAATAGTAGGAGTATTTGAAATGAGATTTATCATGGTGATCACTTGTTTGAAGTTGTCAGTCTGGAAATATGTCTTTTTTTTGTTTTTCAAAATATGGTAATCCTAATGTATATGGGGGGGGGGGTGTCCATAAGTAATACATGTCTGCAGTGAGTGCAAAACTATCCTGATTCTCTTCTGTGAATCCTGGTTGTTAATGTCTATATTTGCCAGAGCATTTTTGTGTGTGCGTTTCCAGAGTTATTCATGTGCAATACTGTGCGTTCTGTTTGATTCAATTTTTGAGGCTAAACCTGTTTTACTGAACTGTGAAACCAAAGTTAGAGAAAGGATTGCAGAATGATATTCCATTATTTTTGCTTCTTGTTCAGACTGGCACACTGCTGCTGCTACCAGTTGAAAAGTATAGATCTCTAATAAAAATTTTGATGAAGCATACAAACAAGATAAATGAAGAAAAAAATGAAATTTGCCTGAGCATATTTTAATCTGCATTTCCAAATATAAGGCAAAGAAACATAATTTAATTGCAATACAAAGTACAACTGGTGGATGAACAATGCTTTGTCTCTATTGCATGTCTGATAGATAATATTGGACAACTGATCCCCATGTCTTCTCTTTTTTGTTCTAACTCCCCCAGATTAGAATTATTGGCTATCTCAGATTGATGATTGTTCTATTTAATTTGATACCTATCCTGTATTTTTAATTATTAATGTCCCATAAACAATTTTATAGGGTATTTTTCTATAAGATAGACCATACTTGTGTATGTACAACTCCAGCATAACCACAGGGTCTACTTTCCCATGCTCTTTTCAGTATATGACTGTGAGAGAAGGAAATAAACATGCAGAAGAATCTATATTCCCTGGGGGGGGGGGGGAACCTGGATAGGAAAATGTATTTCCTTCGTTCCTATTGATAGAAGATGCAGGCTTAGTAATGAGATCTCAGTTAACACATTTGTTTTTCCCATCCAATAAGCAAGAAGCTTTTTGTGGGGGGAAAAAAATCTACCTAGACCATTTAGTGAGAAAGAACACGAGCTGCTAATTAGAAGTGATAAAGAACATTGATAGATAATCTGGTTCAAAAACTGCAGGCTAGCCCAAGGAAACAAAAACAAACAATATTTATAAATAAAATAATAAAATAAATATAAATAAAAACAAATGAATAATTAATACGAGACAAAGAATCAAAACATGAAGGGAATCCTTTGTCAGATATCAAACTGCAAACTATTTGACAAACCTCATATTATTTACTCCAAAAATGTTTTAAATGTATCACACTGGAATTATATCTATTTTGAGGCAAACTGTAGCAGGTGTAGTGGCTATAGTCTCGGAATAGGATCTGGGGGCTCCAGGTTCAAATCTCCACTTTACCATGGAAGCTGGCTAGGTGGCCTTAAGTCAGAATACAGTCTCAGCCTAAACTTCTTCACATGGTTGTTGTGCAGATGAAATGGAGAAGGGGAGCATGCTTTAAGGCACTGGAGGCCCTGCAGGGGAGAAAAGTAGGGTATAATTTAAAAAATTCCAAAAGGGCATTATAGAATTAAAAGTATAGCTTAGATCTTATGCTGCAGTACAGTAGTAGCATTCACACATAGAAACTTTCTGACACTGTTCCTCCTGTGTAAGTGAATGCCTAGGAACAGTACTGGGGCAAATTGGGCTTGTGAAATGCAAGGGAGAAACAGTAACACTAATGCCTTCCATTAGCAACTTCCCCATACTTAGAGTAAGGGGAAAAGGAGGATCTGGGTAATTACCGGCCCATCCGCTTGACATCTGTAGCAAAATTCTGGAACAAATCATCAATTGATGGTCCTTGAACAGCTGGAACAGAGAGCTGTGGTTTCTAAGACTCAGCATGGGTTTCACAAGAACAAGTCATGTCAGACCAACCTTATCTCTTTTTGAGAAAGTGACTACCTTGCTGGATCAGGGGAATGCTGTGGACATAGTTTATCTGGATTTCACTAAAACTTTGGATAAGATTCCATATGATATTCTTGTTGACAAGTTGGTAAAATGTGGTATGGATCCTGATTCTGTCAGGTAGAACGATAACTGGTTGACAGATCGTACCCAAAGGGTACTTGTTAATGGTTCAGCATCCTCTTGGAGAAGAGTGACAAGTGGAGTGCCCCAGGGATCTGTCCTGGGGCCTGTGTTGTTCAACATATTTATTTGACTTGCAGGAGGGCATCTTGGGCTTCAAGATGATGCATACACATTGTTGATGGCTTAAACAAGGCTACAGCTTTATTATTAACTCCACAGGTGTGCTGGCACAGCATGGGAGAAGGAGCCTGACTTGTAGTTACCTGACCACAAGAACCCAGATCCCAGCGACACTCTGTGGCCCACCCGTTTCCCCTACTGGGAGCCCGGGTCCCCTTGCCACTGGGATCCCATCCAAAGGAAGCATCCAGCAGTGCCCTGCGGCCCACTCAGTTCTCCAGTCAGGAATGTATGACCCCTTGCTGCTGGATTCCCACTATAGGGAAGTGCCCTACCTGGGGTGCTAAGAGAAAGTGCAGACTTCCCTGTGACTCACCCCAGGCCACCTGGCACAGTAAACCCTGGGGTGCCAAGAAGAGGCATACACCTCCCTTGGTCCCACCCCGAGCTACCTTGCACTGCGAGCACCAAGCCTCTCCTGTTGGGTTGGCCACACTCGCAGACCTGCCACCTCATAAGGAGGTCCCATACCTGGGGAGTCCAATACATAGACTGTACTCCCCCCAAAACAGGTTCCATCCCATGCTGAACTGCCAGTTGTGACAAAATGTAACTGAAATGTAATGAACAGGGGCCCTCCCAGCTCAACAAATATAAATCCAAAATACCAGGGTGGGTGGGTGGGAGGGAAGCAGTTCCAGTGACAGTTCTGGTAGCTGAGATTGGGCTCCCCGCATGAGGCGCCATTTAAGGCGCTCTGAGTCCACACCTCCTCACCTTGCATCCTGCCAGTGCCATGCCTGTCCTGCATGACACTGGCTTCCCCTCCCCCAGCGTGTCTTCTTTACTACCCAGCTCCTCTGCTTCTTCAATGGCAGCTGCAGGTTAGTCTTCACCGCTATGAATGATTTGGATGAGGGATTAGAGGGGGTACTACTTAAATTTGCAGACAATACTAAACTGGGCGAGGTAGCAAACACAACAGAAGACAGAATCAGAATACAGGATGATCTTGATAGGCTCGAGAAGGGGGCTAAAATGAATAAAATGAAATTCTGCATTTAGGTAGGAAAAACCATGTACACTATTATTATTATTATTATTATTATTATTATTATTATTATTATTATTATTATTATTATTATTATTATTATTATTATTAGATTTATTTCCCACCACTCCCTACAGCAGGGGTAGTCAAACTGCGGCCCTCCAGATGTCCATGGACTACAGTTTGAAGTCCATGGACATCTGGAGGGCCACAGTTTGACTACCCCTGCCCTACAGGCTTGTGGCGGGTAACAATAGTCTTAAAATCCCCCATTAAAATCCCCGTTAAAGGACTATAAAAATACCCAACATGGCGGAAAATACCACTCTCCCCTCCCCAAACAAGGGCATTGGGGGATGGAGGGTGATGATGACTACTTCCAACCCCCCAGGGTTCTTCCTCGCCAAACCCAGCCCCATATAGGAGTCTTAGTAGACCATACATTGAACATGAGTCAGCAGTGTGACTTGGTGGCTAAAAAAAGCAAATGGGATTTTGTGCTATATCAAATGGAATATCGTGTCCAGATGATGGGAGGTGATGGTACCACTTTACTTTGCTCTGGTTCAGCCTCACCTGGAGTACTATGTTCAGTTTTGGGCATCACAGTCAAAAAGCGATGTAGACAAAGTGGAGCGTGTTCAGAGGAGGCCCTAGGGAAGCACGCCTAGCCTCGACCAGGGCCAGGGCCAGGGCCTTTTCGGTCCTGGCCCCCACCTGGTGGAATGAGCTCCTGGGAGAGCTGCAGGCCCTGCAGGACCTTTCAACGTTCTGCAGGGCCTGCAAGACGGAGCTCTTCTGCCAGGTCTATGGTTGAGGCTGGGGCTGGGGCTGTTGTGGTACATCGACTGCTCTCCCCCGGGCTTCTTCTTGAACATCATTGACCTCCTTCTCATCCACCCCACCCTTTTTTTAGGAAGGGGATCTTATTATTGTGCCGCCATGCTGTGACATTTTAAATTCTTTTAATGGGAGTTTTAATGGGGTTTTAAGACACTGTAACCCACCACGAGCCATTTGGGAGTGGTGGGAAATAAATCGAAGTAATAATAATAATAATAACAACAAAGCCTGGAGTGGAGACGACTGAGAGGGGATCTGATAACCAGCTTCAAGTATTTAAAAGGCTGCCATATAGAGGCAGAGTTGTTCTCTCTTGACCCAGAGGGACGTACCAGAACCAATGGAATGAAATTAATTCAAAAGAAATTCCATCTAAACATCTGGTAGAAGTTCCTGACAGTTAGAGCGGTTTCTCAGTGGAACAGGCTTCCTCGTGAGGTGGTTGGTTGTCCATCTTTGGAAATTTTAAAGCAGAGGCTGGATAGCCATCTGACAGAGAGGCTGATTCTGTGAAGGCTCAAGGGGGTGGCAGGTTACAGTGGATGAGCAATATGATTGTGAGTGTTCTGCATAGTGTAGGTGGTTGGACTAGATGACCCAGTAGATACCTTCCAGATCTATTATTCTATGATCCTATGATTCTACATCCTGCTTGCCAACATTCTTGCTTGTGCAACACATGGGGTATCATCAATGGTAGCACATTATTGTGACTTCATCAGTTTCTTGAAAAAAAATACCTGTGTGTTTGCCATACACTGTGTAATCCACAGGCAACATCTGGTTGCAAAAAAAACTAAGTGGATGACTTCAGAAATCACTGGGCACTTTTATCACAACAGTAAATAGAATAAAGGCACATGCTCTCAATTCCTGACCGTTTTGACAGCTGTGCACTGAGAATGATGAAGATTTTGAACATTTGTTGTTGCACGCAGACGTTAGATGGCTATCAAAGGGAAACTGCATGAGATGTTTCTATTCACTTTTTGAAACAGACTCCAAGACTCCAATTCTGTTCTCTGTGATGAACTAAGAAAAAGCAAGCATGATATTGCTTACTTTGCAGATGTATTTACAAGGTTCAGCAAAGTTAATTTCTTACTGCAAGGAAACAATGTTAACATTACCAAAATTAAATTGGTCCTCTCCATATTTCCGTTGAAGTTACAGTTATACGTAACATAGCCCATCATGAGCTCTTCCAGTTTTCAAGTCCCTCTGAACTGGAGAAGGAGAAGAGCATACCAGAAGGTGACCTTCAAGTGTATTGTGCACACCTGGATGAACTGCACAGAGACATGTCTGACAGATTTCAGGACCTCTGTTTGCTTAAAATACCAGACTGGGTGATCGATCCAGTCTTAGATATCAGCAGTGAGGAGACAGGAATGGTGGAGAAAGAACTGCTTTTGCTCCAAAATGACATTGAGCTAAGGCCAAAGTTCAAAAAAATCATATCAAGACTTTTTGTTACAAAAAATATTTCTGATTGCTACCCAGCACTGTGGAACAAAGTCAGGTTGTACTTTATTGCCTTCCCAATATCAAAATTACTAGAGTGGGGCTTCAGAGCAGTCACCCAGCTTTTTTCCAAGCAAAGAAACAGACTGAAAATTGCTGAGCATGAAGATCTAAGACTTCTTCTTAGTGCCTTCCAGCCTAATGTTGAGAAGCTGCTATCCCTTTACCAAGCCCCTCCATCCATTTATAACTTTGAAGACAATGTGGTTACAGATGAAAATCAAATTTACGGTTGCAAATTGCTAAAACAGCTAAATAAAATCATGTCTTTACTAGGTTATGTTTTATTTCTAAGTTTGTATAATACAATCCGAATTTTTTGTAGACCTAACACCAAGAAAGAGGTGCGTGTTCATATGTGTGTGGAGGGCACCAGGGATGTGGCCTAGGAGCCAAGGGGGCAGCAGCCTGAAAAAGTTTGGGAACCACTGTTGTAGAGCAGGAGTAGTCAAACCTGTGGTCCTTCAGAGGTCCATGGACTACAATTCCCATGAGCCCCTGCCAGAGTTTGCTGGCAGGGGCTCATGGGAATTGTAGTCCATGAACATCTGGAGGACCACAGGTTGATTACCCCTGTTGTAGAGGATCAGACACCAGGGTAGTGTTCCCTGTGTGTTTAGTGTGTTGAATCTGCAAACGACATTTTCCACAAAAGCATGTTGCTGGGATTATATCTTCCGAGGGGGGGGGGGTTAACTTGGATCTCCTAGAGCCAATCTGAATATAACTTAGATGGCATGTAAAGGAGCATCAGGGGGAGGATCCCTGTGCGTTTGATGGCTCTAGCTTATAAGGGTCATTTCTCTACACTCCCTAAACCTATCATTCCTCAGAAAGCCCTTTCCTGAGGGCACCTTCTTTGGTGGGTCATAAATCAAATCTCTTAAATCCAATCCTCATCTATTTTGGAGGGCAGATAGACAGATAACTCTGCTGAATTGTTGTTTCTGGCATGTCAGGGAGCTTTCTACCACGTCATATACCTCACAAACTGAACCAGTGCGTAAATATTTTTGGCACAGCTCACGGACCAGGCATGCCATGAACCATGAACCAAAATAAACTGCGTTTTCCCAGTTTGTGTCTTTCCCTACTACTGTGATTCACCTAGAATGATTGTCACCCAGCAGAAAATTTACATAACCAATAGCTATATAATAAGTTAATGTACTGGTTGTTTTTCTTTTATCTTAATTGATTCATACATCCTTTATTATTTGCAGGGCTTGTTACTTTTAGCAGCTAAACGACTGACAGTCAACAGGTACAACCTTTCCCTGGCCAGGAAATGCTGTGAAGGAGGGCTGCTGGATTTCTGACTATTCCATGGCAGTGCAAAGTATAGAGACCCTGCTAGGCAGTAGCCCAGTCATCAGCAAATCTTATGAAAACACCCATTTCAATCCATACTCAATTCATGATGACTAGCGGGACTTGATAATGAAATGACTGATAAAGAAATACACATTACTTGGAGACTGAAAAAGTCCCCATGAATTAGATAGCTCAATGTGACACTGGTCTTTTCCAGATTGCCTTAACATTCACCTTTCCTTCCCCAATGTTACCGTTGTTTTTTTCTTGTGTCCAGACAACGCTGTCAACATTTCAGTGCTGTCCCATTTCTTCCTCCTTTCTCTTTAAAACTGCTTTCTCCTGTACTTTTTGTTTATGCAAAATGAATTTACAAGAAAGCCTCTTTCTTAGAAAGTGAACATTCTCCTCCCCCCCCCCCCCTTTGAGAATTACTGCCCAAACCTACCCAAAAACGGCAGGTTTGGACAATTTTGACAATCTGCATGCTGGTGGCAAAACATTTCAGGGCCGGAAGGCACCTGCACTGTAACAAGCAGTCACTCCTATTAAGAGTGCCCACACCAGCAGCTAGTCCTTGCCCTCTTTATTTCACTCAAAATCCAGAGCAAATGATTGCATGTCCCTGTTTCTTTTCAAATGAATTTTGATATCATTTTTAGTCTTTCTTGGTACTGTCGGGTTAATCTGGTGGAAGATTCATAGTGCAGGTGGTTTAGTGGATTAAGTTTACATGAAAAGGTATTCAAGGCCAGGCAGCTCAGTTCACTTTCACCAAACCCCCTGATATTCATAGAATGTTGAAAGCAAGAGTAGAAGCAACAGTAGCAGCTGTCCAGGGACTCCTCGTTCATTCTTCTGGCATGCCTCTTAGAGCTCAGAGGGATAGAGGGGGCAGAAACGGGGGCCATGCCAAGTCCAGAGGTTGGGGTGGCAGATGCTCTCACCACCCCTAAGCCCATCCCAAAGAAAAAGTTTGCTTGGAGAAGCAAGGCAGTGCTACTGAGACCATGGCCTTTTGGGCTTTTCTGTGGTGAGGGAACCAGGAGAAATCACCCATCAGAAAGTTCCAGGATCAGGACCTCAGAGTGGATGATAAGCAGGTTACTGACCCATAGGGGTGGATAGGGAAAAAGAGAAGTCATGGCAGGTGATTAGGGTATGAGATTGTCTCCTTCAGGATGCTTTAGTGTAGTGTAGTGGCTGCCAGCTTGGTGTACTGGTTAAGAGTGCCGACTTCTAATCTGGTGAACCAGGTTTGATTCCCCATTCCTCCACATGCAGCCAGCTGGGTGACCTTGGGCTTGCCAGGGCACTGATAAGGCTGTTCAAGCATTAATATCAGGGCTCTCTCAGTCTCACCTACTTCACAGGGTGTCTGTTGGGGGAGAGGAAAGGGAAGGGGATTGTAAGCTGCTATGAAACTCCTTTTGGTAAAGTGGGATAGAAAAACCAACTCTTCTTCTTCCTCTTCCTCTTCTTCCTTGAGGCTGCTGTAGTACTTCAGCACATGCACAAAACAAAAGCAACCCCCCCCCCACCCAATGTGAATCTGAAGGGATGGAAGATTGGCGGGGGAAAACTGAGGGGAAAATGTCAGTGTGAACTGGTCACTCTAATAGTGTGATCATTGGAACTGCCATGACACTGATGAAAACACAAAAAGTGGCTGCAGTGTAGAAAACACCTCAGTTTTGTATGGTTCAACATGGCCAGCTGTTAAAAACTAAAGGTTCAAACTCATTACAGGACTGGCTTTCATTTAGTTGGGAAGGGCCCTTCCTTTTCTCAGGATATATAAGAATTTAGGCTTCTTATCACAAGGCTGTGGATCAGTAACTGGTTTTTTCCCCTCCTCCATTTGCATGCAAAGGATTATTTCTTCATCATGCACCTGTGCTATGAATAAGCCAAAAAGATGCAGTAGAGTCAGCGGAAAAAAGTATGCCCTGCAGGTTTAGCTTGTACTTTTGACATTTACACAGCATTCTGCTCTAGTGTTTATTCTATTTTTTCCCTTTCTTAAAAAAATTCTTTTGAAACCTTGGTACTACTTGACTGAAACATAAAAACAGAGGAAATCAACTTTGTGCATAACAGAGGACATAAGTAAAAGTTTGATACATTTGAATTAATATATTGCAGGGAATGCAAGTTGCATCAAAAGAATAAGTAGAAAAAAGCATTACTTAAAGGGACTAACAGAAGGCTATTAGGCTGAAATGGCTGGTCCATTTTGCTTCCCCGTGCTTGGAAGCAGGGTAAGTGAAATGGATGTGTCAAATTGCTCACAGCTATTTAAACCCAACAGCTGGGGGCAGATCCACCTTGCTGTTAGGTTTAAATGGCTGGCAGCCATTTCATTGATTTGTTTTGCTTCCCCTCCACTTCCAAGATGGAGAAGACAAACCAATCAGTGAACTGGCTTGCAGACATTTCAGCATAATGGGTTTGGCTGAAATGGCTGTGAGCCATTTCACTGGTACATTTCACTTTCCTCTGCTTGGAACTTGTTTGGTTTAAATGGCCTAACCATCAAAAGTCTGGTAAATGTTCAGGAGAGGCTCCTTCTCCTAACATTGGTTTGGAGGCTACAAACAGGGCCAAGTTTGTGCAGAATTTTGGCTCCTCCTTAATGTGTATGTATGTATGTATGTATGTATGTATCAACTGATATAGTCATTATGAAATTAGAGTTTGGCTTGCATTCTTGAAAAACTGGCCTTAAACAGTTTAAAAAGTGTTCACTGAAGGCTCTCCAACTTGTGATGAATGGGTCACCTGTCAAGTTCTGACTGGCAAGTTTTCCACTGGCAATGATGTTTGTTCCCATCTTCTGGATGATTATCATAGAAGTTTCTTTCTCTCTTCTGGATGATTGCCTTATGTCACCCTCCCTTTTCATACAGCAAAAAACATTATATAATATAATGAATATAAAAACAAGCTTTCAAAAAGTTTCCTGCTTTTAAAGTCATGAAGCATCATCTTCATGTCTCCAGGAAGTGCCCATTCATCCTTTTGCAGAGCATGCTTAGCTTGGATTTATGATTACCCTCTAGGGTAACCATCTTATGCCTTGTAAGGTAGCCTACTTCTCCCACAATTCCAAAAATGGGAAGCTCTGTTTTCTACTGCACAGGAAAGAACTAGATTATTTCTATTGCAAAGTAAGACCATCCACAGCCACAGAAGACAATCTTATGTGATACAACTACATGCATGGTCCTAGTGCTTTTTAAAAAGTCAGTACTAATATATAATTTTGCATTAATTTTCATCAATGCCCCCCACCCAGCACTTGGAAGAACCCCTCCAAAATGTGCTGATACTCAGTGCTGGTGAATCCTGGCACTACAAAAGTTCAGCATGGTCCTGATTTTCAGTAGCTCTTTCAAGCAATTACTTAGTTCCAAAATGAAACGAAATAATTGGAAGACCTTTTATAAACCAATTCCCAATGGTTAGAATTAGGCCCAGCTGGGACAGCCAAGAGTCATCCAGCTGTTAGGAAACTATTCACTACTAGTTCTGTATTTAATTGTAGGGAGCAGTACAAAGAGAAATTCCCAATCTGTATTATTAATTCTAAACAGTTGGTATTGCCAGGTGTTCTGCCAGCAGGCAAGAATGGCATTGGGGAATAAATGAATGGACATCTGTACCTGTGCAAAGGTAAAGTTCAAGCATCCCTGATGATAACACTGTGCAACAAGCAGTAGGAATACAAACAGAAGAGACCACTCTGCTAATCTGCTTCTGTTGCTTTGTTTAAAAAAATTAAAACATTCTGCTTTCTTTCCCACCAAATAAGGTTGTAACCCAAGGTTGTACGTCAAAGCATTAAAACAGTTCAACATTAAAACAAAAGTTAAATATAGTGTGTGTGTGTGTGTGTGTGTATTTCAATCAATATTTCAATAAATATTGTTTTTATTGCTACAATGCTATAAGCCGAAATGACTCTCAGGAGTGGTCTTAGTGATTCAGAGCTAAAAGTCTAGGATGGGCCACCAGATGGCTGCCCCTCCACTATGGAAGAGGCAGTGACAGCCATCACTGGAATCCAGATGCCAAGCTTCCAATGGCACGTGCACAAGTAGCCTCTGCTGAAATGGCTGCCTAAGCTCTGGATGGTCTGTCTCTGAGAATGTGGGGCCTTAGCCCTGGATGGATGTGCTAGCAGTGGGAGCCTGTTCTTTTTATGTTGGGAGGCAGGGTTATGGGTGGTTGTTGTACCCCAGCACAGGGCCCCGGGACCCAGGACAATTGTCCCTGTTGCCAGCTGGCTAAATCCAGCCCTGATGATTTGTAAGGAGAGATCCCCCAGTTACCTAGATTGGAGTCCACCACTCTTATTCACTCCACCAATCTGACTCTCCAGTGAGATCTAGTGATGGAAAGGTGGTTGACCCTTTGCTTCCTTCAATCAGAAGACTACTGCACTTTTACTTAGGGTTCCTTTCCAGTATAGTTTCATGTTCCTTAAACTGCTCAAATGAAACAAATTGCATATAAACCTCTTGGATTAAGCTCCAAGAGATCACTTATCATTCTTTTTATTATTATTATTGAAAGGCTCTAAAGGGAAAGAGGCAGAGAAGAGGCTTCCCTTTTTTCTCTTTCCAAACTCTGCATGGCTCTCATTTGCTTCCCCCCCTTTTCATACGTATGATAGCAATTTGCCTTCATGTGATTAAGTACAGATTAGAGCAATTGCAGAGGGGGAGGGGAAAGCTGCCAACAACTATACTTCCCACATTTACCAGCTTTTTGGCATGCAGTGGTGGCACAGTGATTCCAATCACCGCACGGCAAATGTGCCTCATTTCCCTGAGCGCTATCTGCCACATCACAAATAGAATACAGATTGATGGTAGAAGCCCATCAGCATTGGACTTATGGTTCCCTGTGCTACCATTGATGTTTCACGGTGCTCTTATTGGATTTTCATGTCCAACTACATGTGCGCCCAAACCCTGCCTCATTCCCACCACATGAATGAATAATGAAGGCAGTTCTATTTTTGAATCTGGCAGCCCTGATTCACATTGACTCCTGTGTAAAAGTTTCCAGGGAAAACCGAAGAGTGTGTCTTCAATGTTCTTCTCTCCCCCCACAGCTGCAGGTCTTGCCATGCAGTGCATAACTGGCTTATCCCATTGTAGGAAACTCATTTATTTGTGTAGAGGCAAGGCACATGGTTGATTACGTGCTGTCTCAAATCTATTACCTTGAATTATATTTACATTCTTAGCAGGTTTTCCTCCTATTCAAGGTAAGTCGATAGAATCTCTGAATATACAAAAGCAAAACACAAAAGCAGCTTAGTCAACTATTTAGAAAGAATTATTTCCTGCGCATGCGTATGTGTAAAGAAATGCTGCTAGTCTTTTGCCATTTAAGCATTTCTATGCACTTCTGGCTTGTTAGGAATGATAAAAACTCATTGAGCCAAACGGTGCTTCATGTTGAGGGTAGTATTAATCTTTTCCTGTTATACTTTATTTCTATAAAGTTGGCAGGTACATAGAAATAGCTGTTTCCTTTAAAAGCCATAATAGCCACTTAATGCAGCTGAGCTTGCATTAACTGTTTAGTATGATCCCTAGAATGTGCTGTAGAATGTGCCAAGGGCTATACCAGTCAACTGGCAAGCACAGGGAAATCACCTCTATGTTACTCCAATAGTGACAGAGGCACATAATACCCTGACTCAAAGAATGGGGAAAATATTGTATGAAACAAATTTTCATGCCTTCAGGCTTCCATGTGGAATGCCTTTATCACATGTTATATAATGCATGTATTGGATGGCAGGGGCATGTACCTATTTCGCTACTACTTGAAGACTGGGGGAATGGGCTTGCAAGTTCTTGCTTGGCTTGGAACTAAGAAAATTATGCAGCCATCCCAGGTTTCCTGCCCAGTGAGGCTTTTCTTCTTCCTCTCTCTAATGGGTGCTCCTTACTCAGCAAGCTTAATGTGGAGGAGTGAGATATCAAACCCACTTCTCTGGATTGGAGTCCACCACTCTTAATTGCTACACCATGCTGACTATCCAGTGAGATCTAGTGATGGGAAGGTGGTTGACTCTTTCCTTCCGTGAATCAGAAGGCTTTCATCTTATTTTGCCAGTGTAACACAGGCAAAGAGACTTCACCAAACCCTTTCCTTCCAACATTCAAAGTTCTCAAGGCAAGATCAAGTCCTATTAGTTCTGGGGGGAGCAACTGCAGACTGGGAAGGGCCTGTCCTTGGCCCACCCCTGCCCTGCCCTCCAGATGGAAGGGAGAGTGGAAGAACAGCAAGCTCCCTTATGTGACAATTGCTTGTGGTAGCTTCAGCAGCCACTGCCCTTGCTGTGGCAGTGGTTGTTTGCCCATATGACCCAGGCAGCTGGCTCCCTTCACACAGAAGTATGGCAAGAAGTATGGCATTTATTCTGCATGGGGGGAAACTGTCATCTTGCCACCGAAGCTGCTGTTGTTGCCAACTCTGGGAAGGGGAAATCCCTGGAGATTTAAGGGCAGAGCCTAGGAGGGGCATGGTTCAAGGACAGAAAGGGGGAACTTGTCCAGAGTCTACAGCAGCTGTTCTCATCAGAGGGAACTGATCTCTGCAATCTGGAGATGAGCTGCAATTCTGGGAGATCTCCAGGATCTACTTGGAGGTTGGCAGCCCTACCCATTTCGCATGAGATTAGTGCTGCTGAATCACCACACAGGTGGATGCTTTCCCACCCTGCACAGGGCAAGGGCTATCCCTTGCTTGGGGCCCAAGTGGAAGTCTGGGGCCCTCTGGGGAAATCCAATATTTCTTTCACTCATGCCAGAAGCTATGGTTCTGTGATGAACCTTCAAATATGCTTGAAATCTGTCTCAAATAAGTTTTGAAATTATTGAAGAATGGCTGCTTCCTGGTTCATAGCAGCAGAACACGCCTGTCCTCCATAAGCTTTGTATATAGAAGTAAATATTCTAAGCCTAAATTGATGTAAACATACACAGGCAATATTTGTACTCAATACCAACAGTTACTTACAATGAGTTGCTTCTATAAATTCTACATTAATCTTCTCAGGTTTTCCCTTGTAGAAATATGGATCAATATGAGGATATGCCATGAATCTTAATTACACACAACAGGAAAAAAAATGATTCTCAGTAGCTTCCTAACCTGTCAATTTCTTTTCAAAGCTCTGAAATCAGCTGCTGTGGCATGGATTAATGTTAAGCATATAAGGAACAACTGTGCTTATTGCAAACAAGACTTTTGAGACCTCTAGAAATACAATCACTGCAAGCAACTCAAACATACACACATACAAATGCATGTTCATCTGCCTCATGCTTACTTTTCTGTGGCAGGATAACAGCTTTCCTAAAGGAAACCTTTGTAGGAAAACAGCCACTGAGGTACACTCCAGCTGTCCAGGTTGTAGCATATTCACTTGTGCAGAGAAGCAAACAGAACTTGGAGAGCTATACAAAATTTAACAGTTCTTTGCACATTACTAGGTATTTTTTTTCCAGAGAAGTGGCTCAAACACCTAAAAATGGATCAAGAAAGAAAGAAAGAAAGAAAGAAAGAAAGAAAGAAAGAAAGAAAGAAAGAAAGAAAGAAAGAAAGAAAGAAAGAAAGAAAAGTCCTTGGTCAGGGCTTTTTCAGTACTGGCCCCAATCTGGTGGAATGAGCTCCTGGATGAGCTGAGGGCCTTGCGGGAGCATTCTGCATTCTGCTGGGCCTGTAAGATGGGGCTCTTTCGCCAGGTCTACAGTTGAGCCCAGCCCAGGAAGATCTGATACCCCCTCCCCCCCGGCAGAGGAAAAGGAAAGTTCTAGTCTCCACCAGCTGACCATTGTTGTGGGTGATGAGTTGGTGCTCGGGATCTCCCTGAGACCAGATGATAGCTAGAGCTATGGGATTTGGAACTGTCACTGCCATAGGGTTTTTTATGGGTGTTTTAGTGGGATAATATTGTATGTTTTATTGGGGTTTTTAATGTGACCTGCCATGAGCCAGCTTACTGGGAGCAGTGGGATATAAATAGAAAATGAAAGAAAGAAAGAAAGAAAGAAAGAAAGAAAGAAAGAAAGAAAGAAAGAAAGAAAGAAAGATTTATATCCATTATGGCTTTTGTACAAACTCAGATTTGCCACAGTGTTGAGTGTTTGGGGTTCAGCATCTGAGCGGTAAGTTCAGTCTCTGCTGTATTTGACCATGCAGGGAAGTGACTATTTGATTGCTCCATCATGCAGCCAAATTGATTTTGAGGGTACAATCAATCTTCTGGTTCACCATCCAACCAGATGTTAAGTACACTGAACTTACCATATGACTGTAGCCTATGTAGTATTAATCAGTGCGTAGTGCAGTCCTGTTGAAGACCTTTGGGACTAATCCTGGGCAACTTCAGAACAAAGAATTTGTGGCTTGAAGTCTTTGGAATGATTTTTCATGTTTTATTTGGAAACCATCTTGGGGGAAAAAGAATGAAGGCAGCTATTTCAGTCAGGTCAACTGACTTCTAGATATAACTGCTTAATATATGATCTTCAGACACATCCTCTCCTAGCCACTTCCAGAAACCATGCATGGAAAGAGACCTTTGTTTGCTTATTGCTCACTGTTAAAACCCAATGAAATTCAATTAGCACAAAAACAATCAGTAGGCTTTAATTTGTGTGTGGCTGTGTGCATGTGTGTCTGTGTGGCCTGCTACATTTTAAATTTGGAAAAAAATCTCCTGATTGCTGTCACAGCTATTGTATTGTCTAAATCAATTGCTGTGGTGGACCTGCTAAATTGAGAAATGTTGTCTTGAATACATAATAAGTCTCAAGCCTCGATAAAGCCTGTTGCAAGCAGGGAGAAAATACAAGGCAGGGGAATTTCTCATCTGCTACCAAACTTTCTTATTCCTTTGCTGATTTCCTCTGAGGATTCACTCAGCAACAAATAAGGCTTCAGCCTGTCCTCACAGCGCAATGCTGCATGCTGCTTGGAAAGAACTTATGCAGATGCAGCTAGTTATTTCTAAACACTGTTTTGCTTCTTTGATTTGCATTATTTTTGAGGGGGGGCAGGAATCCCATCAAAAGTGAAACTGCTTGTCCCAGCGTATTGTTTTTAATCACAAAAGTGTCACCTCTTAGGTGACATGTTAAATCGTAGGGGTATTCTTTTCAAGTATTAGTAGATCAAAACTAAGCTAAACACACCTCTCTTCATTATTACAGTTGTTATAAAGACTATCTACTCCCATATGAAACTACCCATCTTTAGAGGCCCTGGCTTAGGTGCCCCCCACCATCTGAGCCTAGACCAGTGGTAGACCAAGTTAGGACCATCTTGGTCACAGTACCAAAACGTTGGAAACTCTATCCAGGGACATATGCCTGTCTCTCTCTATTGTGAAGTCTTCCCCCCCCCTTTTGTTTTGTATTCTCTCATTCACTCTCATTGGCCCTCCTTGCTGTTTATGTGGTTATGTTTTATTTAGTTGCCTTAAATCTATAGTACTGCTTTGAAGAGCCTAGCCTGAGTGGAACGGTAGCATAAAATATCTTAAATACAAGGAGTTAACTAAGTCAACTTAAAAAGATATGTCATTTATCTATGGTTATTTTCAGATAATTCCATTTTTCTTGTACTTCAAAAGTTCAAGAAGATAATAGGGAAGGAGGGGAATAGCGAGAAGAGAGTGACTCAGCAGATATGGAACTGGCAGGGATGTATTCTAGTCAGCAGAAGTATACTGATCTTGCCACTAAACAGGATTGGACATTTATCTGTAAGTGCTCACACTGATGGCTTGGTGAATGTTTTGCTTCACTGGCAGAATATCTGCTTGGCATGCAGAAGGTCCCAGGTTCAGTCCTTGGCATCTTCTTCAGTTAACAGGCTCAGGTAGGAGGGGGTATAAAAAACTTCAGACTGAGACCCTGGAAGATCATTGTAGATCAGAGTAGACAATACTGATTTTGAGAGTCAAATGGCCTGACTCAGAGTAAGTCAACTTCATGTGTCCCTGTATATAAGTAGTCAGTGACTTATTTCAGGCTGCTGTTCTGCTCTCTGGTGCTGAAATAGACGCAAGAAGAAATGTTTTGCAGCAGGACTTCAGCACACAAACATCGCTGCAGACTCAGAATGGGGCATGGGACAAATGTTATACTTGCCTCCCTGGTAATAGACAGGTGTGTATCTAAAGGGGTAAAGAAGAAAATGCTACACTTGATTCCTCCCTGGACACTAAGCAGGATCTGCCTTCTTCTCTTACAATGTCTGTGTATCACAATCAGGAATAGGAAAATTACTGCAGGGGTCTCTGGTCTTCTTGCAGGTACGGGCACTTTTGGAACTTCAAGAATGAATAGAGCTGGGGCCAATCACAAAATGCTGAGGGCAAGCAAACTCCTATGATCGAAGCAGTTGTTTCTGAATGGGTGTTCTCTGCAGACACCAAGATGAAGAAGCCAGTGCTCCTCTGATATTGAAGGCTTGTTGTTGAAGAGAAGAAACACAGGAAATCCATTGGTAAATGCCAACTAGGGGATCACTGGACATTTTAGAAGGTTCCAGTCCAGGAAAAAAAAATAAATAACCATGATTAGGATCATGGGACTTTATATAACAAATAGTTCAACCTCTTGGGGAAAGGAAAGGAAATGGAAATGGGCTTCACTTAATCCTCTCCTCTCCATGCCTTATATGGAGATTTCCACCAATTCCTTCTAAACATAGCACTTTCCCCAAATAATGTGAGTTGTAATTTTTATTTAATTATTTATATTTATATACCGTAGCTCTCAAATGTCTTGTGGTGGTTTACAAAATTGAATAAAACACAATAAAATCCCCTAAAATACCCCATTAATAAAAATATGCCATGGCAAAATAATAACATAACAAGATGGCGAATAATAAAATGCCAACCACTCCCCCCCGTTCAGCAAGGGTCAAATAACTCTCTCTCTCTACCTGTATTATATTATACATGCCCTACGTGCTTTCCTTGGTTTCTTTTCTGTATGCTTTTGTCTGCGCATTCTGCTCATAAAATGAGGGTGCTTGTTCCTATCTATCTGAAATTTGGGGGGAAATGGAGGGGCGGGGTTGTTTCTGAATTAGTGAGTCATGCTTTTCCTATTGTATAGTAGCAGCACTCAGGGAGAATTCAGTTTATTTAAAGGAATGCAACGCAAGGTAGTTACCTGGTTTGCAGTCTGATGAGAAATTTTGCAACTGGAACATTTGAGAGGAGGGAGGGAGAACAGTTTTATTTTCTCTTACAACATTTACAAGATGGTCCAGAGCTCAAAAGTGATTAGGAAGTCAGATATGGGCTTTTTGCACTTTTTTTTTGGGGGGGGGGGGGGTGATTCTAGCCTTTGTTTTTCCCACTGATTTCCACACACTTTTTTGAGCTTTTAGTTTTCACTTTGTCCCCTTCCTCAGTCTTTTTTTTTTGGGGGGGGGGTCTTTTGAGATCATCATTACTCTGATGTTTTTCTGCAAGCTGGTTTTGAGCTGTTTCCCCCTCTCTTTTGTAATGTTTCTGTTGGTTTTCCTTATTTCATCCACATCCACCCACCTCCTGCTGATTGTTTTAATGACTGGATGGTTGTGGTAAAACCAGTCATCCCCCCCCCCCTTCCCCAGCATTGTGAAGATGAGTGATTTCTTTTTCAGTTTTTCAAATGGCGCTAAAATATCAATATATCGCTGGAGCTTTTTAACAATCAGCGTAGCAGGTTCTCTGCACTCCCAGCTTTCATTAAAAACAACCCCCCCCCCCATAAATTAAGTCCCTGCCCCTGTCCTTTGTGGAGATATAAGGAAAAAGCCATATCTCTATGAATAAAGGGAATAGACACTTCAGAAAAAAGAAAAGCTGGGAATTAGAACTTGCTATTGTTACAATATGGTGTCTGTAGGTTTGTTCTGACTTCTGGCATTATTCCTGGGGGGGGGGAGTGGCGTACCATCAGGGGGCAGTGACTGCATTGGTAGATAACTAGCAAGGAAGTCAGCAGAGTACTGCTTTTGGAATGGTGGAGGTTACTGGAACTTCAGCACTCATGCTCTGTGCCCTGTGGTCTGGACCTTGTGGAGGGTCTTTTCCCCCTCTTGGGGAAATATCACGAGGGCCTGTGCTCTGGAAAGGAACCTCTGCACTGACAGGCCAGTGCTCAATGACATATCAAGTCAGTACTTAATGCCATCAAGTCAAATGGATCGTCTGAACCTGTCATCAGAGAAGCAATTGGACATTGCACAGATATTGAATTTTTGTCAGAGCAGCCCACTTAAAGTCTTCATTATGCAACTAGGATCAAAGCTCAGGGTACAGAGTTCTATATAAATGTGTAGCTTCCAATGGAGTCTGGCAAATACTCTGCGCGAGTTCTAAGGCTAGGAGTTGTGTAGTTGGGCTGGAATTTAGAAACAGCTTTGAAAGCCAGAGGTAAGCCCTTGGGTTACAAGTGAACTCAAACACATTACTGTGAATACTTGCAGAGAACCTTTGTGTGTGTGTGTGTGTGTGGGTGTACTCAAATCATGTGTTGTAATCCAGTGTGAAAGAGTCTCTAGAGTTGTCTTCTAGTGCTCTTAAGACCTTCAGAGGTCCAGGTCCAGAGCCATATTTATACAGCTTCTAAGCAATCATACTGGGTGACAGTTTTTGCCTGGGTGATGTAATGAACATTGCTAGTCTATTATCTCAAAGGGTCAGAAGGAGAGAGCTTTGGTGGGGAATGTGCACTGTGGAACTACTGGAGCTGAATTAGAAAGAGAGCCTATTTTTAGATATGGAGATTTCTGTGAGTTCTTGCAAATAACCTTTACAAAGCCTACAGAAATGATATGAAAACTATGCATATTAAGATTCTGAAAAATCTTCTCCCATTTGAAAATCTTGGATGGCAGCATGGAAGCTCCTCTGCATTAACATTAGAAGCAAATGGCATTTTCCTTTAAAGGCCAAGGGGACAACAACATAGATACTACTACAGAAATAAGAATTTTATTATGTTTTTAAAACAGAATGGCTTTCCAGCCAATGGAATCAGAAATTACATGAAATAGAGAGCAAAAATGTGCGCTTATCTTCATCTGTCTGCCATTACTCAGTACTCGGAGATAGATCCGAGATAGCTGCTTCCATTGTCCAAAGGATTTCTATCTGCAAAGCATGGCAGCCTGAAATGCCCCTGAAGTGCAGTTCCTGGGGGAGAGGACCCTTAGAGACAGAATATTGCAGGGTATTCAGGCAGCCATGGGAAGGGGGAATGCAGGAAATTCATATTCTGCAGACTGAAGTCACTGAGCCTATGGAAACAGTATTTTGGATCCAAGCCTCAAGATTCCTCCAGCAGACATTACTCTGGGATATTGTATCCTCCTCACTCTCAGTAGAAATCCCCAAACAAGAAGTGATCACACAAATATCACACAGAAAGTAGAAGTTAAAGAAATAAATAGTAAACGCAAATCTATAAAACACTGTTGTCTCTAAAGAATCCACTTTTCATCTCAGACCCTGAACCTACGATTGATTTTGGTTTTCTACCATGTGACTTGTCTTTTAAAAATATTTATTGGGTGACCATCTTCCTGCTCTTCTAACTGCTCTCTGTTTGTGGCAAACCATAGTCTGTATTTTGTATGCTGTCCTGCGGCGCTGCATGGGAACAAACCAACCTTTCCTCAAAGCTGGGGTCAAGTGAGACAACTTTTTAGTTCATTCCAGCTCTGTGATTCTGTAGCTTTCCTGTAAATTATTTCTTATGCCATGTATACTCTTTAGACTTAAACCTGGTTCTTTAATTATTAATATGAATAAATATAAAAATAGGGTGTGTCATAATGATCAAAACAATTACCTGTCTACACATCCTATAACCTTTCATCCCATGATTTTCTTTCATTATTGCAGTCTCCTTCTCTACTAGTTTCACTTTTCAAGGCAGCCAGCTTTTTCTTAATAAAAGGCTAGAGAGAGCAAAGAGCTCCTTGGCAGGTGGGGTGAAAGGTAAGAGAGGCACTCTGGGCTTTCTTGATTGACTGAAAGCTGCAGCCATTAGGATTATATGTAGCTATGGGCATAAACCAGAAAATTCCAGTTTGGTTTGTGTTTTGGGGGCTTTTCTGCACATTAAAAAAATAGCATTACTCCAGCCCAATTGAGTAACGCTAGAAAAAATCATGCCTCCAGCAGTTCCTCACCTCCTGGCTTCATAGATGCATAAGGCTTTTTATTTTTTTTTTTACTGCTACCCCTCTTTGAATCCTGAGCCTTGAAGCTTTTAAGAAATAATAATTTTCTCAATTTTGTTTGTGTGTGTGTGTGGGGGGGGGGGAAGAGGCATGCTTGGTGTGCAAACTGGAGAGGAAACTTTTTTTTTTTGCTCTGCCTGGGTGATTGTACACCTATTCGTTGCTCCAGGCAGTTTGTATTAAAAAAAGAAAAAGAAAAAAAGAAGCCTCATCCCCGGGAGAAGGGAGAGGGAGGAGGGTGCAAGGGCGGGCTCTGGAGCCGTAGATAGCGCTACTTCTGGTATGCACATTCCCTTGGCGTGTGGCTTGCTTGTAGCTCTCTTCCTGCTTGCGCTAAATAGTTGGGGGAATCCAGTTTATGCGATTCCCGCACTAGTGCTTTAAAATGGAGAATCCTGAGCCTTGAAGTTTTTAAAGAAATAATAATTTCTTCTAGCTGCCAGGTTGCTGCTGGGTTGCTGGATGCTGATGATGTTGTGCAAAGTGCCAAAAATATGGCATTTGCAAAAGATAAGTATTTCACTATTTTCCTGGGTGCACAGATGCCCTGGGTATTCCTGAACTGAACCCCCAAGCTGAATCCAAAACCCTGCAAAACCCAGTTCTGTCCATTTCACCCCCTCTCACATAATGGACTGCTGAAATGGCTGCCAGCTTGATGGCTCCACTTGTAAACTGTCAGGTTTTAATGGCTGGTAGCCATTTAAACTATTTCACTTCTCCCACTTTGAAGGGGGAGAGAGGACCAGTAACCATATAGACCAGTGGTCCCCAACCTTTTTATCACTGGGGACAGGTCAATGCTTGACAATTTTACTGAGGCCGGGGGGGGGATAGTCTTTTGCCAAGGGATGTTGCCACCAACTGAGCCCCTGCTCCACTTGCTTTCCCGCCGGTGCCTCTGACTTCCCGCCACCTGCTGGGGGGGCGCTGCCAGCAGCAGTTGCGCAGTGCCACGCCAAGGGGGAGCCCCAGTCATGGTGGCCGCTGGAGAGCACCAAAGGTGAGCTCACGGCAGAGTGGCAGGGCAGCCCCCGAGGCAGCAGCTGGGGAGGAGGACGAGGAGAAGTTGTGGCCCAGTACCGACTGATCTACGGATCGGTACCGGTCTCCAGACCGAGGGTTGGGGACCGCTGATATAGACAATGTTCCTGTTTGGTCCTTGAATCTGTTAAACATTTTCATTATGCTGCATCTAATTCGCTGCTTAATTCTTTCTGCCTATATATGTGTGTTTTTTAATTGCATTGCAATTTCCACTGCATTTTGTCTGAAGAACTATGTGTGCACATGAAAGCTTATACCTTGAATAAAACTTTGTTGATCTTAAAGGTGCCACTGAACTCAAATGTGCTTCTGCTGCTTCATACCAACACAGCTACCCACCTGAATCTATCAGGGTAGGATTTTACCTTCTTCTCTCCTCCCAATACATGCACTGCTGTATCAAATTTTTTGTTGCAGTTTGCACTGTAAATCTTTATCCCTCTCCAATCGAATTAACTTCAGACTTCACCTACTGCTTTCTACCTACCCAGATGCTTTATCCTCCTTATGCCACCAAATGCCCATGTCAGTCTGCCTCTTCCTTGTACAACTGTTCTTCAGGCTACCTGGCCGCAGTCCTGTCTGTGTTGCTGTTCAGAATTTTTTATATCAGTTCTTCAATAAACGTGAATGTTAAACATGAGTGCCTTTCCTTGCCTTGGGTGGGGTGGAGGCTATTCTGTCTCTCTGAAATTTGGCAATGTGAGTGTTCTCAGGGAATATTTCAAATCCCATGAGTTTTGCCCAATTCAGATGGAAATCCATGAAGGTATAGACCAGAGAAAAGGATGTGTGTGGGGTCTTCCATTGAAATCAATGAGAAATGATTAAATAGAATTTTGAAAGCAAAACAATAAAAAATAAATTATTTAAAAAAACCCTCAATAATGAAGCAATTCCTTTTGGAATTAATATCAAAAATGGGGGGGGGGGCAATAAACTGCCTTGCCCAAGTCTAACTCTTTTGCTCTTTCATTCTGTTTTTATCTTCTTTCTCAGAATAAGCCAGTTTCTGCTGTATTTCTAACATAGTCTATTTTGTTTGGATTTCAAGTCTCTGGAGAGACAGCATATACTTTTCCTAAATAAATTTCAGATCCAATAGCAGAAAAAATTATTATAGCTACAACACTACCTGACAAAACACATGTTTTTCCAATTACTAATGAACCTCTCTCTCCACACACACAAGCTAAAGACCCATCCATGTTTCAAGCTCTATTTTTTATTCTCCCATTATTATTATTATTGCCTTGTTCTCTTTGTTCTTGCTATCCATTCATCACATTTCTGGTGTCTTGGCTTTTCTTGTCATTCTTGCGGTTATTCATATCAAATTTGCAAGCCGAGACACCAGTCCCTTTAGCCATTCCACAACTTGAGCAAGGCTGTTGAGAGCTAAGTGGAACTATAAAGACTTCAGGATTACAATCCATCCTGAGCAAGTAATGGCAAATCAATTAAGTAATATTTTCTGCATCATGGGAATTCAAAATTAAACTTGTTGTATATAGATCAGCTGCATGGTTCTTTTGATGGAAACACTAGTGCCTGTTGCTTGATTAGTATAATTTACTTAGTTCAAATAAAGCTACCAGTTTCTGAGGGGGAGATGGTCATTGATAATTTTTTGATCACATGGACAATCAGGGACAAACAAGACAAGAGTCTAGAAATCCCTTGTCTTGACTGAACAATCTTTTTGTAATTGGAATAAATGCATTGCTATCTCTAAGGATATATGATTTATATTAAATTTTCATTCCATTGACACATGAAACCTTGTGGAATTCCAGAGCTCCCAGGGGCAGATGCAACCGCTGAAAGGCAGGCCAAACAGATTTGTTGATCATGCCTATTTTTTTCTAACTGTTCTTAATAAACTTCACTCTTGTACTTAGTGGCTGAGTATAGTAGTGGAAATGTCAAGTCAGAAGGTCAGGTCCACTATGGTGGTGCTCTGATCATCACATTTCCTGCTAGGAAATTACTGAAAAATATAGATTTTTCAGGACTATACAACTCCATTTCTTATCTTGAGAAAATTGCAGCCAGCAAACTGTACACAGTTTGTAAAGCCTTCGTTTTGGAGAAACTGGAAAACGATGAAAATGCAATTGCCTAGGGAATAGCTTTTAGCCCTTGACAGGTTAGGCAGTGAACATCCCCCTGTCAGTATTAAAACTGTTCATTTGCATGGGACTGTTGCTTCTTCTAGAATAATTAATGGCAGGGAGTTGGCATGTCAGTCAACTTGCCTCTCTAATGAAAACTTTATGGCAGAAAGAACTCCTCTGGGATAGCTTGTTAAAATCTTTTCATTGTAATTGGCGCTTCCTGCTGTTGCGGCATGACTTTTAGCTGTAAAACTAATGTAATTTACCATTATCTTAATCCACAAGAGATTTTTGTCAACCAATAAACCATGGCCAAATGACAAATCTAAAGGGTATGAATTGTTTCCATTAGAAAAAACTTTTCACTAAACATTATAAAGTTGAACTTGTGTGCACCTAACTCAATCCCTTCCTGATTGACCCTCCCTTGGAGTATGCCACCAATAGTGAGAGAGCACTCTGCCAATGAGGTCAGTTCAAATTACAATCCTAATGAGGACCAATTGGGTCTAATTGCATGCAAACAACTTACTCCCTACCTGATTGGCCCTCCCTGTGGGTGTTTCAATGAGGGCCAATCAGTTCAAATCACACTCTGCCAATGAGGGCCAATCAGGTCAAATTGCATGCAGACAGCCAGGAAAAGCCTCTATCCTGGGAATATCCTGGGAATATTTACTCATGAATGAGGGCTAATCGGTTTAAATTGCACTCTGCCAATGAGGGCCGAGCATGTCAAATTGCACTCTGCCAATGAGGGCCGAGCATGTCAAATTGCACTCTGCCAATGAGGGCCAATCAGTTCAAATCACACTCTGTCAATGAAGGTCAAATTGCATGCAGACAGCCTCTACCTTAGGAATATTTATTCATGATTAAGTCATGGCCCTCAACCAGGATAGATTAGCCCCCAGCAGGAGGGCCCTCAGCCCTGGTCGTATAGCCCCAATCAGGAGGGAGCTCTTGCCAGGAAAGGCAAATAAGGAATCAGCTTTCTCACTCCAACTTCCTGCCAGTTTCAGATGTTTGCTGGATAGAAGAGCGTGCCCTGCTGCCAGTAAGTTGCCCTGGCCTTCTGGCCTCTTTCAGTTTGGAAGACATGGGGGAGAGTGAGCCTCCTCCCAGCACAGCTCTGTGCCTTCTGGGGTGGGGGTTGTGGAAGTCCAAGAAACAGCCCCCTGCTGGCCCTCTGGGACACAGGGCAGCCAGGAAAAGCCTCTGCCATGGGAATGTTTGCCAATGGCAAGAAACATAAGGAAAGTGTAGATAGGGCACATAAGTACTGTGAGGCCATGGGGGGCACTGTTTCCCAATAGCATCTTCCCAGTAGAAGAATTAGTTTTTATACCCTGCTTTTCACTGCCCAAAGGCATCTCAGAGTGGCTTATAATAGTCTGCCCTTCCTCTCCCCACAATAGATACCCTGTGAGGTAGGTGAGGCTGAGAGACCTCTAAGAAAAACTGCTCTGTGAGTTGTACAAATTGCCATTGCCTTAAAGATTGTAGCTAGAGCACAGGCAGAAGAAGCTGTTTCCAGAGGATGGCGTGAGTCTTTTTTTTTTACTTGCTCATTGACTGTTATTGGATTCTCTTCCTTTAAATATGGATCTTCTGAGCTATGGCTTATCAGAGCAATGAAAGGAGGAAGTCAGGTGTTAGGTATCTTTTAAGAGTTACTCATGGCATGCCTAACGTGATTTGGGACACAGTAGCCATGAGGCTGGTCTCTTAATGTGCTGTAATCTATGGCTAAATTGTGTGTGTGTTTTTTGGGGGGGGGGTTTACAATATATTTGAATAGTTACATAGTTCTGTAGGTTATGTGGTTGGTAGACTCTTTGCATTGTGCCTGTAACCACACTGTATAGCTGACATGGCACAGCTCCTTGTTCCTCTTCTTAGAAAATTAGCAGGAAAACTTTGGGGAAATATGATACTATGTTATACTAGAGGCAAAGCCAGTTGTACCCAGGAAAACAATGGGTTCTAGATGCATACCTGGGGGCTGGCTACACGGCAAAAGATCCTGTCCACCCTTGGGCTCTTGAGGCCCTGCCTCCAAACCTCAAGGAACATTCCTGACCTAGGGGGTCACCAAACTCCAGCTGTAGCCTGGAAATCGCCTAGAATTGGACCACAATGATCAGCTCTCTAGGGGGAAAGGGCTGTTTTGGAGGGAGGATTCTACAATGACAACTCATCTCCAAGTTCTTGGAGATGAAAGGGCTTGCTTGGAAGAGATTCTGTGGCAGAGAGGGTGCAGGATGGGAGAGGTTGGGACCTAGGGATTTGGGAACAGAGATCAGTTCCCCCAGAGTAAAGCTCTGCGGCTCCTGATTCGCTCCTCTGAGTTTTCATCCTGGTCAGCGCCCGCCCGCTCTCTGCCCACTTAGCCCTTAGACTTTTATTTAATACCGCTCCGCTGGAGTGGTTTACAGATGTTATATGGTTACTCTGTTACTATCAGTTAATAATATTATTGTTATATTAATGTTATAGTTAGCTATATGCACTGTTTCCTGTATAATTTTCAGTTCTATGCAAACCGCCCTGAGCCTTCGGGGAGGGTGGTATATAAATGTGAATGAATGAATGAATGAATGAATGAATGAATGAATGAATGAATGAATGAATGGGCCAAGGGACCAAGCCCTATGAAGATAGGTTGAGGGACTTGGGAATGTTCAGCCTGGAGAAAAGGAGGTTGAGAGGGGACATGATAGCCCTCTTTAAGTATTTGAAAGGTTGTCACTTGGAGGAGGGCAGGATGCTGTTTCTGTTGGCTGCAGAGGAGAGGACACACAGTAACGGGTTTAAACTTCAAGTACATCGATATAGGCTAGATATCAGGAAACAATTTTTCAGAGAGTAGTTCAGCAGTGGAATAGGCTGCCTAAGGAGGTGGTGAGCTCCCCCTCACTGGCAGTCTTCAAGCAAAGGTTGGATACACACTTTTCTTGGATGCTTAGGGCTAATCCTGCGTTGAGCAGGGGGTTGGACTAGATGGCCTGTATGGCCCCTTCCAACTCTATGATTCTATGATTCTATGGAGCTCTGCCATGAAATGATTCTATGGAGCTCTGTGGTCTTGATTCATGTGCTAAACAGTAACAGCAATTAATAATAAAAATGACCTACTTTGGAAGACCTCCTTTGCATAGAATCTGGGGCTGAGGGCTACCAAGTCTGCTCTTGAGGCATAGTGTGGTATACAGGTTAGTCTTATAACTTTTTTCAAACTATCCCTTGTGCCTTTGCAGAGAATTGAGTTTCAGCTGTGATTGTGCAGACCTTATAGCCAGGTGTATTATAACTATGAACAGTGTGTCAGACTTCTGTCCTGCACTGTTTGTAACATATGAGTGTGTGTGTGCGTGTGTGTATATGGTGGTGGGGGGGGGAATAACTGAACCATTTACTAGGCAGTCCTTTGTGCAAGAGTCCATTTTTCCCCCTTCCCAACAATTACTGCTGAAAAATGGCTTTTCCACCAAATGCTCACATGTAATTTTCTTACACCCTTAAGCACACACTTTGTCTTTTTGCTAGCTCAAGGAAAGAAAGCTTCTATTTTGTCTTCACCCCCCCCTTCCTTTTTAAGCTTTTAGGGAAAGCCTACAAAGTTCTGAATTAATCTTAAACAAGAAAAATGTCCATACTGAATGCAAAGGATTTATTTTGAATGATGCTGAACTCTTCATGCGAATTCTTTGATACAGGCACTGGAATGTGAAACTTATTGCCGTAATAACTAAATGTTAGGTCTCGTTTATGATTTGGGGTGGGGGTGGGGGGAATACATTACAATAGCTCTTATTTTTTACATCTACAATTCACAACACATTTGGTTCATATCTTACTAAGACAGTGCTGAGTATTCGCTTATGATATACCCCAAAACACAATGCAGAGCTACAAGCAAAGGCTAAATACATAATCAAAAAAGGATTGATTAGTCTTCCCAATAATAGGGATGGTAATACTTAACATTTGGATCCGGGTAGTGGGGTAATTAGAAGATGTCTTATACTCTTTATGTGAACAAAGATGAATGAATGTAACAAACTGAAGTCTGTGTATTGAAACTGGTCATGTTTGTGCTCTACTGAGTCCTGAGA
This sequence comes from Paroedura picta, assembly GCF_049243985.1. NCBI lineage: Eukaryota > Metazoa > Chordata > Lepidosauria > Squamata > Gekkonidae > Paroedura > Paroedura picta. The sequence continues at coordinate 152,674,015 of NC_135369.1, read as the reverse complement.
CTGGTTGAGTTTGAAATTATTACATTGAAAATCATTACTAAGACTTTGTTATATTTGAAATGTTCTATTGACATGAGAGCTTCTACTTGACTTTAATTGGGTGTTTGCCTATGAATCATAATAATTAAGAAGATTGTCAGACTCAATTTGTTTATATATTTAGCCAACTTTTTGTGTTTATTGGCATTGTCTGCTTAATATATTACTGAAAATCGGGGCTGAGGTTTTGCAACAGGAAACCATATATATCCCCTTCCTATAAGCAAACCATCTTGGCGCAGAAACATACATGACAAGAACTGCAGATCACGATCTGTTCAACATAATATATTTCTGGTAAGGGCTTGGAGAAGGAGCGTGTCTCATGGCTTAAGTACCCACTCATGTCCCACCCCTGAGTGTCTCCTCCTCCAACTGGTCTGCCTGTCTATCCAGCTGCCAGCCAATTGCCTCCCATCCTCCACCCCTGACCATCCCCTCCTCCTTCCACTTCCCTCTGCGGCTTGGAGGCTGCAGACCCCTCCTGCAAGAGAGATGCCTCTGCTGGTGAGTTCCTTTCCCAGGGGCCAACAGCCTGCAGCCTTTCCAGGTCCTGGGAGGAGGGAGAGGCCATCCACAGAGTTCCCCCCCCCCAATCTAGCATTCGTTGTATTCCTGAAAGCAATGGGCTTGGCCCCTAGGTACCTATAAAAGAGTAATTATGGGCATGTTTTAAAGGGACTCTTCTCCCACCCTTTAAAACATAACCATGTAGAAAAAGGAGATTTGAGGGTTAAATCCTTCCTTTCTATCCTGGACAGGAAATTTCATTCAAATTTTGGGCACACACATGTAATTTACTTCTTATGGCTAAGATATCCTCATATCTCTTTTGGATTCTTTCCAAATAAAATCATGAAGCAAGCAATTTGAGAGATTAAAGGTTAATTTATAAATCTTGGAACATCCCTTCCGTTGTGTTCACCAGTTTGCTTCAAACAGCCACACAAATGGCCATATGGCAAAGGAAGGAAGCTCAGCTTTCCCCAATTACTCCTATTTCTGGCCTGAGTTATAGACAAGCTGTAGAGAATTCTCCTAAGAGAAAACAAAAGAGCCGGCCCACTTTCATTTCAAAAACTGACTCCGGTAATGAGCATTCAGAATAATCGGCAGACATTGTCTTTCTTCAGTGTTATATTTTGCAGTCTGCTGAATACCATCAAATCATCGATGCCCCCCTAAGGTATGGCAACTAGGCCTAATCAAGACACAGTGGGGAGACATTGAACAGAGGAAGGGAAAAGCCATAAGTAATCAGAGTTTGGCTTTTGCATGGCAGGATGGGGATACAGAATGATGGTTCTAGCTTCAGTAAAACAGAATAGAGGTTCGCCCAGTTTGAATGCATATAGCAATTTAGCACACATGGGATGCACAAATTGTGACTTCAGACATGCAAGATCTAGCAGGAGGAATACAGGGGTTTTGGTGAAAGAATTCTGCTTTATACATACTGTAGCTAACACCAGATAGTAATTGGGTTGAATGCCGAGTAATTTTACTAAGTTTGGCATGTTCAGTGCCTTACTGTGCAATCCTAAACAAAGTTATTCCCTTCTAGATTTTGACTAAATTAAATTTGCTGATTAGGGTTGCACTACAAGTTGCATACTTGCTGCATTCACTATTTAGGTTTCCTCTCTGGAAATACAACATTTGAGTCTTTGGGATGTTGATGAATATATTGAAAATTACAAATACTAAAATTACAAAGGGAAGATAGATTTTATCTAGAACATTCAGGTCATAAACTAATGAACAAACATAGCAATACTAGTATAGCAGCCCATATTTTGCACATTTGTATATGTAGGCAGAGTGGCTATACAAGCATTGGACTTTGGATCACATTCTGTTTTTTAGGATTCATGGCCCTATTGGTGCATGTACAGAATATGTGCTTAGATAGGATGGGGCAGCTAATCTGTGGTAGAAAGGGTACCTGAATCAACAAAGTTAAGAAGGATTTGATGGAAGCTAACTAAGTTATACAAGGTAGTGTTCTTGAGACATCTGCATAACCTGGATTTAAGGTTCTATCATCCAGGAATTGTATATAATTCAACATTTTGTTTATTGTCCTTCAGATCTGAATACAACAGGCGCTAGAGCTTGGCGGTGGGAAGAGGAAGGGGAGGAGTTGTCCAGTCTGTAAGGGCATGGGGTTGAATGTGTGTGTTGTGTGGAAGGTTGTGTTGGCGTGGAGACAAATAAGGGCATAGGTGTGGAGAGATGGGTGTCAAGAACCTGCGGTTTGGAATGTTCGTTGAGTATGGGAGAGGACTGACCTTTGAGAATTGTGGCATAGTGGTTACAGATGAGCTTTCCAGAGCCATGTCTTCAGATATGTGAAGGGAAAATCAGATTGGAGAAGCTTTTTAGAGGGAGATTACATGGCAACCAATTCATCCCAGTTCTGCGTCATTTCCCTTCTTGCGTGAATTAGGCCACAGACACTGAAAAGTCCCCCTGCCCATGGGGTAGTCACAGTACACAGGTGTCTACCCTGCTCCTTCTGTCTCCATTTTTTCATTGTTGATAAAATGTTATGAGCCCACATGCTTCTTTCATGGTTGTTCCTTAGAAGAAGAACTGGATTTTTATACCCTGTTTACTACCCAAAGGAGTCTCAAAGCGGATTCAAAACACTTTTTCCCTTTGCCTCCCCACAATAGACAACCTGTAAGGGATGTGGGGCTGTAGGAGGTCTGAGACAACTGGGAATGGGCCGCAGTGACCCAGCAGGCCTTAGGTGTCTCAAAGCAGTTTCTAATCGTCTTCCCTTCCTCTCTCTATGGCAGACCTCCCATGAGGGAGGTGGGGTAGAGAGCCTCACATGAAAGCTAGCAACCCTAAGAGGAAGTCTCTCTGTGCACAGCAGTCTTGACCTTAGTAAGTTTTTTTATACTCGTTTTTTATCTGCCAGGCCAAGGTTTAAAAAAATCACCTCAGTTCCCATGTCTCTCCAGCCATTTCTTTGTTCACTATTTTCAGGCTGTAAATATTCTTTATTTAGATCTTCCTGCACTTTCCAGACTCACAGGACTGATGCTTTGGCCCAATCGCACCTCCCGACTGGCTAGAACTCTGGCCTGTCTGGGTGAGGGCCCAATCAGAAGGTGCTTTGCCTTCAGATTAGGCCCTCATCCGGACCAGCCCTGCCCACTCACTGCTCAACAGGCCTTAACCAAATATGATACCGCTCACCGAGTGGTTAGAGATGAGAGTCTTGAGCTTTAGAGGTTCAAAGGAAAATTGTATTTCCCAGAGTATTCAGGCAATCAGGTTGTTCCCTGCCAAGAATTCCTTTAAACGGTTCATGCTTTGATAAAGCATTAATATCATTCTACATGCATTATTGAGATATAGTTTTACTGTACCTTTTGCATCAGAAGGCCAGAGAAGCTTGCGATTTTTCAGTTGTGGTTGTCAGGCCACTCAACACTTCTGTGCTGGGATTTTAACAGAAAGCCCCCCCCCCCGTCTTGTTGGTAAGTGGTTGACTGTTTCAATTGGATGGGCTCTTCCTCCATTTGGTGTTTTTGAACAGAAAGATGAGATAAATAAACAACATAAATCATATAAGCCTGGTAAATTCTGAGTATCAACTGCAATTTCTGAGTCGGGGCAAGGATAGGCCCATGCAGAGCAAGTTACAGAAGTCCAGCCTGGAAATGACCATTGCCACAGGACCTGCGTCTTGGAGGGGTTGAGTTTCAGCCAGCTTTTCTTGAGCCATACTGTCATGGCTTCCAAACAACCAGCAAATGTTTTTTTTTGTTTTTTTGTTTTGGTGGAGGGGGAGTTAAGGCAGCTGTCCAGCAAGAGATAGAGCTGGGTGTCTTCAGAATACTGATAACAATACATACATGCATTACCATAGTTAACAAAAATAAATTTAAGAAATGGAGTCTTCATTATGCTGGTTTAAAGTATTGTATGTTTTGAATACATTAGTAATTTAAAAGTATGGGAAGATTCACTTGAGATAAAAGGGCACCATGACTAGGGGAAGTTCTAAGTATGTTATGCGTGAAGACTGTAGTATCAATACGCCTTCATTTGTCATCAATGCTCTCTGAAAGCATATGCATCTTTTTTTTTCTTTATTCAGTCCTTGCAACAAAGTTTGACTCCTGAAAACATACAGATTTTCAATCTGATGTGAGTTCATAAATTTATGCAATATCTTATTATTTAGAGAATATATTCCATGAAGAATTCCCTTTCTTTATTGGTGCAATGTTTGACTATTTGGACAGAGAAACCTGCCAGAATTGGTGGTAACACATTCTTATCAAAACTGAAATGTGTGCACTGTTTGAAAATTGCAACAAATGTACTGAGTTCTCTCTTGCTGTTCTTGCCTGAGGAGCCAAAGAAGCGGTGATATGACAAATGCTTAAAGAAAGACAACCTTTGAACGTTAGTCGGTGGGAAATGAAAACCAGCTGAAGAATTAACCCAGGGGGTATGAAAGCTGATCATAAAGAATAGCAGAATAGCAGAAGAAAAATGGTCTGAAAGTGAAGATCAAGTCTGGTTGGTCACTGGGACTGAAAAGGGTATGAGAAACCTCAACCACAACACTGCAAGGAGATGTGCAAACTGAATTTAGAAACACTTTGATCAATTTATTTCAAAATGAACCTCAGAGAAATCATTCTCTTGTGAGCAAATTCGGACAAGTAACTAAATATCTCAGAAACCAGCAGTGGCCTGCAAAATAGTCTAAGCAAGACTTAGACAAATAGGTGGCTTGGAATGTTTCCCTACAGATCACATAAGCGGTAATAACTAAGAAATATTAGTATAATCTACTGGGATGGGAAATTGTAGAGTTAGGGTCACAGCATAGAGCAGCACTCTGATCTTCCCAAACATCTTGCTCAATGTATCAAAGAAGTCCACAGAGCTGGACTTTCTTCCTGGAACTTAATTTCATTAAATACCTTTCATATCTTAGGAATGGACACTTGGCTGTTGATAACTAACTAAATGGGATGGCCAGTAATTAATATTGTTTAAACATTTTAAATAATATCTGTTCCTCTTAAATAAAACAATAAGGCCACTAGAGGCTGTACTGTCCGGGATCAGGGCCAACGCCGATTGGCCCCTCACCCAGACTGACAATCAGTCCAGCCAGCCAGTTGAGTGCGGGGCCCACCCACCACCCAAACCAACAGCTCAGTTTGCACTCCGCCCTGGTGCCCTCAGCCCACCTCCCAAAAACACTCTGCCCCTGAAGCCACCCCACAGCCACTTCCCGCCCCAGAACACGCCTGCTGCAGCCACCAACTGCCTGCACAAGGCCCCCCCAAGACAACAGCCCCATTCCCATTCCGTTGCACGAGAACGCTCTGTGGCCAAGGCTGCCCCAAAGCCTAATCCCGCCCCCAGGACACAGCTGCCACGCACAAGGCCCCCGCCAACCTCAGGCCAATTCCTACTCCGCTCTGGTGCCCGTGCTTTGCTGTCTGATAATGCTCCACTACCAAGGCACCCCAAAGCCAAATCCCGACCCCAGGACATGGCCGCCGTGACTGCCAACTACCCGAAAACCCTTGCCGCCAGCCCGAGGGTACGCGCGGCCGGGGCCTCGCCCGAGGATGGCGCACAAATGGTGAGCACCTGCCACAGACCTGCTCCACTGCTGTGGAGAATGAGGACGAGCCTGCACCCTGGGACTCCTGCATGCCTGCCCACATGCTCACCTCCGGAATGCCCCACGTGACGCTGTGAGGACCGCCTGCGCTCTTCCGACGAGACAGGCCCAGGTACCACGGTGGAAATAGCCTGAGAACAGAAGCTGCCACCTGGGAGGGGCCGGAGGGAGAAACCTTCACCGCGGGGACAGGGCCACCCTGCTCCTTTCCCCGTGCCAAACACCGAGCCTCTGGGGGGCGGGGGGCCACGGGGCCGCGCATTGCTGGAAGGCCTCCAAGGGAGCCTGCGGCAGGCAACAACATGCTAGTGCCCATTTTATTGTGATATACAATGGGCTTTAAATCTAGTTTATTAATATTCTGATGTTTGTTGTTCAAGAACCTGATTGTAGGGTTTAGGTTTCATAAAAAGAATGGAGGGAAGGGAAGAGGGAAGATAAAGAGACTAAAAGAAGAAATTGAAAAGATGGGACTATACCTAAATATCAAAAAGACCAAGATCATGACAAGTACTTGCAGTGGCACCAAAGTCACAATTGACGATGGGAACATTGAATGTATTGATGATTTCATCTTTCTTGGATCTATAATAAATCAAAGTGGTGGATGCAGCCATGAAATCAAACGGCGAATAACACTGGGCAGGAACGCAATGTTAGGCATGGACCGAATATGGAAGAGTAAGGATATCAATACAAAGTGTCAGCTAGTCAACACTGTTGTCTTCTCCATAACAACCTATGGATGTGAAAGCTAGAGTCTGAAGAAGGAAGACAGGAGGAGAATAGATGCTTTTGAATTATGGTGTTGTAGACGAATGCTGTTAATACCACGGACAGTCAAAGTTACCAACAAGATAGTTTCAGAGAGGAGCAAACCAACGATGTCATTAGAAGGCAAGATGTTATGGCTAAAGCTCACTTACTTTGGACACATCATGCGATCAAACTCGCTAGAAAATTCATGAATGCTCGGCATGGTCAGCGGCCAAAGGAAACGTGGTCGCCAAAGGATCCGCTGGCTCGACACGATCAAAGCCGACACAGGGATGACCATGAACCAACTAAAAGAAGCAGTCAGAGACAGGGGTGCATGGTGAAGACTTTCCTATAGAATCGCTGAGTCGGACACGACTGAACGGATGGCATCATCAGCATTTGTTTTAGACAAGCTGTTGTTTTTGTGTTCTCCATCTTTTACCACCTCTTGCTTAGCAAATTCCCAAGAGCTGCATATACTTTTGTCACAGGACATGCATGTGAGTCCATTTTTGGTAACACTACTCTAGTGACCTGTTCCTCCATGGAGAGGGAGGTGTTGAAGATCATGCCCAGGTTCTTAGTTGGATGTGGAACTGATCATTTCATCCCATCTAGGTAGGGCAGGAACGCTTCTTTGCCTGGACCTTTCCTACCAGACTACAAAACCTCTATCTTTGAAGGATTAAGCTTCAGACAGCTCTTCTTGAGTTAGCCCGTCACTGTTTCCAGGCATTTGACTAATGAGTCTGGGGTTGAGTCAGGGTGGCTGTCACTCATGAGGAGGAAAAAGTTACCCCCCAAAATTATTTTTGCATACTGCTATGAAATACTGAAAACAGTTTGTTCTGTTAAGAACATGAGTACTCGTATGAATACTTAGGTAGATATCACATTGATTGTTATTAGAAACATACCCTTTTTAAAATACTTCCAAATGGCTAGAGATTCCCTCTAGAGCATAAATATATACAAATGAGCCTTTCAGTTCACATGAATCCTTGTTCCTAGATGTTTGTATGTGTGGGGGGAAATAGTCGTCATGTATTCAGATTCACTTGGACTTACGTTCTTACATCAAGCGTTGTAAAACAATGCATTGACTTTGAAAATACGTTCTTTTCAAATCAAGTTGTGGGTTCATGTTAAGCAATGGGTGGAGCCTAATGACAAATAATAACAACAATAACGCTTGGCCAAAATTCAAGTCAATTTCTATCCATTAAGATTCTTAGTTATTATGTTCATTTCCAATGTTTAAATTCTGTGTGACTCATATAGTTGTTTTCTTTAGGCCCAGATGGGGAGGACTCCCATCATTCTACCACAGCCTGGCAATTGCCTACTAAAGGTATTCTGCAGCTGCTATCCAACACCAAATTCCATTCTTCTACTTCAATCCAGACAAAATCAGGTAGACTTTTAATCCTCACTATTTCCTTGTATGGCTGTCAGCAGTATGGAACAGGTAGATGGATTTAATTTAATGGAAGCCAGGTGACATCTCTCACGGCACAGGTAGATTTTGAGGCTTGTCACTGTTGACCATGGGAAGTAATGCAAGCAATAATACAATGAGATGCTAAATGAAGGGAATGCCATTTGTGTGGAGAACGTTTATTTTAAAATACGCTTTAAAAAACCCTTCTCTTTCCTTTCCTCCACCCATTCTTCATAGCTTTGTCACTTCTTTAACTAGAGCAGCGGCCTGGGGAGTTCTCTCAGAACCCTTATCTCTTGAGCTGTCGGCTGAGCTATGTGATGTAACTGGCATGACACATTGACAAGAGGATAATTTTCTGACTTGAGCTGGCATAATGGATCCTGGTATGAAGTCAGAATGTTGAGGCCATTTCGAACAGATAAGCAAAGTGTTTTAGAAAGGTTTGTCCCAGTTAACATCAGACAGGTAATGTATTTTCCCCAGTGGTGCAAGTAAACTGAAACTTCCCAACTCTTTAAAAGATTGCATTCCAAGTAATCTGGATGTGTCTCTCAGTTAAGACATCCCCAAGTGCTGCTTCCACTTTCCTGCTTCTTTGCTTTCAATGTGAAGTGATTCCCATTAGGCAACTAGCAGGGAAATAGCAGTAATCCATAAGTGTCACTGAATGTGAATTTCTGCTTTTGTTAAAGTCATTAAGAAATATGAGGTTGGTTTGTCAACTCTAGAATTTCTACAAGACGTATTATAGCCGTGGCAATTACTTACCATTGCAGATCTCAATAATTTAAAAAAATCATTGAAGTGATCCAACATACCTGATGAATGGGTGTCTTATATTTATACAAACCCCCCCCCCCAAAAAATCACAGTATGAAGAAAGTACAACATGAGTGAGAGTTCTACTTTGCAGCAAAAGAGACAACCCAGTATAGCATTTATTAAAATACTTGTTTTACATCTGGGTTCCTTTCGTGGATTTTATATTAAATTTTCTTTTATGTTGAATAATTCTGCTGATTAGCAGTTAGGATATCAGAGTAGTTATCTTAATATATGAGCACAGAACACGTTTGAAATGACTGGAATAAAAATAGGTGGCATATAGTGAAACAGAAATGTCTATTTGTATGGATATTAATAAAGAAGACAGGGTTTGCAAGCCCTGCAGTTCAGTTTTGCTAATGTTGCCTTGAGTGTAACACCTCTCAAAAGTGATGAATTTTTTTAAAGGCCTTTGTTTGTAAGGAATTTCTTATCATAAATAAAAGTAATAGATTCTGGCACTTAATATGAAAAGTACTAATAAAACAGTCATATTTATTATTTTCCTAAGTAACTTATATTCTACCTTATGATCCTAAGTTTCTCAATGTGGCATACAGCTTACAATCAATGCAATATTAAATGTTGTGGTATCTAGAAATTCTAGTATAGCAACACTGTACTGACCTGCTCTGTACTGACCTGCTCTGGTACCCTTGACGGTGTTGTGTTCTAATCCCTTATGATGACTTAGCCCCATTCCTTTGTGAAGGTTTTTGGCTACCCCACCCTGTCACATAATTGTCTTTTGATGCTTGGTTAGCCCAGGAACTAGAAGAGACAATATCATGTTCTTTAACTTAGACTTCTGAAAATGGCACACAAAAGGCTTTAGCACATTCAAAAACAAAAAAAGAACTGGCAGAAGGATAGGTTTCTGCCACTGGGATATTTTTTTTAATGGGGGGGATTAATGATATTTTATGTATTTTATGTTGGGTTTTACTACTGTGTAACCCACTGGGAGATGGCTTCACTGATAGCGGCAGGCAATAAATCTATTGTTATTATTCATTCAACATAGAGGGGAAAATGTCAGGTGAAATTCATAGAATCATAGAGTTGGAAGGGGTCATACAGGCCATCTAGTCCAACCCCCTGCTCAACGCAGAATCAGCCCTAAGCATCCTAAAGCATCCAAGAAAAGTGTGTATCCAACCTTTGCTTGAAGACTGCCAGTGAGGGGGAGATCACCACCTCCTTAGGCAGCCTATTCCACTGCTGAACTACTCTGACTGTGAATTTTTTTTTATTTTATCCATCAGAACATCATGGGGAACCTTATCAAAAGCTTTACTAAAATCCAAGTAAATGACATCAACCGAATTTCCATGATCCAGCAAACCTGTTACTTGGTCAAAAAAGGAAACCAGATTGGTCTGACAGGACCTGTTGGAGACAAATCCATGCTGACTTCCTTGGATCACCAAATTGTCCTCCAGATGTTTGCAGATCGCTCCCTTTAATATCTGCTCCATTATCTTCCCCACAACAGAGGTCAGACTCACTGGTCTGTAGTTTCCCAGATCATCCTTCCTCATGGCATGGAAGAATGAGAAACTGTAGAGGGGGCACAGAAGCACCATCTAGCACAGAAGCATCATGAGGCGATGGGGACATATGGGGGGGGGGAGGAGAAATTGTTTCCCTGCATCACCTTCCTCTCAGTACAAGCCAAGGAGGTAGATACTCAAATATTTTCTATGCATTTTTATATTTAGTGATATATAAACTGATATTAAACAAACTGTAAATACTCTAATTTAGATATTTTTAGAAATTATCAGGAAGTTGCCACTTTCCACAGTTCCTCTAATCTAATACAAGTTAGAAGCCTATTTATTGATATAATCCAGATAGAAATGCCAGTGAGCATAAAATTCATCTGGAGGTCATGTGTTCACTTTATTTGTCAACTTAGCCATCTTGCATAGTTCTCCAAGCTTATCAAGCCAATCTGTAAGCGTTGGCAATTCAGGATGTTTCTATTGTCTACGAATTACAAATCTTGCTGCTGTTAATTCATTCACATCAGTGGGGATATTGTTAGTAATTAAGTTTAACAACATAAAATCAATGTTGTTGTTAGGTGCGAAGTCATGTCCGACCCATCACAACCCCATGGACAATGATCCTCCAGGCCTTCCTGTCCTCTACCATTCCCCGGAGTCCATTTAAATTTGCACCGACTGCTTCATCCAGCCACCTCATTCTCTGTTGTCCTCTGGTACAGGAGTTCACTCTGGGCCAGTTTACACCAACGCCATCTTTCCCCACCACTAGGTATTTACTACATGTGTGCTTCATAAGGTTTGCTACTGGAAATTGGAGGAATGGTTTTGTTCTCTGTGTTCTGTCTCTTCTGTGTCAGTGTGTGTAGATAGAAGAATTATACAGCCCCCATCCCCATCCAAGCAACTCTTTCCTCCAGGAAAACTGATCTCTGCAGTCCGTGGAAGAGCTTTCACTCTGGGGGTTTTCCAGGTCCCACCTGGAGGCTGGTATCCCTGAACAATGGCTGGGATGTTAGCTTCCAGCTGGGACCTGGAGATCCCACTTCTAAAGTTTCTCAAAGCTGAAGAATATTTCAGGGATTTCTCTATGGTAAAAATGTTGAGAATAGCTGACAGAGGCATTAATTGAGCTTTTTGCCAATCAATGTTTTCATGTTTGATTGTAACATACAACTGTTTTTATTTATTTTATTTATTTATTTGTTACATTTATATACCACCATTCCCTTTGGGCTCACGGCGGTTTACAGAATGGTGGTTTTGATTTACTTTGATATTGAACTGAACTGAAGAACATACAGACTGAAAAATTTTCAGTTCTTCAAGAAAATTTTGCTATCAATTAAATATTTTCAGTGAAGGAAGAAAATGTAACAAGCCTCGCAATTATTTGATGTTTATTATTATTAGCAATTACCCACTTCTCTGAGCCCGCTGAGGCCTTTGCCAAGTTCCTGTGTGGAGCCAGGGGAGGCCAGGAAGCCACCGCGAAGGCCTGTCCACCACCCTGCTAGCCCCCCTTCCCGGTTCCTGGAAATATGCCATAAAAACCTTTTGCCCAAATGAAACAAATAAATATTATCAGCTAAGTTTAGACTCATGCTTCTAAAATACAGCCAGCACCAGGTATTTGAATCCTGCACTCTTCTTTTCACAATAATATTTCTTTTAATCAAAGTCTGCTACCACTTTAGAGTCTGAAGCAGGAATTCAGGAAGTTTTCTAAAAGAAACTTGTGTCATGCTATAGGCCTTCAGGGATTCAAAGGCAAACAGAAAATACAAGGCAAAGGAATTACTTTATATGTGTTGTATTTGGAGGACTTTGAGCAAAAGCCAACGTATTTTATAGAGTAATCTCAAAAGGAGTTTTAATAAAAGCTGAAAAGATCTACGTGTTTTTTTTAATCCAATTTTTCTCCCTCTGGAACTCTGACACATTTCAGATCCACAAGACATTAGTAGTGTTAATATGGTACATTTTTGACCCTCCATACTAGAACAAAATAGATTGCAGGACCTGAGTCTTGTCATTTGCCATTAGAAATTGTGAATTTTGAGAGACTGCAGTGATTGTGCTTTCCCACAAGGAACATTTAAATGCAAAGAGCCATAAAGATTCAAAAATTATCATGATGTGAAGAGAAAACTTTCGTTTGAGGGAGAACAGCTTTTCTACAGCTTTACAAATGGATTTTTATTATCCACTCCCACCAGAAGACCCCAGCTGTGTTTAAACAACTTCTCGGTCCTGGCCCCGACTTGGTGGAATGAGCTCCTGGAAGATCTGAGGGCCCTGCCTGAACTTTCAGCACTCTACAGGGCCTGGAAGATGGAGCTCTTCCACCAGGCTTTTGATTGAGGCTGGGCAGCAATGAAGATCTGCCCCCCCTCACAAAGTGGCGGTTGTGTATGTCAGCAGCTCCCCTCCACTTCCCTTTTAGTGGGAGTAGAGATCGGGTTAGTTATTGAACCTTGCTGCCTCTCTTGGCCGCTATAACTATGTTGTTAAGGATTAGTTGTGGGTTCAAACTGAAGCCACAAGGGGAAGGAGACGATCAACATAGGGAGTGTAAGGAAGGAGACCAATCGGGGGCAGCCCAACCAGCAAGGCCAGCTCATAGACCCATTATGCACAGGGGTTTTAGCGCACATTCGGGGTGGAATGGCGGCGACTAAAATCACGGATAACGCACGGAGCCGGCTGCAACCGGCTGCAGCTTCGGTGCATGCCGCCAAAAAAGCCGCGTCAGTGAAACGCGGAAGAAAGCGCAGCTTCCGGGTAACCGGGGTGCAACCAGAAGCGGCGCCCGGATCGCCGCGTGCATAATCGGTTACTCTGGGTTTTGCCGCCGTCGCGCCCCGCCCCGTGCATAACCGGTGTGCGTCGCGTCTTCCCCCTCCGCGTTTTCCATGTGACCCGAAATCGCCGTTTTGGCGGCCGTGCATAATGGGCCATAGGGAACCAAAAGTAAAAGGATTCAAATGCCTTTATTACTAATGCCCGAAGCATGGGCAATAAGAAGGAAGAGCTGGAACTTCTCATGCTGATGGAAAGATATGATCTAGTAGGCATCACAGAAACTTGGTGGAATGATTCTCATGACTGGAATGTAATAGTGGATGGATATGAACTGTTAAAAAAAACAGAATAGATCGAAGAGGTGAAGGAGTGGCACTGTATGTGAGGAAAGGGCTTACCTGTCAGGAAATGCTAGTGAAGGAGAGCATATCTGCAGTGGAAAGCATCTGGGTGAAAATAAGCGAGGGGAAAACAAACAGTGTGGTGGTTGGTGTCTGCTACCGACCGCCTGACCAACGAGAGGATGTGGATGCTGCACTTTGTTAGCAGCTTGAGAAAATATCCAAGCGGCAGGACCTTGTCATCATGGGTGACTTCAATTTCCCAGATGTGTGTTGGGAAACAAACTCTGAGAAGCGTCCTCAGTCATGCAAGTTTCTGACCTGCCTGGCTGACAATTTCATTTATCAAATGGTAGATGAACCCACAAGAGGTTCAGCCATACTGGACTTAATACTGACCAACAGGCAAGAGTTGGTGGATGAGGTGAAGGAGGTGGGGACCCTAGGGGGAAGTGACCATGTCCTCATAGAATTCCTTTTGAGATGGGGAGGCAAGGAAGCTTGTAGCCAGATGCGGATGTTGGATTTTTGTAGGGCAAACTTTAATAAACTCAGGGACATGATGAGTGTCATACCATGGACGAGAATGCTGGAAGGGAGCATGTGAACGGTGGGTGCTACTCAAACAAAGGAAAATTGTTCAGGAAATGGAGGGAAGGAAAGAGCTCTAAAGAAGAGTACCTACAGGTTACTAGGCACTGTAGATCAATCATCAGAAAGGCCAATGTTGAGAGTAAGCTAAGATTGGCCAGGGAGGCCATTGTAACAAGGAAAGATTTTTCAGTTATGTGAGGAGGAAACGTAAAGTAAAAGAGGCAATATTCCCACTGTTGGGTGCAGATGGACAAACTCTAATGGAAAATGCAGAGAAAGCAGAAAGGCTTAGTGCCTATTTTACATCTATTTTTTCCCCACAGGTCAAAGGGTTTAGGCACATCTCGTGGATCGTGGAAATTCGGTTGATGTCATTTACTTGGATTTTAGTAAAGCTTTTGATAAGGTTCCCCATGATGTTCTGATGGATAAAATAAAAAAATTTCACAGTCAGAGTAGTTCAGCAGTGGAATAGGCTGCCTAAGGAGGTGGTGAGCTCCCCCTCACTGGCAGTCTTCAAACAAAGGTTGGATACACACTTTTCTTGGATGCTTTAGGATGCTTAGGGCTGATCCTGCGTAGAGCAGGGGGTTGGACTAGATGGCCTGCATGGCCCCTTCCAACTCTATGGTTCTATGATTCTTCTGTGATTCATGCTTTTATGATATTGTTTTAATGGGATTGTTTTATGTAACCCGCCTTTAGCCTCCAGGGGGAGGAGGGATATAAATAAAATGATAATAATAATAATAAACTTACAAGATATTATAGGGTCAGGAGGAGCATGTATAGCTGGGGTGTTGGCTTTATTGTGAATGATTGTTCCAATCGCTTTGGGAAGGTCTGTGAATTCAGCTGAAGGTACCCAGAAATTGTTCTGTAGGCTGGAATATTTAATTTGCCAAGGAGTTAAGAAAAGGCAACCAGATTGCACAGAACCCTACTGATTGTCTCTCTGCACAGTCACGATATACAGAACTACTTTTCCATGGGCCTCAGCCTGAAACTCCTCATTGGCAATCTCAAGAATGTTTTGCTCAATGCTGAGAAAGTCCCCAGGACCCAGGTGCAGACCTGCAGCTTTGACAATCAAGAGAATCTGTCTCATGACTAAGAAGAGCTTCAACTGCCATCTTCTTTTGGTGTACTAGAAGATAATGTTGCTACTGGGTTTTCCTACCTCCTGAAAGCAGGGGTATGAAGAAAAGCATTTTTTCCTTCAGAGGTTTGAAATGAGCAAAACCTTCGCTATGAGTTTTAAAAGTCACCCACTCCAGACAGAGAACAGGCAAGAAGGGGAGGAAATCATTTCAATTGCTTTCCAGGCATTCCTTGTATTTCATACAAATACTACTAGGTCTAGACAATGTTGTTGCTGTCAGCCATTCAGTCATATCAGAGTCTTGGCAATCCCATGGCCAAACCACTGCCACGATCCCTGATCCTGCACTGCCTCCCTCAGCTGTACAATGTTCTGGCTAGCGTCTGTCTTGATCGCGTCCAACCATTGCACCCTTTGTTGGCCTGGTTTCTTTTTTCCACTGACAAGTCCTAGCATAATTGCTTTCTCCATTCAGTTGGATTACATGATATAGCCAAAGTAAATGAGTCAGTTTCATGATTTTGCCTACCAATCGTTCATCAGACTTTATGTGCTGTAGTATTTCCTTCTTTGTGACTTTTGCTGTCCATGGTACCCGCAGAAGCCTTCTCCAACACCAGAGTTCAAATGAATTGATTTTTCTCTTGTTTAATTTTTTTCATTGTCCAACTCACACAGCCATAGGTGGCTGTTGGAAATATGATAGATCTAACTAGACTACATTTGGTAGTCAGGCTTATGTCCTTGCTTTTCCATGTTCGGTTCAAACTTATTATTACTGAGACACCCAGGGCAATTTGATGTTTCATTTCATACTGCAATTGCCACAGAATTCAATTTGTGAACCAAGGAAAATGAATTCTTGAATGCAGTTGATTTCTTCACCATCAATTGTTATTATGACATGACTTTTTTTTTTTGCAGTGGTCATTATTTTTTTGTCTTTTAATGTTTAAGAAAAGACTAAATTTCTTACTTCATTGTCCTTTGTAATCATTTGTTCCAGGCCTTCCTTAGTTTCTCACAGGAGGGTAGTGTCATCAGTATACCAAAGACTATTTATATTCCTTCCTCCAATCTTAATTCCAGTGTTTGACTCTTTGGGTTCAATCTGTCTCATAATAATCTCAGCATTCAAGTTAAGCAGGAAGGGGGAAGAGTACAACCTTGGCACATTAATTTATCTATTTTGAACCAGTCAGTGTCACCAAATGGTGTACCTACAATGGTTTCTTGGTTACGTAGAGTGACTGCATCAGTTGCATCAAATGCAATGGCACGCCCAAATTTACAGAGCTTCCCACAATGTGTTATGACCCACACAACCAGAAGCTGTCTTGTAGTCAATAAAGCAGATGTAGCCACCCTTCTGATATTCCCATGACTTTTCTCCTCAATTATGGCCAGTTCAAGTTCTATTTCTTTTTCATTTTGGAGAGAGTGAACTTCCATTCTGCATGCATACAGTTCTTCTGTTTATTCCCCCCACTTGTTCTTGATGCTCTGTTGGTCAGTCAGTTCCTTCCCTTTATTATCTTTGATAATGCTTCCCTCACAAGAGAACAAAATAAAAAAAGAAGAAGATGAAAATCAGAGAAGCAAGGAGGAAGGGTTCTTTCTGTGCTGAGTTCATCAAAGCAGACAGAACTCTTAACTGAGGTCTGGAGGCAGCCCTTATTCATGTGGTGGCCAGAACAGCTGAAGAAAATTTCAAGATAATAGAAACTCTGTATAAATCTGTATTTTCCTAAACCAAGGAGCCTGTCCAATAGGCTAATATCTAACAGGGTCTATGTGCTGCTCTGTTGGGCTGCACCTACATGGCTGGGTGGTTGTACTGGGGCAGAGGGCTTGCCAAAGTCCATGGTCCAGTCTGGGAGGTCAAGAGACAAGGGAGTCAGAATACACAGGAAGTGGGGCAGGGAGCAAAGTCAAGCTGAGTGAGAGACAAAAGCCAGGGAGAGAGTCAAAATACAGACCGGATTCAGGAGTGGAATCAGGAGCCAAGCTGAAAGTTGAAGAGCTGGTTCATGGTTGAAAGACAAGCCAAATGTCAAAGTGCCAGAACATGGTCAGAAGACAGGAGAAGGGTCTGGAACCAGAAACAGAATTTCACCATAGCAAACCGGAGCAGGAATTGTCTGGGAAGACAGGCAAAGTAACTCATGCATTATCCCCACAAAGGTCCTTCTGAAATAGTCAGAGCTGGGTGGAGCAGCTCGTAGCCAAATGGCCAGCACCTGGAACTAATCCTCATTAGAGGAAGGAGCTGCAGCTGGACCTCATTTACAGCAAGCTGCTAAGCATGCTGTTCTGACAGCTGTCAAAGTAGGTTGCCTTCAGTATCGTTGCTGCTCTGGTAAATGCCCAGGGCTTGCAAGGGTCTTGGTCTGATGCTTGTGATACTACTCCTCTGGTGAGTACCTGGGGCTCAGAGGGATCTTATCCTGGGGCTTGAAGTAAGCTTGCACAAAGGGCTGCATCTCAGCCTGGCTAGGCCCAGGCTGCTCATCATCAGAGCAGTCTTCTGGTTGCTCTGGGAGCAGGTCAAGCCGTACCTCTGGACCAGCACCCCCTGGCATCAGCTCTGGTGGCACAGCTGGTGTGGGCATGACAGCATGTATAGAAAGAGGAATTACATTTTTCTTTTGTATCCCTTGCTCAGTCTGGTGCTGTGCTAAAAATATGCTTGTGGACATTTTCTTTTTAATAAATACTTTGTAATAACTTTATGATGTTGGCAGTAGTTCTCTGTACCAAATAGACCCCCATCATCTTGAACATGCTATTGTTAAAAAGAGCTGAGGGTGTTAGAATATGCAAGATCTATAGTGTGAATAATTGAGCAGAATATAAAGTTTATCCTTGTAGGGGCCATTGGAGGAGATATATATTTAGCATAGATAGGAGAGGTACTTGGTGATGATTTTCAAATTATCTCCTTCAGTTTCTTGATTGGCTCAACAGGAAACCTCATGCTTTTTTTTAGCATACTTTCCCCTGCTTGCCTTCAGAAGAGCAGTTGAACAGAAAAACTGTAGCTAGATAGATACATATGTTCATCTCACTCTTTCTATACATAATTAGTTGCTTCTCTTCATAAATAAAAACTCTTTTATTTTTGAAGCAGCCTGGTGCTTCTCTCTCACTGCATATTCAAACTCTGACAAAATGGGGAAGGCTAGCAGTTGGAAAACAGCTATTCCTCAAGGGGTGTACAAGGTAAAAACCATACCCAGTGACCAGACACTGGACAGCAGAAGATGCAGAAACAAGGCCTCAGAACTGCGAAGTGAAGCTGAGAGTTCTGACCCTCTTAGTGGGTAATTCCTTACAAAGTTCAAGTAGTGTCAGTGAGTTACCCAAGAAAGAAAGAAAAGCCTCTCCAGGTGTTGGGGAAACCTTGGAGGGCAGAGGTAACCCTGGCCTGCGGGTCAGAGTGAGCCCTTTTATCACATGGAGGCAAACAATCAATGGCAGGATAAATTAAGTCCACACTTCTAACTCCACCTTGGAGGAATGGGGTGCCACCATGGCACCATCTCTGTCCAAGATAAATGTGTAAAACACCAAGATGGATGAGGACCAATCATAGCCTTTTCTGTTTAGGGTCCACCAGCTTTGAGGACACTAGTCTTACCTTCCTTCTCCTCCTCCTGATTATCACAAATTTGTGAGGGTCATATGCTTTCATTTGTCCTGGATCTTCAGCTGAGTAGCTATGAAATTCCATCAACTTGCTTAATAGGAAGCTGAAGGGAAGAATGGTATTAGAGTGGCATTTAATAATGTAACAGCTCATCTCCAGTCTGCAGAAATCAGTTCCCTGGAGAAAATGGATACTTTCAATGATGGACTGTATGGCACTAAACTCTATTGAGATCTCTGTCCTCCACAGATTCCAGCCTGGATCTGGCCACCCTATTCATAACTATATAGAGGTTATCTAAACTTTACTGTCTGTATTCAGAATACAAAGGTTCATAGTCAAAGGAAAAAAAATAGAGAGGAGGATATGATGCCTTAGTAATTATATTTTACGCAATTCATTGAATTTTATTTCAATGATACATATTTACTAATAATTAATAAATAAAATTTGGAAATGTTGATTACCTTAGAAAAGATCTGTTTGTACCAATGCTGTTCCCCAAATAAGGAGGCAAGACAACCAGACTTCAGGTTGAACTTAATTGACCAATCCACATCATAACTACTTTTTAAAGCAAGGTTGTGCTATGTAAACCAACTTGTGGCCACCAATATCTGGACAATTCCTCTGTGACTTAAAATTCAGCCAGCAATAAATTTCAATAAATTGCTGGCAGAATATTGCGCTTCCACTATCCTAACCTGGACATGAGTGTGCTGAAGAGCCAAGCTTCGTCACCCTTACCCAGCATGTTATAAAGACAGTTGTGAGTTTGGCTGATGCTGCTGAACACCAAGGGTATTCTCTTTCAACCGAGTTGAATGATGAGCAATTCAAGACCAACCCTCCCTTATGGACTGATGACTCAGGCTGGTGGTGAAATCTCGTGTAAGGTACCTATGAACTTTGTTGAACTTGAGTCTAAAGCTTTCTGATGTAACCTGTTCACCATACCTTTGACTACTAAAGCATTTTAACCATTCTGGGGAGAAAAAGAGATCTGTATCAGAAGAACCACTGTTCTTCTTTAATCCTGTTCCAAGAATCTAATTGTCTTGGGGGGGGGGGGAGAACTTACCTCGCTGTAGGGTACCCTCTATTTTATGTCCATCAAAATGAAGCCTTTAAAGTATGCTACTGTTGAATACCATCCTGGAAGAGTACAGGGAAGGTTTTAATAAGACATCTAAATTCTCCTGAAAATGTAGGCGGCTTTTACACAGGTCTAGAATACTTCCTTTTGACATACCTTAGTTCATGACTAATATACCTGTTTGTCTCAGACTATAGTTTGATTTTGATTTCCTGTAAACATTAACAGCTAGGGATGGTCTCAAAACCAGATAAGTTCGACTTCATACTGGAGTTATACCTGCTTATACCATAATCCATATTTCTCTATTATGCATTCATCTGGACTATTTAAAATGTGATACAATGGTATATTGACTTCTGAGGTTTGGTATGTTTTGGAAGATAATTCTTTTTGATATCTTTCCCCTCCTTTTCTAAGCTGTCACTCTGATTCTTGAGTCACAAATGAATGAAATCAATAGAAAGTGAATATATATCTAGAATCTTCTCAGCAGCTAAGACAGAATCTGACAGCTACCACATCAATTTTTAAAAGCTTGATCAGTAGTAGCAATAGACAAAGCAGAACTTCTAGTATAGTTTGTGTCTGGAGGAAATGAAGAGCATTTTCTGCTCCTGCTAAAAAGGCAGTATTTCTGGTTTTTGTTTTTGTTTTTGTTTTAATCTGGTACGGAGAAAAACCCAGTATGATTGTTCTCTACATTTGCAGTATCAAATGTATATGGGTGACAAAATTAACAGATTGCATTTTCGTAATGATTCTATGGCTGAAAAATTTAAAAGGACTAGATAGACAGACCGACAGTTTAAATAGAAACTTGGGATCTAAATTGACTAAATGGATCAGTTTATACTATGTTTTTCCTAACTTGGAAAACTGGAAGCAAATAGACCAGTGATAACCAGGGATGCTTAACTATCTTTATGTTCAGATCACAATTTCTTTTCAAATTGCAAGCAGGAGTAGGGTTAGGAAACTCCTGGAAATTTGGGATGGAGCCTGGGAAGAACAGGGACTTCAGTGGGGTACAATGCTGTAGAACCCACGCTCCATTTTCTCTGCAATCTGGAGATAAGCTGTAATTCCAGGTCATCCCCAGGTCCAACCTGGAGGCTGGCATCCCTCTGGTGCTCACTACCCATCTAAGAAAGCAAAAGCATTTGCCACATTTCCTTGCTTTTTAGAAGAAGCAGAGACGACCCATCAGCCGAAGATGAGTAGACAAGAAAAGGTAGTTTTCAAGCTGGCAATGGCAAAACTTTATCCAAAGAATATAAACTATTATAAGCAGAACAAGTTCCTAAGTACAACAGGCTTGTTTTCATTCTTACTTCATCAGTGAACTTATCAATATAGTGTAGTATTTTTTAAAATTGGTTTTTACAAGGATACTAACAAAGTCTTCAACACGCAGCCTTATATTTTAAGACATATATCTTGGGTCTACAAATATCAAAGGTCCAACAGGGAGTCACAATACAAAATGGCTAAAAAAATTAAAATGGAGAGTATAGGAGATGTGGGGGGATATTTCCAGCTCCATATATCCACAGGAATGGTCTTCCAAGTGATTTCAGTTGCGGTGGGAAAACATTTAAAGCAACTTCTAAAACGTGGCAGTTATTTAGTTAATGATGACATAATGTCCCAGAACAAAAAGATCAAAATCAAAAGTGGAACAGCCACCTTTTATTTCTGCACAAATAGGTCATTTTGCATATAGAAGTAACATCATAGAATCATGGAGTTGGAAGGGGCCATACAGGCCATCTAGTCCAACCCCCTGCTCAACGCAGGATCAGCCCTAAGCATCCTAAAGCATCCAAGAAAAGTGTGTATCCAACCTTTGCTTGAAGACTGCCAGTGAGGGGGAGTTCACCACCTCCTTAGGCAGCCTATTCCACTGCTGAACTACTCTGACTGTGGAAAATTTTTTCTTGATATCTAGCCTATATTGTTGTACTTGAAGTTTAAACCCATTACTGCGTGTCCTTTCCTCTGCAGCCAATGGGAACTACATCCTGCCCTCCTCTAAATGACAACCTTTCAAATACTTAAAGATGACTATCATGTCCCCTCTCAACCTCCTTTTCTCCAGGCTGAACATTCCCAAGTCCCTCAACCTATCTTCATAGGGCTTGGTCCCTTGGCCCCAGGTCATCCTTGTTGCTCTCCTCTGTACCCTTTCAATTTTATCTACGTCCTTCTTGAAGTGAGGCCTCCAGAACTGCACACAGTACTCCAGGTGTGGTCTGACCAGTGCCGTATACCAGTGGTCCCCAACCTGCGGGCCGCGGCCCGGTGCCGGGCTGCGAAGGCCATGGCGCCGGGCCGCGGCTCCCTCTCCCCGCCCCCCCACAGTAAAAAACTTCCCAGGCCGCAAGCTTGCGGCCCGGGAAGCTTCTTACTGCGGGAGGGCGGGGAGAGGGAATCAGGGCTGGGCCGCGCATCGCGCATGCGTGGCCCATGTGGGTGCGGCCCGCGAGCATGTGGCCTGATGCGCGGGCATGGCCCGCGCGGGCGCGGACCGATGCCCTGCCGGTCCCCAGCCTCAGAAAGGTTGGGGACCACTGCCGTATACAATGGGACTATGACATCTTGTGATTTTGATGTGTACAAGTTGTAAAGTCTGAGTCAGTTCAAAGTTAAGCATGTCTAAGCTGAATTTATCTCAGAATTAGTGTGCATTTAACTCTCTATGCTTGAATAAAATATAGATAAAAATTACATAGATCTAGGCAATCTAATTTATCAGACCTGTAGAATACAAAATAAAAATAATTTGGCAACAGCATTTTCATAGAAAAAATAAGTGTCTGTATTCAAAGAAGTAGATGTCAAAACAACCAAGAATATAACTGCTATTGTTAAGGACTTTGTTCCCTTCCTATTTTCATCTTGTGCATTTCACATTTGCAGTTTGTAGTGTGATGTGATCTATTGAATGGTTTGCCTTGTTCAGTTCACATCTCATCCATTAATCATATAGTCCAATTTCTTGCCTAGCTGCTGAACTTACACATGCAAAATTGTACTTTTCCTTCTAAGAGGTAGTTATTTAATAATTGCCAAGCTTGAAAATAAATTAATTCCTTATCTCTAGTTATTGCATACTGAAAGGAAAATTTTAAAGCAAGCTTTGAATATTTTTTCCCACTGCTGTTTCTAGACAACTGATGACATTAATATTATCTTACTGGTATTCACTGCTTAAGGTTATAGTTGAGTTGTTGGGGGGGAATACAGTTATTTTAATAATCTACACACAACTTAGATATATCAGCTGCATACAATGGAACCTGGAAAACACAGCACAGAGAAAAGCGGACTCCCTTCTATGCCTGTATGCACCTACCCAGACATTATGGTAGTCTCCTGAGCCCCTGGTTCAGGTACCCCTGTTTTCTGGATAGATGGCAACCTAACAGATGGCCTTCTAGATTATGGAAATCTCCACTACCAGTGCTAATTGTATTTCTCATTTAATCAGTTTTTCACCAGTATGTGAAGACGTTTTTGTTCAGCTTGGAGTTTCTTCAGTGATAACTTCTTCTTGACTTGTATTTTAGTTTGATGTTTTAGGAAATTTATGTGTAAAAGGAAGAAGTCCCCATCCCCCATTCCCTCTTTCCTTGCCTTGCCAGCCCCCATAGCCTCTGCCCTTTTCCTGCCTCCTTCTCTCCTTCCCATCCAGCAGCCAACCTATCCTGTTCTGTCCCAGGATTTATAATTTGCACTCTTTCCCTGCTCCTGCCAGGCTCTACCCAAGCAAACTGCATCCCTATTGGTTTGTGCTACTCACCAGGCGAGACCCATTGGCACATGAGGGAACATGCAAGGACTTGTAATGTGTACTTCATTTTCACCTGGATCAACTTCCCCAGGCTATTTACTCCTTGCCTGTTCCAGGCAACCCCTATGCTTGCACGCTTCTCTGCTTTTTTCTCTCATTTCCACTCACACACCACTCACCTTTTATCTGCCTCCCATCTTTCCTTATATTTAGTATTTCATTCTCTGCTCCATTTGATCTTCCTAACAAACAATCAATCAAACTTTATTACAGTCGTTCCATGTATAGTAGGTTATGCTAAGAATGGGCCAAAGTCATCCAGTGAACCTCCGTGGCAAAATGGGGCTTCAATCCTGGGTATCCAGGAGGGTTTTAAAAAACCCAAATAATAAAAGATAATTTGGGGCTTTTTTTGAAACCTTGCTAAAGGAAATGGTATTAATATGCAGTTGTATTTCTAATATATGTGTAAGAAGAGCCATTTCAGTTATTATTTTATCCACTGATGTGAATTAAACAGCCAGAAGAAGGGAAGTAGTGTGGGAGCACGTAGTGGGAGGGATTTTTAACATCAATCCTTCCTTTTCCAGTTGTCATCAGCCTTTGCCTGTTGCTGAGCCTGAGGGGCATTAATGCCAAGAAAGAGGACCAGTGGATCCTCATGGGACTTGGATTCGGCACACATATGCAGGATGGCTACAAAATGGTGACTTTCAGAAAATATGTATGGATGAAGCTGCATTATAAATTGCTGCAAAAATTTTCTCCAAGAATCCAGATGTGCAGCATAATTAAGGTACACTAAAAGGTTGGATAGCCACAAGCTAACCAAATGTTCACAGTGCATTTGACACTGGGCTGAGCCCATGAAAGAAGTCTGAAATATCCTGCCCTGGAGGATACTATGGTTTCTTGATTTTTGAAAGGTAAATACAACTAAAGCACAGGCAGAGGAAACAAATGTCTAAAATTCTGAGGGAGTTATCACAATCTTATGGTGTTTTTTTCATAGGAGTCCACGGGTAGTGGGTTTTTTTAATGCCTGCCAAAAACTCTGCAACCTTGAATTGAAGCTTTACATATCTTAAATTATTGATGGTGTACTGTCTGGTATGTGTTTAAATTACATGAAATCTTCATGAATCTGAAGTAGTCCTATGGTGAAGTTGTTTAACTCAGCTAAATATGACTGTTGAGATACTAGCAATGGAATAAATAGATTAAAAATGAATCTTCTGCATTGAAAAAGCTGTTGCTAAAGCAAGTAGCTGTTAAACAGCATGCGGACTGTTGTGCCAGGTGAAAGAGAAGGTTCTTTGCAAGAGTTTCTTTTGCTGCTCTTGGATCCCAAGGTGAATTCTTGGAATTTAAAAAACAAACAAATGACACCAGACTTATACAGGAGATGATCAGGTGAAGAATTACATGATCAAATGGATGCAGAGCTTTGGGCATACAATTCAGTATGAAGAATGGGAACAATCATGCCTCAAAACCTTAAAGTTAACCAAATCCCAACACCTAAGAGAGGGCTGGTACAAAATGTTACAAATGGTACAAAAAATATAAGTAAAATCTCCCAACAAACAGATGGCAAATGTTGGAGAAGCAAAAAAGCTATTGGATCTGACTATCACATGTGGTGGACCTGTGATTCTGGATTAAATTCTGGATTAAAGTTCATTCCGAGATGCAGGATATCATGAAATACAAATGCTTGCTAAATCTACGTTATTAACGCTTGCTAAATCTACGTTATTATGCGTCATGTCACCAAATATGCCAAAACATCTATGAGAACTTTTTTTTATACAACAGTGGCAGCAAGGTTGGTAAAGCACAGAGATGGAAACAGCCACTGATGCCCGAAACAGAGATGTGAATGAATAAGCTTGAAGATATTGTCTCAATGGCCAAACTAACAAGCCTGGTTCACAGGGCATCTCCAGAAGATTTTCTGCAACTTTGGGAATGCTTTTTGGCTTGTAAAGAGAAATAATCTTAACAAATTTCAGAAAAGAGAAGTTTATCAGTGCCATGGCGAGCCCAAGGTCACCCAGCTGGCTGCATGTGGGGGAGTGCAGAATCGAACCCGGCATGCCAGATTAGAAGTCCACACTCCTAACCACTACACCAAACTGGCTCTCAAAGAAGGAAAAAAAAGAATGGAAAATATCTGCATTCAGATCAATATATCTGGATAATAATATTATAACGGTGGGGGTATCCAAACAATCTGTAACCCAAGGAAACAACAGATATATTTTATTTGTATAATTGTCAATAAAATTTAAAAATATTGAAAAAAATGACATCAGACTTGAATCTAGATATTTTTCAGGGAGGAGACACTTGGGTGAGTGGGATTCAGGCCTGATGGAAGAGCATATGATTGCTTTCTGCTTTCCCTCCTTTAGTGCTATTAATGTAGCAGGTGGATATAAAACGATTAGGTGAGATTGTGAATATATTCGCTTGTAATGGGGGAATCAGAGAAGAAAAACTGTGATCTGTCTTATGCATCAGTCCTTCATGGAAATAAGTTTCTATGATTTCAGCTGGGCTTATTCTGTGTGATACATTTAAAGTGGCTGGCTTTGGAAATAACGCCTTTGTTTTCAAGTACCCTTTTGACTGTAATCGGAACTTGTGACAACCTTTCTGACTCACATAGAGTGCCTACCACCTCCACAATCTTTCTCATGTGCAGGTTGCCCCTTACTCAGACACTAAAGGTAAAGGTATCCCCTGTGCAAGCACTGGGTCATGTCTGACCCTTGGGGTGACGCCCTCCAGCGTTTTTATGGCAGACTCAATACGGGGTGGTTTGCCAATGCATTCCCCAGTCACTACATGGAGCTATTGGGATTGGGAACTCAAACATGGTTTTGTTTACATGCTCCCCCATTAATTAATATTCATGAGCTCCCAAGAGAGATCAGGGCCCTGTTGGAACTCTCCAAGTCCTGTAGGGTTTTAAAGATGAAGCTTTTCTGCCAGGCCTATGGTTGAGGCCATCTAGACAATATACATCATTCAATTCTCAAGTCCCCTTCCCACCCCTCCTGCCCTCCTTTTTCCTATGGTTTCTCCAGTGTTTAACATATAGTTGGCTATGAGTTATTACTACTGCTGATGAGACAATGATAATTGCAGTTTTAAGCAGTTTAAATGGTTTTAAATTGTTTTTAGATTTTAATTAACAGTTATTGTATTGACCTATTGAGTATATATGGGTAACCCCGCCCCCCAAGACAGGTCTATTGAGTGGGGAGATATATAAACCAATCAATCAATAAATGAGTAACTGGGTGATTATACCTGAGAATGGATTAAGGGGGTTGTCAAGATCTGTGAATGGCAGTAAGTCAGCATACAAATACAAGAGTTAATGAACAGATGCAAAAAGAAAGATTGAGTCCAGTGGCAATCCAGTATTGATCTAGGGATTGGCAGTGGACTCAAGCTTTGTTCTGGCACAGTACCTGGTATATTCAAGGCCTATTATGCATGGCCGCCGAAACGGCAATTTCGGGTCACATGGAAAACGCGGAGGGGGAAGGAGCGAAGAAAACCACTCACGCATGGACGGGACGCAATGGCGGAAAAACCCAGAG
The DNA here is from genome assembly GCF_049243985.1 of Paroedura picta. Lineage (NCBI taxonomy): Eukaryota > Metazoa > Chordata > Lepidosauria > Squamata > Gekkonidae > Paroedura > Paroedura picta. The sequence goes on along the minus strand of NC_135369.1, from coordinate 152,646,766 downwards.
TAACTGATTATGCACGCGGCGACCCCGGCACCGCTTCTGGTTGCGCCCTGGTCGACTGGAAGCTCCGCTTTCTTCCGTGTTTTGCTAACGTAGATTTTTCGGCGGCCTGCATCCAATCTGTGGCCAGTTGCAGCCAGCGCTGTGCGTTATCGGTGATTTTAGGCCACCCCCCGAATGCAGACCTTCCCCTCTGTGCATAATGGGCCTAACTGAAGAAGGCAGGGACTGAGCTTGGAACCTTCTGCAATGCAAAGCTGAGGCTTTACACTGAGCCACTGTAGGGGCTCACCAATTTCCTGAAAATGTAAAGAATACATTGAGTTTAAATAATGCACAGACAATACCGATACTTCTTCCTGTCAATAATAGTGGTGGTGGGAGGTGGCCAAGGGTTTTTGTGGCCCCAGCAATAGCTGTGGTGATGGCAAGCCCAGCAGTGCAGCAAGCCCAGCAGTGCAGATCAGGAGGTACGCCAAGCCTAGTGGGAGTTGAAGCCATCGTGGTGTGTATGTTTCCAGCAGCTATGGGGGCTAAAGATGTGGGATAGATAAAAGTTAGATGGGTGGTTGGGAGGGAAGGAAAGGAAGAAGGAAGCAAGAAAAGGTTATGAGTGCTGCCAAGAGGAAGGAAAAAGAAGCTAATATGCAAAAGATGATTCAGGGAGAAATGGGGTAGCTGACACAAATCTTTACATGCAAACTCGGCTGCATCAAAGGAGTTGGGAGTTATAAATCCCATATTTCTTTCCTTCCTCTAGATTCATTCCATAGGTGATCAGTCACCATTCAAGAATGGTTGATAACTTTCTGTATGGGCAATGGAAAACAATACTTCTTGGAAATGGAGTCTATTCTGGATATTTTCTAGAGCATTGGTCTCCAACCTTTTTATCACTGGGGACCAGTCAACACTTGACAATTTTACTGAGGCCTGGGGGGGGGGGTAGTCTTTTGCCGAGGGATGTCGCTGCTGCCGCCTGAGCCCCTGCTCCACTTGCTTTCCCGCTGGCGCCCCTGACTTCCCGCCGCCCGCTGGGGGTCGCTGCCAGCAGCAGCTGCACAGTGCCACTCTGAGGGGGAGCCCCAGCGGCAGAGTGAGCCAGCGGCAGAGTGGCAGGGCAGCCCCAAAGGCAGCAGCCAGGGAGGAGGGTAAGGAGGAGCCGCGGCCCGGTATTGACTGATCCACAGACCGGTAGTGGTCTCTGCACTGGCGGTTGGGGACCACTGTTCTAGAGTAAAAATGAATATTAGGAGCATCACATTGCATTGCACCTATTTATTCTATATGAGAATACATATTTTTCTCAGAATTTTTATTGTGGGTTTGATTATTTTAAAAACAAAATCCTACAAGTCACTTAGGAGCTGGATATATGTAAATATCTGAATATGAAAGGCATGGTGGCTGGTGATATGGATAACTGTCCTACTCAGGGATAATTTAAAGTTCATGAACAAGGTGTGCAGTAATTTACCTAATCTCACTCACAATGTATGCCTCCTTCTCAAGAATCTCATATTGATGGTTTCTTTGCATTTGTGCTGTAGTGGTATTTAGTGTGGCAGCTGACTGGGTGTCACACAATGTACATTTTGGTGCACATTTACAATTTGTTGGCTTGCCCGAATTATGTATGCCTCATGGCCATCATAAACAAGATGTGCATTGTTTAAAAACTGCTACATTTTGAGTATATGTGGTGCTTTGGCAGCTGTGCAGTTGATGGGATTTATTAAGTGGTGCCACTGGTCATATTGATGCATACTCAGAATTTCCTAGAACAAACTGGCGGGAAAAGAATACATAAAATATTTCATTTTGGTTTGGAGTACTGGATTAACACTGACACACTTAATCTGAAAGCCATACATGCAAATTGATCACAGCTGGAACAATGGAGAGAAAAACTATTCAGCTTTCGCCCTCCCCTTCAAACCCAATATACACTCAAGACAATCAAGTAATACACCTCTTTTTAAAACTGATACTTTTATTTTTTGAGTGTGTAGAACATATTGCAGATAAGGAAGGATTGATTCTAAGATACACTATTTTCATCTTGCACTGATGCTATAATAAATGAATAAGTAAATATATGTTTTATTTATATACCACCCTTTCTCGGTTGGCTCAGGGCAGTTGACAACAGCCTTAAAAACAATTATTAACAATAAAAACATTTTAGATAATATAAAAACTGCCTCCTCTTATGATTTGACCCTATTAGGCTAGAACAGAGTGGAGGGGTTTTCTATCTCTGGATGGATTTTCAGGCATGGGTCTGGCATCCCAAGGTTTTTATTTTCTGGCCTGGTGGAATAGCTTCATTTTGCAGGCTCTCTGGATTTGTTTAAGATCCAAGAGGGTCATGATCTGTTCAGGCAAAGTGTTCCACCGGGCTGGAGTCAGGACCAATAAAGCCCTGGCTCTGGCTGAGGCCAGTTTTTACATCTAAAACACCAAATTAGCTGGCCTCCCTGGGAATACATCTGAGGGAGATACATCCAACTAAAGAACGTTACTCCCTCAGAGACTTGAATTTAATTAGGTAGATGTTTGTAAAAAATCTAGAATTTTAAATCTCATTTAACACTGTAGTGATGTTACCTACTCTGAGCCTCACAGGAAATGTGGGTTAGAAAAATAAAGTTATTAATATGTCTTCGGAGCTTGGGCCCCTGAGCAGATTTTGACTGCTTGATCGTAATGATCTTTTTTTTGGGGGGGGGGGTATAAGGGCAGAGGTGGTCCCAAAGTTACAGGAGTTCCAGACACCTTTTATGGCTTTGAATGTGAGAGTCAAAACCTTGAACATAATTTGGTCTTCAATCTGGAGACAGTGTAGCTGGGACAGCACAGATGTAATATATAGGGGACCAGATGTTAAGAATGGTAAAGTGGAACACGCCTGTCTCAGCCATGCCCCCTCGCAGGCAGGGAGGGGAGACATGGGCGGTGGCATAGTGGCATGTGCACACATGCAGGCACAGAGCTCCGCACCTGCATGTGTGCACCTGCCGCAGTGCCACCGCCCGTGCCTCCCCCCTGCCTGCAACACGGCGCTGGCTGCGATGGGTGTGTCCTTCTGCCCACCAGGGCTTTGCTCAGCAGGGAGGGCTGGCAGCTTGGGTGGGCCGGGTGAGTCACGGCATTGCCGCAAGGTCACTCTGGTGGTGGCTGGCAGGCACAGTGAGGTCCCGGCCTCTTTGTCATTGGAGGGAGCTTCTAGGTTCGGGCCAGCATGGAGTGATGTCTTATTCCTGGTTTGTGGGCCCTAGGCCGCTGCCACCTCTCTCATAAGGGGGCCAGGGCCATGAGGAAGGGATGGTGGCATTGCACAGACCGGCTGAGTCGCAGTGTTGCTGGCATGGCCAGTCCGGGGGCGGGCAGAGTCTGCAGCAAGGGGCAAGTCACAGCCTGCATCGAGGGCTATGGGTGCACTGTGGGGTGGGTCCTTCTTGCAGTGGCTGTGGCTGCCGTCTTCTTGCATTGAAATTGGAAGATGAGTGAAGTGCACAGGCAGGCTCAGAGGGCGGGAGTTGGGATGCAAAGACTACTACAACAACTTGGTGCTTATTGTAAAGAAGAAGGTCTTAAAATAAACTATGATAAGACAAAAGTAATGGTCTTTAGAAAAAGGGCCAAAAAGTTCTCTTGGAGCATATCTGGAAATTCTGTTAGCCAGTGCAATTCATTTAAATATCTGGGTATCACATTTAGTGAGAGGCTGAATTGGAAACTTCATCTGGACACCATTAGAGCCTCTGCAACACGCCTAGTGGGCACTATTCTGAAGTTTTATTATACAACAGGAGGCTTCCTCATCGACCCAGCCCTCAAATTATACAAGGTTATCCCCCATCTTTTGTATGGAGTAGAGGTCTGGGGATGGAAGGAAAACATCATACCTAGGCTAGAATCTGTTCAAAATATATTCTTAAGGCGAATTCTAGCCCTACCTAGGGGAACTCCGGCTGTTTTGATGAGGGCAGAAACAGGTCTGCCTTCTCTTAGTGCCCGAGTACATTTGGCAATTTTAAAACAGTGGAAAAACCTTAGGTTAGCCAACTTAAACAAATTTAGTCATCAGTCCTTTAATATAATGTTATCTAAGGATCCAGCACGGCATAGCCTTATTAATAGCCTTATTGCACGCTACTCCATCCCCGATGACCTTCTAAATCCTTCAGCTAATAACTCTCACCTTAGAGACTGGATCTTCAAAAGTGATGCCCAGTTAGACAGAATGCAAATTTTGAAAACTAAGTCAGCAACATGGTTTAAGCGGTTTAAATATGACCACCGTAGATCCTCTTATCTAATGAAGATCACTAACCATAATCTCAGAGTAACTTTTATATCACTTCGATTTGAAACGATGCCTACAGAGGTACTGGCGGGCCGATTTAGCTGTACGCCAAAAAAACAGCGTTTTTGTATTTGTGGTGCACAAGCTCTGGAGGATTTACCCCACTACATCTTTGACTGCTTACTTTATGCTCAACCCAGAGCCAAATTTCTCAATGAGATCTTACGGGGTTCTAACCTTCACTCCGTTGCTGAAAAGATAATCTATCTTTTATCTGACCAGGTTGATGATGTAACATATAAAACCGCCCTATTTGCCTTGGCTGCAAGGAAAATAAGGGCCAATGTTACAACCACTAAGGCAGCCTCTTAACACTCTTGCACTTTGTATGCTGTTTTGGTTTTTTTTGGTCTTAAAGTTTATATTTTTATACAGTTCCTTTTATTCTATTTTACTGTTTGTAAATTTATATTTTATACTTTGTAAAGGCCTATGGCTATGTACAAATAAATGTATCTATCTACTGCATAAGGGGGCCAGGGCCATGAGGAAGGGATGGTGGCATTGCACAGACCGGCTGAGTCACAGTGTTACTGGCATGGCCAGTCCGGGGGCGGGCAGAGTCTGCAGCAAGGGGCAAGTCACAGCCTGCATCGAGGGCTATGGGTGCACTGTGGGGTGGGCCCATCTTGCAGTGGCTGTGGCTGCCGGCTCCTCGCATTGAAATTGGAAGGTGAGTGAGGTGCACAGGTAGGCTCAGAGGGCGGGAGTTGTAGTTGGCAGGGCCAATTGGGATTGGATTGCTCCACCCCTCACTCGCCCGCACCCTCCCTTCCTGCCTGCCTTCCTGGCCACCGTCCCGCGGTAGAGTGAAAGTGAAAGCCAGGTGTGGCTCCGCCCCGCTTGCTGTGGCTGGAGGGAGCATTGGCGGAAGCTCGTCAGGCTGTGGGTTGGGCAGCTTCAACTCGTAATCGGGACTTTTGAATAACATAGCTGGACGCAGGACAATTATTTTAAAAGTGTGCTGGTCCCGCCATAATTGGGATGAATGGCCACCTTAGTAATATATGTTCTCCATGGAGTCCTTCTATGGAACTGAGCTGCTACATTCTGGACCAATTGGAGTTTCCAGAGATGCTTTAAGGGCAGCTTTATTTAAAGCAAGTTATAGAAGTCTAGTCTGGAGGTGACCATTACATGGATCTCAGTGGCTAAATAGGATGTTGACAGGTAGGGTGCAAGGTGTTGGGCCTGATGGTAAAACACTGGATCAGCAACATTTGTGACCTGGTCCTCCATATATAAGGAGGCATCCAGGATCACACCCAGACTCTTGACGGTGGTTGAAGGGTTGCCAGCTCTAAGACCCATTCTGCACATATTGGATAACATAGTTTCAATAAACTTTAATAAACAGAAGTTTCAATAAACTTCAATAAACAGTTGCAAAAGCACATTGAAAGGACATTATCCAATGTGTATGGAGTGGGCCCTTTCTCCTAAATATTTGGAGAGTCTGAAGAGGATAAAATTCTAAGTGGTGTAAAATGGCATAGAGTCTCCTCCAAAGCATCCATTTTCTCTAGGGAGACTAATCCCTGGAGCTGTAATTCTAGGGGCATCCATAGTTCACAGTGACTTTTTACTAGGCCCTGTTTCCTCTCTGAGCATTGATTGCATGTGACCAGGTCCATTCTCAGAGCAATGGGATTTTGTTTCAGACACACTATTACATTTATCCGTCATTCATAATTTTTTTTTAAAGTTCACAGTGATCCAGAGACAGGCATTCTATCATTAAAAGAAAGCAATTATATGTACATTAACAGTATAATCTTTTAAGTGCGTCTGATGGTGCTATAAAATATTGATGAGTATATAGATTTAGTATGTGTGTATGAGAATGCTTACAGGAACAGACCGATTTTTAAAGCCGCACATGTTTTTGTTTTGACTAAAGTAAGTTACTGGAAAATAAAAGTCTGCCTTTTAAAAAAGAACTGGCAAGAGTACAATTCAGAAGATTCTGGCCTTTGAGCTCACACTACATCACTCTAACAGCATCTCTATACTATACTGTTCATGACCTTTAAGGAATTCCACAGGTAAATTGGTTTTCTATTCAGTCCTTGTCTGATTTTACAAAATAGTTTCCTTATTCTGAGTTTGTATCATTCATTCTCTGAAACCCGAAATTTTGTTTTTGGTTTTGTAAAAAAAAGAATGACATTAGTACAGATTTTGGATATAAGGTGGTCAAGTCTTCTCCATTATTTTATAATATAGAAGACTGCTAAAAATCAGCTTTGTTCTATGGACATTTTAAAAAGTGTCAATATTGTAGTTAAAGCCAGTTGCATTTAAAAATCAGTGGCAATTGTTTCTATTTATTTGTGCAGGAAACATATTTTTAGGTGTATTCCCCTCACCACTTGGGATTAAATTGTCCCTGATCAAACCCAGATCCCAAAGGGAATTTTCCTCACAAATTCTAGGTGGATGGAAGAAAATATTTCCATCCAACAGGTAATAGAAATTCTTGTGCACCTAGCATTGGGAGAAGTGAACTGGCATATGAGTTATGATTTCCTCTTCTTTCTTAGGTTTCCCAAGGGGTGGGTGAGAAGGTGCTTATTGGGGGGGGGGAAAACGAGGGTAGATGAATGCTGCCCTCTCCTGGGCTTGTTCTCTTTGTACTTCAGTTGTTCCAACTCAGAATTTGACCTGGGTACTTTCTTAACTCATTTTTTTTTCCTGCTGTTGATCCTGCCAAATTCTTATCGATCTGAACCTAGATCTTGCAACAGATCTGCAACATTCCTTTTTCCCAACTTGAAACAACTTTCACTAAGACACTACCTTCTGCACTTGAATCAATCTAATTGTCAGGCTCCATCATCCTTCCTACTTCATCGAGGCAGATGGGGTGACAATATAGGCTTTTGTCTCCCTTCCCAGCCATTTCTGAAGCTAGAGTGTGGAGAGGGGGAAGCTCCAGTTGGCATTGAAGGAGCATGAGTCTGGAGAGGGCATTATTTCCAACCTTTTATCCACTGACTTTACAATCAGAGAATCCGGGGAAGTGGGGAGGGGAAGTCTCTTACAGTCTTTGAAGTGACACCATGACGAATCAGCAAAAGACTACCATGCTATGTCAGCAGTGGAGGTGTGCAGAAGAGGGTGGAAGATGTTTTTAAAATGTCAACATTTACACTTGTATTACTGGGCTTTCAGAGCACATTTCTCAGATTTAGTGGATAATATCTGCTACTGAATAGCCCAGAGAAAAGGTGGTGTCACCATGGAGTCAATCACAGACATTGCAGATGGAAAATGTAAAGCAATCAAAATCAAAAAGGATATTGGAAAAGATGCACATTGATTTTTAAAATCTGCCTTGATAGAAGATAAAAAGCCCAGTGCAGATAATACCCTGGAGGTAATCTGCTAAAGACAGCAGTATTCAGTAAGGTAACGTTGGTTGGTTGTGGTGGGAAATGCTCCATTAAAAATAAAACCTTCTGTCCCATATCACTTGACGGACTTATGCATGTTGGGTCTTCCCATAAGCACTCTAAATGAAATGAAGATGGAGAAGCACCATTTCCATCTATGAGAAACATTTGTTTCTGTTTGGATTATGTCTCTGCTGTGTACTTATTTACTAAGTAATTTCCGGATCAGGCTTAAGGTGTTGGTTATCACCTTTAAGGCCTTACACGGTCTGGGCCCAGTATATCTGAGGGACCACCTCTCCACCTACACTCCTCAGAGAGCCTTGACCTCTACTACATCCAACCTCCTGGTGGTCCCTGGCCCTAAGGAAGCCCACTTGACCTCAACCAGGGCCAGAGTTTTCTCCATTCTGGCCCCCACCTGGTGGAACGAGCTCCCAGAGGAGATCAGGGCCCTGACAGAACCTAAACAGTTCCACAGGGCCTGCAAAAGGGAGCTCCTACACCAGGCATTTGGTTGAGGTCGACCAAACCACCGCTTCCAGTTGGCCCACAATCTCCCCCCCCTACAACCAACACTAATTGGTTGTCCACAGGGTCCAGTAAGAGTTGAGCTGAGGCTCTCACAATTTCTATTTTATGGTGTTATTGTTATGATCTTGTTAAGTTATTATTGTTATTACTGCTGTTACTGTTACCTGTTATCATGTGTTAATTGTATCCTTCCCTGTTTTCTGTAAACCGCCCTGAGCCCTCGGTGAAGACGGTATATAAATATAATAATAAAAATAAAATAAATAAATAAGTTATTTTCACCCTGTGGTGCCTGGCGGGGTTGGGGCATAGATTTTTTTGTGTGGAGGTGATTTATTTGACTAGAAGTGAAGCAAGTCGTTATTTGGATCCAGGCCTGGGACAGATGCTGAGCCACTTACCTTAATAGGAGTTGGAGAAAGTCTGGACTTTGACCTGAGCAGAGATAATGTTAAATTTCAATAAAAGAAAATCAGACTGAAAAATTTGGCTGTGGCTAACAAGAAGTATCCTTGAGAACTGCAAGTACAGATTGTTAGGTTGGGGAACCACTCCTTGCGTCCTGTACTACACCTGTATTGTGGTAAATATGCTCGAAACATGATGAATCTCCAGTAGTTTTTTCCTGACAAAATGACTGATTCTGTTATCTTCTTTGTACTCCTCTGGGAAAAGGAAAATATGAAATATTAGTATATCTCTCTAAGTTAAAATAAGCCATAAAGTACTGATCTGCCAGGAAAGAGAAAGCTTCATATTGCAATTGCTTTTTATATCATTGACCTGAAACTCTTGCATTAAAGTCCAAGAGACCTGTTGTAGGTTTGGACAAAATCCAACATTTGCCTGGAAATTAAAACAGCTAGTTTCCCCAATCTTCTCAGAAGTCAACAGTATACCAAGTCTTAGTATCCAACCTGAATCCTGTTTAGGTGTTCAAAATCACGGATGACTGCAGTCACCAAATCAACAAAACTGAACACAATAAAATGACATGAGAACTTTGTCATGTGCTATCATCTCTCCCCCCCCCCCAGTTTTCTGTCTTGAAATTTGATGTTGGATGCAATACATCTGTTAGAAAACATCACAGAACATAATCCAGCTGATGGTAAGTAATTTTCATTTTACTGCCTTAAACATATGCTTAACTCTCCTATTGAATTCAGAAAGACTTTAAAGTGCTTATCTGTGACCAGTTTGTGCCACAGATTATGTTAGCATGGTAAATGCCTTTGGTATGGGGCTCTAAGGTCATTTTTATAATTCTACTCATCTCCTTTGCCCATTCCACATGCCAGAATAAAGGTTTTAGGCACCAATGTATTGGTTAAAATGGCTGACCCAATTAAGGCTGACCCAATTATTGAACAATACCCTCCCCTTTGGATAACCAATTTTAATCTACCGCAAATATTTGGGTCACATGATCCACAGCCACCATTCCTGACATCCCACATTGCCCATTCAAGAGCCAATGTGGTGTAGTGGTTAAGATCAGAAGACTCTAATCCAGGTTTAATTCCTCACTCCTCCACGTGAAATCTGGAGGTGGACCTTGGGCCAGTCACAATTTTCTCAGAACTATCTTGGCCCCACCCACCTCCCAAGGTACCTGTTGTAAGGAGAGGAAGGGAGGCAATTATAAGCTGCTTTGAGAGAAGCACTGTATAAAAAACAATTCTTCATTCTTGGGCAGTTCCTAGACAAAGCCTAAGATTTGAAGGCACATTAAGTGTAAATAGCTTATTGACACACACCCTCCTATTGTCTGGACCTCATAAATGCCTCCACAAAAATCTTATACTCCATTCCTTACTAGAACTAGAGCTGTCAGCCTCTAGGTGGTGGCCGGAGTTCTCTTCTGGTGACCAAAATCAGTTCTCCTGCAGAAAATGGCTGCCTTGGAAGGGGGACTTTATGGCAATATACCCCACTAAAGACCCTGCCCTCCTCAGGCTCCACCCCTAAACTCTCTAGTTATTTCTCAACATGGAGTTGGCAATACTTCTAGAAAGGATTTTTTTTTAAAAAAAAATCTTAGATGTTGATATGATAGACCAGTTGCTATGCTAATATATAACTTCAGAAGACAAATTTAAAATTAAAATTATATTTGTCTTAAAATTCACTAAAGCAGCTTTACTGTTCAGAATCCCTGAAACATTCTCCAGGCTTCCAGAAACCCCAGAAATTGCACAATTATGCAGAATATGGTTGAGAAGCATAGTTGCATACATACCCACCCAGGGCTCCTCCTCTCCCCACCCCTTCCAGGTCCATCTTTGGCCATTTTGGGAGGGGATCAACATGACCACATATGTTCATAACACCCACTAAATGTTTAACAATGTTTAAATATATATATATATTAATTAATTAACGCCCACAGCTGTCAAGAACCCCCAGGTTTCACAAAACACTGGCTGAGAAAGCCTGCACTGAAGTAAATTTTAGTTTTGCATGAAAATAATATATTTTGACACTTGGTACACACACAAAGTCCTCATTATTGTCTTTAGATTAAAATAATATTTCTTAGTATCCATGTAATTACCTCAATTAAGTATTTTTGTAGGGTTTTTTAAAAAGTAATAAGGCTGGGTATTTAATCATGTATTGTGGTGCAGAGTGGTAAGGCAGCCGTCTGAAAGCTTTGCCCATGAGGCTGGGAGTTCAATCCCAGCAGCCGGCTCAAGGTTGACTCAGCCTTCCATCCTTCCGAGGTCGGTAAAATGAGTACCCAGCTTGCTGGGGGGTAAACGGTAATGACTGGGGAAGGCACTGGCAAACCACCCCGTATTGAGTCTGCCATGAAAACGCTAGAGGGCGTCAACCCAAGGGTCAGACATGACTCGGGGCTTGCACAGGGGATACCTTTACCTTTACCTTATGGATATAATAAAACAAATTGAAGTAAGAAATTTCAAATGCTTTGGTGTAAACAGTCTTACATGTATAAGTTATGTATTATAAATTTTCCTCAGGTATGATGGAAGAAAAGGTATCGACATCCATTGCAAGGCCAGAGCTAGAATCACTTTTCTCTCCAAATAAGATTCCTTTCCTGGAGAATTAATGTCTCCATTCATTTTTGCTTTTGCTTCCTATCTTTATATATAACATATCCAATAAAAAGACTAAAACTTCTTCGGTTAGTGTTACTGACGGCAAACGTGTCCCTATATCATGATATAAACACGAGTTCTTTGCCTGAATAATCTCACAATATTCTCAACTGTATAGGAAGTAAGAAACATGTGGGAATTACTCATTTCCAGTTGAACATGATTTCTTAGCAGGGGAGTAGACCATTTTTCCTTTAAATAAACTATCGTTTAACAAAAGCTGGACTTTTCCAGACAGATTTTACATTTACTTCCTTTAATTTAACACATTTTTGGATCTGAGAACTAAAATTCTTACTCCAGAAATGACCATAAGAATATTTCTCTGAGCCAATGTAATATTTTTTTCTGCTACTGAATCAAGTAGGCTTTGTAGGAGTCCTCCATCCATTTCCTTCTGTGCCAAGTATTTCTGGCATTTTGGAACCCTTTTCTCCAGAAAATGTATGCTGAATTACAAAAAGAAAGCAAACGCTTTCCAACCACTACTCCAATGTGTTTATGTAAAGCCAAGAGCAACAGGGTGGTGACTGGACATTGGAGATATATGTTTCAATGAAATGAAGCTACTTTCATTGTAGGAGCTTACAAGATCTTGTTGGCAACTAATCTTGCTAGCACACAACCATAAGTAGCCAAGAACACCTTTCCAAAAATATTGCCTGCTGGCAAGATAAGGCTCTGTCTTCCTGGCTTTATTTGTAAATAGCTTTGAATGGAAGGAATAGAGAAAGAAGGATGCAGAAGAAAATTGTGTTTTCTCTGTGTCCTAAGGAAGGCACAGGGTTCAATACTTGTGAAGCTCTGCAGGTCTGGATCAGGACCTCAAGATGGGAGACCTCCTAGGGATGTTTTGTAAGCTACCTTGACTTCCACAGTAGAAATAAAGCAGCCTTCTGGGGTGAAAAATCCATATAATCATTTTACAGAGACCAACCAAAATTGCAAAAAACAATTCTTCAGAATATATGTTGGATCAGGCCAGTGGTTCATTCTGTCCAACACTCTGTATCACACATTGGCTAAAACTCAGGTATCATCAGGAAGTCCACCAGTGGGGCCAGAACTCCAGAAGCTCTTCCCCTGTAGCCAACCCACCAAGCACCAAAAGTACAGAACATCACTGCCCCAGATTCAGGAGTCTATAGGGTGGAAGATTAAGTGGAGACAATCTGTTTGGAAGTGTATCTGTTCATTAACTTTCACAAACCTCCACAAACAACTTGAAAGTTTGTGGCAAGTTCTTGCTTGGTTGACCTGCCACAAACTTCACTTTGCAAACCATGAACTGGCCAAAATTCACTGTGAATTTTCATTAATGAGACAGTAGGTCCCCATTCCTAGGAGAGATGACTATGGAAAAGAATGTCTTCTTATGGATATCTACTAATAAAATGGTGCATGAGAAAAAAAAATCCATTTTACATGCCTTCTGCCATTCTCCTCCCTTCCTTGCCATTCTGCCTTTACATGACTGGAGGCTTTGTTTGTTCTTCTGTCATTCTTCTCTTTCCTTCTTAACTCCTTGTCAACACTGTGTCTTGACATTGGTAATGAAATGCATGTATCAGGACAGTTGTCCAAGTCAGTGTACCCTTCAGAAGTTAAACTGCTCGGTAAATCTTGAGAAGACAGTTCAGAAATTGTAACTAACAAAAAAGAGGAGAGGAAAGGTTTTGAGTATTTCCTACATCATATAATTGGGGAGAGGAAAGGTTTTGAGTATTTCCTATAGTTTGGGAGAGGAAAGGTTTTGAGTATTTCCTACATCATATAGTTGCTTCACAGATTCTCAGTGTGATAGATTGTGTTCAGTCAATAGCAGGTTTGTATGATATGTAGACAAATTATCCGACCAGAGCATGGCTAAGGGTTCTATCATAACTTTTTCACAGTGCTGGTAACAGAATATTGACTTGCAGTAGGGCACCTTGGGCTCAAGGAAGATGCACAGACATTTTTTTGTTGGCTTAAACAAGGCCACAGCTTTATTAACTCTGCAGGGGTGTTGGTGTAGCATGGGAGAGGCATCCTGACTTACAGTCAGCTGACCACAAGAATCGGGACCCCCGTGGCGCCCTGAGGCCCACCTGGTTCCCCCACTGGGAATGCAAGTCTTCTTGCCGCTGGATTCCCATCATAGGGAAGTGTCCACCTTGGGCACCAAGAGGAAGCACATACTTCCCTTGGCCCCACCCCAGGCCACCTGACACTGTAAACCCTAGGGTGCCAAGTGGGCACCCACCTCTCTTGGTCCCAGCCCGGGCTACCTGGCACTGTGAGCCCCATGCCTCCTCAGCCTGGTCAGTCCCACTCACAGACGTGCCACCTCATAAGGAGTTCTCTAACCTGGGGGAGTCTGATGTGCAGACCAAACTCCCCCCAAACAGGCTCTATCCCATGCCAAAACTGCCAGCTGTGATAAAATACAATTCAAAAACATTTGACAGTGGCCATTTAAATATACACAGTATTAGCCAACCTAACTGGGTGGGAGGGAAGCTGTTCTGGTGGCAGTTTGGCAAAGAGGCTGGGCCCCTTGAACATGATGCCTCTTAAGATGCCCCTGGGCCCATGCCTCCCAGCTCTCTTCATGAAAGCAGCATGCAATTTGTGCCTCGCTGTGTGCTGCTGAGCTCCTAACCGCTCACTGCATTAATGGCGGATGGAGGTAAGTCTCTGCCGCTTTTTAATACAGGACCACACCATTGGGATTTCCTGGGCAGTTGGGTACATCAGAGATTGTATTAGCAGATCTCTGTAATGTTTCAGTTTTGTGTGTTTTTTGGCAGGATTAATTGCTTTATTTATAAATGGTGACATTTATAAATGGTGACATAGCCTCATCCAAAAGTTTGGGGCATTGAGTACAGTTTGGGATTGAAAATTAAAACAATATATTGAATCATAGAGTTGGAAGGGGCCAAACAGGCCATCTAGTCCAACCCCCTGCTCAACGCAGGATCAGCTCTAAGCATCCTAAAGCATCCAAGAAAAGTGTGTATCCAACCTTTGCTTGAAGACTTCCAGTGAGGGGGAGCTCACCACCACCTTAGGCAGCCTATTCCACTGCTGAACTACTCTGACTGTGAAATTTTTTTCCTGATATCTAGCCTATATCGTTGTACTTGTAGTTTAAACCCATTACTGTGCGTCCTTTCCTCTGCAGCCAACGGAAACAGCATCATGCCCTCCTCCAAGTGACAACCTTTCAAATACTTAAAGAGGGCTATCATGTCCCCTCTCAACCGCCTTTTCTCCAGGCTGAACATTCCCAAGTCCCTCAACCTATCTTCATAGGGCTTGGTCCCTTGGCCCCAGATCGTCTTTGTCGCTCTCCTCTGTACCCTTTCAATTTTATCTACGTCCTTCTTGAAGTGAGGCCTCCAGAACTGCACACAGTACTCCATGTGTGGTCTGACCAGTGCCTCCTGCCATATCTGTTACCTTTTGTTCACAAATGCTATAAAACTGCAGAATGTTAATCTGGTTGGTTTGCTTATTGTAATGGCATGGATGCAGTAATGACATTGTGTGAACATGTGAAAATAGCTGGAGCAGAACATGGCAGAACATGGCACTGCAGTGTTCACCTGCTATGATTGCTAGAAAATGGAAGCTTCACAGTGGCTTCTGGGCTTTCAGCATACTTCACTCACTTGCTATTAACGCTAACTGAGAAAACATGACTTTTTTAAATTTAAGATTTTCAAGGTTCTGCACTAGACAACTAAATTTTGTGCTATGTGACATATCCACAGCCTTGCGGATTTTGATATTTTTTCCCACTTATATGACTAGATATTAGATTTCTGTTGGTCACCAGGGAGTAAAACTTGATTTCTGTGCAGACTTTGTTTCACTAATAAATCTTGTTACAAAGGTCTCTTTTGAAATCTCCGAGATATTTTTTCTCTTCAGAATTACCTTGCAACACTCTATTCCCCCAGTATATTACTGATTTACTGAGACATACACTGACCATCAGAGGAATTTATTCCTTTATAAGTTTCATTGTCAAAGTGTTTTCAGGGCCTGAAAGTACATACACAAATCTGCAATATCTGGCCTGTATGTGACTGGCTTTTTAAATAAGGAATATGACATTTGCTTAGTATAAGATTTTTTTAATGGGTGGGGCATGTGCATCAGACAGGTCAAAACAAATTGAACCTAAATTGCTTCTGTCTGCTTTCGCATCATAGATATATTGATCTTTTCTACTAATGTGTTCGCATAAATCCCTTGATTCCAGACACTCATTTATTTGAGCAGCTGCCTGACTAGTGATCTAACATAAATGCTGAGACCCTGTGGGATAACTTTAAAAGTATATTAACCTAACTTTGAAACTGAGCAGTTAAAAAACAACAACAACCTTCTGTCAGTCCAAGCATCCTTCCAAGGTCTATTACATTCTTAAAATGGGAGTGGGGAACAATGTAACAAAACTAAAGGGGCAGCAATAGAATCTGAGCCTTCCAACAACTGACTCCATGCACATGCAAAAATGCATACGCAAACAGTCCACCCCATGCTCCAATTCCTCTTGGTTCCCAAGATAAACAGCTTATCCTGGGAATAATGACCAATGATCCAAAAGCACTAGCTTGGTTTTCAATCCACCCACAGTGACAAAAGATTCTAGGGGAGAAGGATTTACTTGGGCTGCCCTCTTACCATTGATTGAAGATTCTCAAGCCCTGCCCAGTCTTGCTTCATGCTTCCTTGGAAAAGGTAGACTTGGGCAAAATGATCCATGACATTAATGGCAAGAGTGGTCCTTCTTAGAATAGTTCCAGATTGTTCTAAAATTTATTTGTTGTTGTTAGGTGCGAAGTCAAGTCCGACCCATCGCGACCCCATGGACAATGATCCTTCATAGAATATTGAATATTGAAATAAACATTGTTTCAGAAACCATTTGAAATGCCACTCAAACTCAAGCATTGGATGTTGAATTTTGGCACATGGTAGATAAACAATATTGTTATGGCAACTAGCAATTTTTGGGGCATTATGTTTGAAGTCACAATAATAATTCTATGATGCAATGCTGTACACTGGTTATTTTTAGTTGTCATTCTGATTGCAATATAGAAGGAGTGTGCCCTGGTCTCTGCCTTCCTACTTTGTGATTATTATTATGTACATTCTTTGGGATAATCTTTTTTACTTTTAGAGATAAGGGATACATTTATTGAACACTATCTTTTTAAGCAATTCACTTCCCGTTTTTTCTCATCTAGTCATCATATCCAGTTGAGAGAGAACATGGAAAATAATAAATGGGTGGGTTGTAGGGACCATCTACACTGATTCTCAATTTGTTTCCAAGCACAATTCAAGATACGTGTCTTACCTTCAAAGCCCTATAAGGTTTGGGATCAACAGCTGAAAGGCTACTGTGTCCCTTATGAATGTACGATCTTCTTTGCCCCTACTTCAGGTGACCTTCTGAGATTAGGCAAGTGACAACCTGGGAAATGGCCTTGGTCATGGTATCAAAACTCTGGAACTCTCTCCTTTTCTTTTGCCATCTTCTACTGACAGGTGAAAAGTTTTTGGTTTAGGTTGGCATACATTCAGTGATTCCTTCTTTAATCAAAATTTGAATGGATATTTTTGTATTTTGTATGTAATCTTAATTGTGTTCTAGAGTTATCATAAAGAATTTTAAAATTTTATTATATGGAATTAGAAAAAAGGGGATAAAAAGAATTTCATTCAATGCAGTCTAGAATCCACAAAGCATGCAACATGAAAAACACTGGATTACATTCCACCTTTTTGTTTCAGCAGAAGAGCAACACAAATCTGATTAATGATGGATGGTCTCCCTAGTCTAAATAAAAGAGAAATGAAGAGATAAACCATGTATTCCTCTGATACCAGGGGGAATGCTGTAGACATAGTTTATCTGGATTTCAGTAAAGCTTTTGATAAGATTCCACATGATATTCTTGTTGACAAGTTGGTAAAAAGTGTTATGGATCTCAATTCTGTCAGGTGGATTGATAAATGGTTGACAGATTGTACCCAAAGGGTTCTTGTAAATGGTTCAGCATCCTCTTGTAGAAGAGTGACAAGTGGAGTGCCCCAGGGACCTGTCCTGGGGCCTGTGTTGTTCAACATATTTATTAATGATTTGGATGAGGGATTAGAGGGGTACTTATTAAATCTGCAGACAATACTAAAATGAGAGGGGTAGCAAACACAACATAAGACAGAATAAGAATACAGGATGATCTTGATAGGCTCGAGAAGTGGGCTAAACTTAATAGAAGAAGAAGAGTTGGTTCTTATATGCCACTTTTCTCCACCCGAAGAAGGCTCAAAGTGGCTTACAGTTGCCTTCTCTTTCCTTTCCCCACAAGACACCCTGTGAGGTAGGTGAGGCTGAGAGAGCTCTGATATCACTGCTCGGTCAGAACAGCTTTATCAGTGCCGTGGTGAGCCCAAGGTCACCCAGCTGTCTGCATGTGTGGGAGTGCAGAATTGAACCTGGCATGGCAGATTAGAAGTCCGCACTCCTAACCACTACACCAAACTGGCTGAAAAATGAAATTCAATAGGGACAAATGTAAAGATTTGCATTTAGGTTGGAAAAACTGTATACACCAATATAAGAGAGCTAGAATTGCCATGGTGACAACTGGTCCATTGTTCCCCATCTAGTGAGATGGTTCTCCAATAACTCCCACACCAAAGGCCAAGTTTACATTCTTTCTCCAGGCATACTTTCCCCTCTGTTTGGGGCTCCATGCCGACTACTTCTGAATGTCTGTCTTTCTCCATGCCACCCTATGTTGAAGTCCAATGTCTTCCTCTACATAAATTCCTTAGAAATATGATTGCATCTTATGTTCTCTGGCCCTCGGGGTACCTTGGTATTCTGTTTTCCACAGAGTGGGTGAAGGGCTAGGAGGCTGGTGGGAACAGATCCCCTTTGGGGATCAAATACCCATTTCAGTCATCATCCATTAAGTCCATTATCCATGAATCCTTGCTCCTCTCTAAAACTATAGAATCACAGAATCATAGAGTTGGAAGGGGCCATACAGGCCATCTAGTCCAACCCCCTACTCAACGCAGGATCAGCCCTAAGCATCCTAAAGCATCCAAGAAAAGTGTGTATCCAACCTTTGCTTGAAGACTGCCAGTGAGGGGGAGCTCACCACCTCCTTAGGCAGCCTATTCCACTGCTGAACTAATCTGACTGTGAAAAACTTTTTCCTGATATCTAGCCTATATCATTGTACTTGAAGTTTAAACCCATTACTATGACATGCTAGATGCAGAATTTCAGCCAAATATAATGTTAGAGGAATGGAAACAACTTTTTTTGGGAAAAAATTAAACTAACTAAATAAAACTAGGACATGGGAAGGTAGGTGGGTCGTTGACCACTTCACAGGGCCAAAAGAGAGAAAGGTGGACATTGGACAAGACCCAGAAACCATGTCCACAATGAGGTGATACAGCCAAAGGGCTCCACAGTGAATTTCACATCTCTAGCACCCCAGGAAACAGCTAAACAGTCAACGAACTCAAGCAAACCTAAAAGTTCGTGAACATGGGGGAGGGCATGCAAGTTTGGCATTTGTGACTTCTCCCTGACCATCCACAAATCCAATGACATTCCATTTTCCAGGTTCATGTCCACCTCTCAATAGTATCATTGTGACTTTGGCAGGCTTTTTGGATTTGGAAATAAAGGCTATTGACTTGGAAGACTGTGCAAAAGGCAAGAGAATTTCTACAGTTGCTTGAAGAAGAAATGGAGGATGATCAAGAACAAAAATTCCAGGAACTACAACATCAGCTGCAAGAAACAAAGGAACCAGTTCATATAGACTTGGTGAATGGTTGAAACAGAGGGTAGAATGGATGGAAATGAACAAGCATAATGTTTTGATTTAAGAAAAAATAGAGGAAAAGTAGTTTTCAATTTATGTTTTATCGTAGTGTGACAGATATCAATGTTATTCATATTCATCATAGACAAAATCAGCAGTCTCTTTATATATTTTCCCTTTTTTCTTCCTTTACTTTGTCTTTTTGATTGTACTTTAAAAGTTCTTAATAAATATTATTTCAAAAAAGAATTTATTTGTAATTTATAGTTTGATTTGTAGACTGTCAGAGTCAGATTACCTTTATTGGCATAAAACGGCAAAGCACAAAACTAAAAGTTTAAACAATTTCAGTTACAAATTCCACCATGGAAAAAAATTTCATTTAAAATTGCCAGCAAAGACTTAGCTACTTTTACAATAATTGCTGAGTCCCGCACAGTTAGTATCATTGTAATCCAATGTTTCTCATCAACATCAGGAGTTTGATTTGTATAGCACTCCTCTCAGACTGGGCATCTCAGGGCAGTGAGCAACAGAATACCTAGCATTTGAATAATAAAAACACATAAAATCAGTTCATAATTGATCTTAAAAGTTAATGCTTATGCCTGCAGCCAGTCTATTTGGTCTTAAATGACTCACTTAAATATCAGGGAACCAGACTGAAGGAGTCAGGGAAGGGGGACGAGAGGAGGGAGGCCCAGTAATGATGTTCTGATTCGTCTAAATTGTAGGCCTGATGGATGATTCGCATCTTGCAGGCTCTGCAGAACTTGGAAACTTCCACCAGGGTCCAAAGTTTTTGGCTCATTTCACCAGGCAGGAGCCAGAACTGCAAAGGACCTGGCTTTGGTTGAGGCCAAACGTATATCTTTGGGGCCAGGAATCCTCAGTTGGTTGGTATCACTTGACCACAGTGTTCTCTGGGAAATAAAATTAGAGTCCAGTGGCACCTTTAAGACCAACAAAGATTTATTCAAGGTGTGAGCTTTCGAGTGCAAGCACTCTTCCTCAGACTAAGAACTCCCTACATGAGGAAGAGTGCTTGCACTCGAAAGTTCATGCCTTGAATAAATCTTTGCTGGTCTTAAAGGTGCTACTGGACTCTGATTTTATTGTGCTACTTCAGACCAACACAGCTACTCATTTGAATCTTTCTCTGGGTAATGTATCCTTCAGATATTTTAGTCATTTAGGCTTATGTTGCCTTTAAGGCATGCCCAAGTGATTTTTGGAAAGCAACTGCTGAAGGAGAAATTCTCTCAGAGGAAGAGGGTGGGCATGTCCATACGCTTGCTACTTATTTTTAGTTTAAAGCCAGTGAGTCTCCTGTAGTCAACAGGAGATGTCAGCTTTGAAAATGGGGCTTAATAATTCTCATAATATATATTAGGAAGCTGGCAAGGTTGGTAATTTCATTCTGACAAAGGATGCCTTTGTTAAAGCTTCATTTTCCAAATCAATAGATTGACCTTTCCACTTTAAATATCACTGGATTCTAACGTGTCTGGCTGGATTATTTAGCAGCATGCAGCCAGAGGCAGAAGATTAAAATCTCTCTGATGCTTTCAGAGAAAAAAAATCCAGTAGTTTCAGACTAATAAACCAACTTTTGAGACGGTCAGATTCTTTCCCCTGCTATAACTTCTGTCAAAGAACAAGAACAGATCTGAATGCTAGTGATAGAGCATTGATGTTGTTCACCAACCTCATGATCTTTATCTTCTTACAGGGAATATAACTAAGGCATCTTGTGTAAAAGGTAGTAATGGACACTAGCTTTGATGGCTTTCAAAAAGGGCTGTACACATTCACAGTGGAAGTCCATCAACCACTATGACTTGTGGCTTCCATGGTCAAAGGGGCTCTTTTTAGTAGAGTTTAAATATGCAAAGGTGTAGAGCACCACTTGCTTAATGAATAAATAGCTTTTATTGAGAACTGAGAACAGAGAGCATCCTCACAGTCTAACTGTCCTCTTCATCTGAAACAGACAGGGAGGAAGTGTGCTCAAAGGAGCAGGAAGTCTCCAACTGAGCTCATCAGGACACATGAGGACACAATTTGAAAAACACCAGGAAGTTCCTAGTCTAAAGATGCTAACTATACATCACCCAGTAGGATATTCTTCATATACTATTCAGCCATGCACCTACAGATCTTGCGTAATCCAATAGCTCTGGCTACTACCTTCGAGTCTGTTTGTGAGTTTTCCAGACATTTGTCAGACCTTTGTTGGAAACAAGATAGACCTTCAGTCTGGTTCAGTGAGGCTCACAAGTTGTTACAGAATTCTAAATGAGATTTTGGAGCTTTGACATGTATCGGAAAGTATCCAGACACATTCTCCCCAACTTTCTGAATTCTACCATCCTTATTTGCTACAAATCTGAACTGAACATTTGTTACAATTGCTACTAGTCGCTGGCCTAATAATAATAGTATTCTGTCATTTGTGATGATTTTCAGCTGCTATTATTTGCTCAGGAGGGAAACATTTCTGTACTCTACACCCTGTAAGGCAGTAACCGCTTCTGCACCATCCCCATTCCATTCCCTGAGGCCCTGAAAAAGACTTATCTGCTTTGGACCTCAAAGGAAAATCTGTGAATCACAGCAGCTGCAACTTGCTCTTCCTCTGTCAGGATAGCTAGTTGTCATATGTTGCTCTTACTGAATCTGTTTTTTTGCTATTTGGCTTGTACTATTTAACTTGTGTTTTCAATTTGCTTTTCCAGCTCTTGTGAGTCAATCAGTGATGACCCATTGATCCTGTTCTTTTT
Source organism: Paroedura picta (assembly GCF_049243985.1). Taxonomy (NCBI): domain Eukaryota; kingdom Metazoa; phylum Chordata; class Lepidosauria; order Squamata; family Gekkonidae; genus Paroedura; species Paroedura picta. The sequence continues at coordinate 152,624,698 of NC_135369.1, read as the reverse complement.
GGAATCTGCTGTCTGGGGAACTTGATTTTCTCTTCTACTATCATTTGGCAGTTAATCAGGCTAGTATTTTTCATGGGTTGTTTCCTTTCATTTGTCTTGCTGTTACTTGGGATGTGAATTTTACCATCTGACTCAATTTTGCCTGCAGCTCTTGCCTGTAATGGTTGTTGGTTTCCTCTCATGCGCTTTGAGTTTAGGTATTTTTTTGTCATAACACTATCATTTCTCGGTTCTTTTCCTTCATCCCATTCCTCCCTGGATATTTACTATCGTATTGGAATGGATCCTAACTCTATCCTACCACAACACAAAGCAAAGTTTGAAGTTTTCCTCAAGCCTTCTACCAACTTCAGTACTCTTCTGTTGGAGAACAAGCCACTTGAATTGGAGGAAAGCTTTATCTTCCATTTTACTGTGCAGCCCCACATTAGGTACAGGCTGCCCATGGGCAGTTTCCACAGAACTAATTAGGCTCTGATTTCTTTTTGTTTGCATCTGTGTTTTTTCCCTGTTCTGCATGGAACTGGGTCCCTTCATTGGCATTCCCAGGGCTAACACAACTTGCACCGTCAGTTGGCCCATGTCAAGGAAAGGCTCAGAAATCTGTGATCCATTTTTTGACACAGGATCCAATGGGGTGTATGTTGGGGCTGGACCATGTGGAAGTGGGAAAACTTGCGCTTTCCACAGTTGGGTAGTCCCAATCATTGCTCCCTCCCACTCGAACATCACTTCTGCCACCTACCCTTGCAATCTTCTCCAGCCTTAAAAAACAAAACAAAAAAACAACAACGAAGTCTGATCACGCCACAACACAATACCAATATAATACCACCATCACACCCACTTCCATGTTTGGTTGGTACCTTTCCTTCTTTCTCTTTAGGATTCAAATTCATACTTGGATTTAATGAGATCAAGGACAGTCTCTGTGTTGGGGGGGGGGATGGCACGATAAAATAGCTCACCTTTTTTTATATCCTTCTTTGTGTTGTTACAATTTTGCATCATAATGCAATTGTGGTTGTTTAAAAAAATGATTTAAGACTTGGAGGAAAGCACTCAAATGCAACAAAATGGTGCTAGAAGATGATTGGGAGTTTTTACCATGTGACAAGTAAAAAGAAACAGTGGGAAGTTTTGACTTTCTTCCCCTTGGCTATCGCATGTGGACACAAATCTGGGGGCAAGCTTGCAGGGGAGGAAGGGGACAAAGGCTTCCCCATGCAGACATGGGAAAAGATCAGGAGTGCCATCCCGAGGCAAAAAACCAAGGGACATGGTGACATAATGGCTGGGTGAGTCCTATGTGCAGAAGTGGTCATGGAGAACAATTTCTAACTTGAAAGCTATGTAATGGGGAGTTCGGTCCCCAGTGGATATTTGCATGCACAGGTTTTCTGGCTATTCACATCACATGCTCCAGTGGCAGGATGCTCACCTTCCCTCAGTTTCTTGGTTGGTACCACAAGGGGAACAGACACTGTGTTCTGTGCTAGTAGTGACTTGGCCTTTGTGTTGGTTTGCTTCATCATTTGATTGTGTGTTTCCACTATCTTTGCATGAGATGAGTGAATAGTTGTTCACCTGAATATTTGTCACCTTTGTGAACTTTAGGTATAGATTTGGACTCCTAACTATGGTTTCCAAAGCACTAGTTTAAAAATGTGCAAACTGTAACAATAAAATACACAAGCTCTGTCTGCTTTGCTTGGGTGAATCTCACAATGTGGGCACGTATTTGATATGCTAGCATTTAACTACAAAGGCACTGTAAGCATGCTAAGAACAAGGAGAAGCCTCAACCTTTACCTTCAAGTGCTCCAACTCCAAGGCTACCTAGCCAATGGTATATTTAGGGTATGGGGGCCATGACCTGGCTACCATATTTGATGGGGGCACACTGAGGCCCATCAAACCCCCATGAGGGCGGAAGCCATGCATCCCAACCAGTCAACATCCATGACACCTACCCTGGTGAAGGGAGGACAGCTTGGTGGCACATACATTGGCCATGGGCAGCCTGGCTTGCCTATGCCATGGACTCAAGGCTGGATTTGGTGGCCACTTGTAATGCTGCAATGCCTGATGGCTATTGCAGCAGCACTTCCAGCATCCCACAAAGCATCCTTTCCAGTTTCTATTCTAAAAGTGGAAGATGGATTCTAGATCAAGGACATCATGTCAAAGAGTCAGCAAGAACAACTAGTCCAGCAGGCAAAATTCTGATGAGTGGTTGGATCCATTCCACCCCTGGCACATTACAGTCTTTTATGCCTGGGATAAAGAGAGGAACAGCTGTTGTTCCTACTCCATTTAGGAAGGAAGATTCAAAGATAATCTGTATGCAAGTTGCCCTGTGCAGTGAAGCCATTCAGCAGGACAGGGGGAGAGACTACTTTACATTTTCTTACTGCTTCAAGCTTGATCAAACTGATCCATCTTTTCCATTCTTCATGTTGCAATGTGCCCCTAGCCAGTTGCTGGAGGGACAAACATGATTTTTCTTGTGGTAGTTTCAAATTTGCTTGGAGAGTCTTTGTTTTTTGCCCACTTAACATGGCTTGTAGAAAAGATAATTTCTTTTTATCAGGTAGACTTTGATAACCCTGGGTCTAACTGGGCTTGCCTAGTGTGGAAGTGTCCAATAAACCACAGCTGGCTGAGGGACCATTTATGTATTTTTATTTTAACTGCAGTAAAGATAGAAGCACAGAGACACAGGTCCACAAAACAGAACACCTGCATGCCGAATAACGCAATTACATATTAAATAACCTGTCTTTGGAGGCTGGGAGCGATGATGCCTTTACAGGATGGGACAATAACCTGGGGTCTTCACCCCTCATTTCACCTCCCTACAGCCATTAAGCCAGATGATCAAAAGCTGTTGACAGGATTCCAGGGTTTCTGTCTGGCAACAATCCCAACCTCCAAGTCTCACATATTTTGGTGGCAAACTTATGCCTGCTGGCCTTGAGGTTTGAGGCCCAGGAGATAAGGCTAACTTGACTTTAGTTTCAGCATAAACATTGCTATCTGTAAGCCTCCTTACAGGTGGCAAATTGTATTCTCTACTGTAGAACAGGCCTGCTGAATCAGAAAACAAATTTGGATGCCAAATCATATCCAGTAACTAATAGCTGAGCAAAAGTTTTCAAAATTTGCCACCTCTCACTCTATCATCTTAGTCTGAGATTTGCAGATTACAGGTTAGGCATGTGAATTTAGTTTAGATTGTCAAGTACCCTGATATAGCTAAGGTTGGATGATGTATGAACCAGCTACAGTCAGCTGACTGGTTCTGGGGATGAGTCTTTTACTCCTCTGTTGCGTTCTACTTGGCCTAGTTCTGATTAGACAGTTGAGAGACCTGCATGTCCTTCATCCATTTCAATTTTCCTTTCAGTTAACAGTTTTTCTTTCTCGTCTTCTGTCTTTCTTGTTTTTTTGTAAATATAATCACAGCTCTTTGCTTTTGAGCTCTCTTGTACTTATTAACTTGTTACATTTCACATTCACTTTGATTATTTCTTGGATCCTGTGAACTAGAGGCAGCACAGTGTGAACAATGGATTCTGATGTAAGAGACTGCAATTGGAATGGGCAGAAATCACCCCCCTACAGACACACATAATAATTAATTAACTCCATTTATAGCCCAGCTTTCTCCCAAGCGGGAATCCAGAGCAGTGCATATTGTTCTCCCCTCCTGCATTTTATCCCTACAACAACCCTGTGATGCACAAGTAGGTTAGGCTGAGGTAGTGTGACTGGACCACAGTCATCTATGAGGCTTCTGTGCCAGAGAGCAGATGAAAACCTGGGTGTCATGGATCCTAATCCAATATTGTACCACTGCACTTTGCTGGATTTTACAGACACTCTAGTCATAATGTACTCTAGTCATAATACCACTAGCATAAGAGTTGTAGGATCTAGCCTTAAGTAAAATGATACTATATACTCTATCAGTTCAGTTTGGTTCTTTATTTAAACAATCATAGACCAGAATAATGGTAAAACACGATATATAAAAAACAGATAATATAGAAATAAAAGGGAAAACAAAACCAAGCTCCATGGAACAGGATAAAATAGGAAAAATCCCCATATTTTATTTTTATTTTATTTAGCTTCTAGACTGCTCCACAATGGTCTTAGGGCAGCTTACAACAGTTTAATAAAAAAACATTTTAAAACATATAAAAATCTAAACATTTATCTGTTGAAAATGTTTGGTTTACTTGCTAGCCATTCGCTCCATCCATAAATCATACCCCAATTGGCTGCACTCACAGCGGATGGTATTCTAATTTCTGGCTTGGCTCAGATGGAAACAAACAACCTGGGTAAGATCCCAGGTATGGGACTAGGTAGGGGACCCATATAGATAGTAAAGGTACAGACTGGTTTCAACCAAATGCCTGGTGGAAGAGCACCATTTTGCATGCCCTTAAAAACTTCAAGAGTTCTGTAAGGGTCCAGGTCTCTGCTAGTAGGTCATTCCCCCAGGCTGGAGCCAGGTCCAAAAAGGCCCTGGCTCTAATTGACGCCAAGTACAGTTCTTTGAGGCTTGAGACCACCAGCAGGTTGGAATTAGCTGAGTGGAGGCCTCTTTGGGGGGTTTACATGGATAGGTGATCCCTCAGGCATGAAGTTGGACTAGATGACCCATGAAGTCCCTTCCAACTCTAGTATTCTATGATTCTAAGTTCTCATATCAGATAAGGCATTAAAGGTTAAACCCAGCCCCTGAAGTCTGATCTGGTGTTCAGTTGGCAACCAGTGCAGCTGCTGTAGTACAAGTTAAATATGGGTTCTCCATGGGGCCCTTGTAAGGACATGGGCAGCTGCATTTTGTACCAGTTGTAATTTCTGGGTCAGGGATAAGAGAAGGCCCATATATAGTGTGCTATAGTAATCTAGCCTGGAGGTGACTGTCACATGGATCACTGTGGTTAGGTGTTCTGGGGCCAAATAGGATGCTAGTAGCTTTGCCTGGCTTAGATGGAAAAATGCATGGTGAACTAGTGACCTGTTCTTCCATACTCAGGGAGGGATCCAGGACCATCCCCAAATTCCTAATGGTCTGTGCAGGCTGATGCTGTTTCAGTCAAAGTAGAGGAGTTGTGCTTCCTCACCTGGTCTTTTACTGCCCTCCATCTTCAGTGGGTTAAGCTTCAGGTGGCTTTGCTAGAGCCATTCCACCACGACTCCCAGACACCTGGCCAGGGGTAGAGTTCAGGCAGCTGCTCTTTAACAGTTAGAGCTGAATGCCATCCACATATTGCCCATACCCCTGGACAAGCTGGCCTAGAAGATGCCTGAAGATGTTAAAAAGAATCGTGGAGAGAATTGCACCTTGTAGAACCCCATATTGAAATTCACAGCAGCACAACTGTTCTTCACCAATAGCAACCTCTGTCCCCAATCTTAAAAAAAGAAACCCAGCTATTGTAGGGCTGATCCCTATACCCCCATATTGGCGAGGCAGTCAGCTAGCAGCTCATGTTTGACAACCCTGAATGCCATGGTATGGTCTACTAGTACCAACAGTGCTGATCTGCCTCAGTCCATTTATCTTTGGAGGTCATTTGTCAGAGCAACCAGTGCCCTCTCCCCTCCATGGCCATGCCAGAAGCAGGCTGGAATGGGTCTAATACTAAAGTTTCATCCAGGTATGCCTTTAACTGTCCACAGTTTGTACTCTGTCACACATTAGAAGTGAAGAACTAAAACTTGAATTTTCAGTACCTAGTTGCTCATATATATCTGTTGAACCCACCTTTGAAAGTTTTTGCTCTTCAAAACTCTTCTGGCTTCCCTTGAAATATTGCTGATGAGTCTGTGGAGGAAAATGACCCTCCCAAATTCCTTTCAGAATTTACTTTAAGTGATAATATGGTGGCAAGTCTGGTGGTCCAGCACCAACAATAAATTCTGTAAACTTCAGGAATATTTTATGAGAAATGGCTTTCATAATATTCATTTAGAATAAAGAATATTAGAAATGAAAGATAAATTAACAGTGGCATATTACAGACAGCTAACCAAATGAGAAGGAACAGGTCAGTATGCTCTGCTAGAAGAAAAATCATTATGAGTACCCAAAATAATCAAGCTGATGGGAAGAAATCAAATGAATGTGTTATTTGCAGAAGATGATAATGTAATTCACAACTAAGATGGAAATGTTAAGAGAAAAGATCAATCAATAGATGTGAACCCTTCTGCTGCTGCTGCTGTACAACCTTCACCTATTTAAACGTGTCAAAGCAGAAGGATTCTGTTCAGGAAAATGGAGATAGAGAAGTTGAGAAAGCCAGTTGAGACTATTACTACTGGGAAATAATAGCGAGAAGACATTATTATTTTAAAATGATTAAGTTAAAGAAGATGTTTATTCAAGCTCATGATCTTCAACCTTTTGTTCAAATAGAAAAAAGCTTTTCAGATAACTGGAGTGAACCATTCCCATCAGTTGCCTATGACAATCCTGTTAAAACCACCTGTTAAAACCACTCATTCAATTACCTGTTTCCAAAGTGCTCAGAAAAATCTATGGGTTCCTTTTTGGCAGAGACAAAATAAGAGCATGTTGAACTAATAAGAGGAGCATGGAAAGAACAAGGAGCTTGTGGTACATTGCTTTCTTTGTTGATTCTGAATGCATTGGAATAATGATGGACTCTAGAAATAGGCATCAGTGAGGGCAACCCAAGAAAAGTTTCTATAGGAATCAGTACATGAGAGTCAAGCTCCAGTTTTTGCCTACAGCTGTGTACCATATATACCAGTGCAGGGTGACATGGTGAAATTGGCCAGGAAACTGCCATTAGATGAATTTTAATTTCTTTAACATTAAAATATTTCTGACTTACTTTACGAAGGGTCATTTAACATCAAAAGTTAACCAGAAGTTCCTAATGCCATTTGTTTCAGTGGAATTTAAGTGCTTCGATAAGTAGTTGTGTTTGAAGGGGGGAAAATTGGGATAGTATCGTTTTAAATGAGTCTCGATTTCAATGTGGCCTGTGTTCCATTCAGCATTTGCTAACAAACTTGAAATAGGTATGTATACTTTTCAATCACTGCCATGCAAACATTACCACTTTATGGAGGGGTTGCAGTTTGGTGCATGCAGAAGAACCCATGTCCAGTCCTTAGCATCTCCAGTTAAAAGCTTCAGGTTTGCTTTTGCAGCAAACATCTTGTCAGGCAAACATACTGCTTTTGACAACCACAGTCATGTGTGGGTCATACTTTGGATCACCTCCCCTAGCTGCTGTCCAGTTTGAGCAGCCTCCAGCTTCACAGGGGTATCTTAGCTGTGATGGGGAAGGCTTTGCTTCTGCACATTAAGTGAAACTGATTCTCCCCCTGGATTTTGGATAGCTAAGTCAGGTCATTAAATTACCCAGGCAAGGGAGTAATTATCCCTCCCACTGCAAAAATACACACACATGAAATAACATGGATAGCAGAGATATAGATAAACACAAAATATAGTAAGACATATTTATGAATAACTGGCTGACTGGTTTTCTTACTCCACCATTGACTGTGAGATTCAGCAATGAGATATGTGTTGCTATGTGAGAATTCATGGGTGAAATGCTGCTGATTACACCATACTGTACTGCATGAATATACAAAAAGTCACCTGACAAACAGGTTCAAGTTGCCCATGAACAGTGAAATTGCTCAGTGAAAATTCAAGTCCCTGGGAAGCCAAGCTTGTGCCAAATCAGCAAATTCTCATCCATATCACCAAAAAACCATTTCTTTCTTTTGCTTTTACATAATGATGAACACTAAATTTAATCAATGGCTATAATATATTCAACGTCATTTAGTTTTCCAGCGGTTTTATAATAATTTTTCATTCAAGAGGTGCCTGGAAATCGGTAGACTAGTTCTAAATGTGCGTATTCATGAGGCCTGTGGTGCCAATCTATCCTATATAGCCCAGGGATAAATGGACACATCTCCTCGTGGGTTTTATGTTAATAGACCTTCTTATTCATCTGGTTTGAACTCATTTGAATGTGCAAATGCTATAATTAGATGCAGCAGTCCTAGTTCCTTTAGTTAAGTAGAACATTTGGCTAAACTGGAAGAAAAATCTTTTGGCTGAAAGCAGAACCGATTCAATGAACTAAATCCCAAGTTAATCAATTTTTGATGTAAATTATTGTGGCCAACTGAAACGTTATCATAAGAAATAGTATGTTCCTGTAAATGGTCTTTGTTTAATTGGGGCCAGGGAAAAACCAAGCAACAAGCCAAAGAGATGAAAGAGACACTGCAGCTGAAGGCTAGAATGCTGGGGAACAGAGGCAGGAGGGGGGAAATCCTCATTGAATACTGGCAATGGAACAGTGGAAAGTGGCAAATCTGAAATGTAAATGGACTAGGGAAACAGCTGGAAACGAAGTGAGGAACTAGAGTCAGAGTGACTGGAGGAGAAACAAAAATCTGGTAGCTTCTCATATGAGCAGGGATTTGGGCCATATAATTAACCTCCTGGGCATTCACCACCAGACTACATTTGCTGGACAATCAATGGGAAAGTAGCTGTTCTGAGGATAATCAGTATAGCTTAACACCCTACCACTAGTAGGAGGCTTTGAATTTTCAGTAGAACCTCAACTGATATAGTAAAAAAAAAAAAACCCATAGTTACATTTGTATGATATTTTGACCCACTCAAATGACTGTACTCTTTGTAGAAAGGCAAGTAAGCCTTGATGCACAGGGTAAAAAACGTTCAGTGCCTAAGTCAGAAAAGCTGCACAGCATCGTAGTCTGTTTTATTCACATGTCATGCACCAACTTTGACATTTCAATGGGCAGGGCCGGATCTACATGAAAAGAGGCCCTAGGCTATTCCACTTATGTGGCCCTTTCACCTCCCATTTTTAAGTTCGTAATTTACATGAGAGATAATAAAATAATAAAATACATCATTACTGTGATATATATCAATATGTTAAATGAAACATGTTGTGATTGGTACTAACCTTTATAAAAAATGTGGAATATAGGCCCCTCTTGATCTTGAGGCCCTAGGCTGAAGCCTAGTTAGGCTATAGGAAAATCCGGCCCTGTCAACAGGGACCCTTCACTGAAATGAAAAGCAGCTCTGCAAGAAGACAATTGTTTCCAGCGGAACATGCTCCAGGGATCAGTCTATCTGCAACAATTAAAATAAACCCAAACCCAAAATAAACCCAAACTCTGTCCTTACCTTTGCTTCATGGTACAATTGCCTCATGACTGAAGCTGAACTGTAAATTAGGTACAGCCAGGAACATGCTTACCACACAAGTCACTCAAGTGGTAGCAGTCAGGAGGAGGCAAGGCAACACAAATGGCGTGCATTCATGGTCATGCCTTAGATTGCCCATTGTACCACAAGATAGGGGTAAAATGGCTGCTTCAGCTAACAGATGTTCTGTTGTTTGGATTTGCATGGTATAAGGCTGGCCTCCCATGCAGCAGCGACCTTCCCACCTGAGTAGGTGAGTCTGCCCCAACTTACCTGGGAAGCCATGCTGTAGGGAGAGACTCAGGAGAGGCCCTGTTCTGTCTTGGAAAAAAGAGGTAGAGTGGAGAGAGAAAGGCGGTGGACCACAACAGGACTGGTGGCAAGGAAAATGGACAATACAGGGACAATGTGTTTGACTTGCAGCCTGTTTGGAGGAATCTGCAGGCCTTCTTGGGACCCAATCCAGCAGCCCAAGGCTTGGGTAAAGGGAGGTCATACAGAAACACAAAGTTCATATCAGCATGGGCAGATGCAGCCTTGGTCAAGATTGGCATGCCAGTGTGAGTGAGGGATGGGAAGAGGTACAGCACAGCTGGGAGACTATATGAGGGAGGTGATGGAAAAGGAATGGGGTCATAGAGGGAGGAGGAAGGCAGAACCAGGGATGTGTGGGGAGATATAAAGGGGGCTCAAGAACCATAGCCAGGGAGGAATATGCAGCTGACAGTCGAAGTATGACTAGGAAACAGAGAGACAGAGAAGCAGAAAGTCAACAGTTGGCCTTTAGCTAAGAAATGGGAATGGGAGATGTTAACCCCTCCCCTCTAGACATCTGAGGCTGGGTGAGCTCCTGACCAGGCCAGACTCCAAGACAGTGGAAGGTACGAGGAGAGAGTATGGGAGGGCAGAGACCAACAATTCCTTTAACTGCACGGGAGAGTTTCATGGCAGCTTTCAAAATTTATAAAGTCCCTGCCTTTGAACACATGAATCTTTCTTGGACCCATTATGCACGGGGGCAATAACACACATTCGGGGTGGAATGGCAGCAACTAAAATCACTGATAATGCACGGAGCTGGCTGCAACTGGCCGCAGCTTTGGTGCATGCCGCCGAAAAAGCCGCGTCAGCAAAACGCGGAAGAAAGTGCAGCTTCCGGGTGACCGGGGCGCAACCAGAAGCGGCGCCGGGATCGCCACGTGCATAATCGGTTACCCTGGGTTTTGCCGCCGTCACGCCCCCTCCCGTGCATAATCGGTGTGCTTCGCGTCTTCCCCCTCCGCATTTTCCATGTGACCCGAAATTGCCGTTTTGGCAGCCGTGCGTAATGGGCCATAGGGAGACCAATGGACCATCACGGTCAGGATAATCACCTCACACTCAAAGCAGGTCTTCAGTGTCTCATATCACTTCTGTTTGAAGCTGTTATGAGAAGAACTGAACTAGGGAGTCTCTTTCTCTCTCTCCACACACACACACACACACACAAACAGAGATTGAAATGAGCCCACATCTTTGAGGCCCTGCCGGAATAATAATCTGATGGAATTTCTACCTCATGGGCAATGTTAAGACCATCTGTTAAGACCATCTGTTAAGACTACCTCTTCCCACTCCCCTTATTGGATGTTTATTGGGGTGATGGGAGATTGAGGACTACCGCCATATTGTTGTATGTTTTTGTGTCCTTGGATTGTTTTAATGGGATTTTATTGGGGGTTTTTGGAATGGATGTTTGTAACCCACCACGAGCCAGTCTTGGGAGTGGCGGGGAATAAATTTAAATCATCAACATCATCATCATCATCCTTGGATGGTCCTTCTGCTGCTATCTATTTAGGTTTGTGCTTAATTCAAAAGTTTCCAGCCATATTGCTCAAAGTGAACTATCTAGGTGATTAAGTCATATTAGGCACTTCCACATCTAAACTCTACAGTTAATAGCATCTAGTTTGTTTGTTTGTAAGGATCTCTAATATAATCTATGGATTTCTTTCTGTATTTCAGGACATTTCTATCTTAACTTTATGCAACTGAGAATTAACATTAAGTTAGGTTTCCTTTTCCTTCTTGTTTTGTTGGTATTAACAAAGATAATATACCAAAGAACAAGGCTTTGAACCACCTTATTATATAGAAAAACCTATTTGGGACACCTCAGTACCCTTGCACAAAAATTTCCAAATGTGTAAAAATTTCTCAAACTAACTTGTTATATTGTACAATGACTACGGTGAACGAGGGTATTTCATGAAAGAGGCTCTTTAAGTGTGGTTTTTTCCCCCCTACGTTTTTTGCCTATGCCAAACCACAATACTGCAAGTGAACAAAAGATAACTCTTTCCTGTATTCAGGATACAAGAGTCAGGTTTGATGAAATAAGCATGGTGAGAACAGATCTGAAAGAATCTGGAGTGTCTCAGTCTAATTAAGTATTAGAACAGGTACAACCACAAATGCTGTTTTGTGAAGAGAGTGTGTGCTTTGTATGGGTATCAAGGGTCTGGGAAGCTGACATGCAGCCATTATTTCAAAATTATATTTACACTAGTAAGAAAGCCCATTGAAAGCAGGAATGCAATGGGCGCTAGGACCCAGGGGACACCGGGAGGTGCAGATCTCTCTGTGTCTCTCTCTCTCTCCCCCTCTCCCTGTGTGGGCTCTCTTTGCCTGTCTCTCTCTCTCTCTCCCACCGTTGCAGCGGGCGCAGCTCTTTCTGTGTGTCTGTCAGCAGCTTGGGGCAGCTCTCTCTGTGTGTCTCTCTGCCTCCCTCACAGCAGGAGCAGTAGGAGGGAATGAGGACACGTGTTCGGTCTGGCAGGGCTCTGTGTGTCTCTCTCTATCTCTGGTGTGTCTGAGAGGAACATGGCTAGCATTCAGGGAGGGAGGATGGGAGCTGTAGGGGCAGGGTCAATAGGGCTGATTGGCCCTATTCCAACTTGGACAGCCAGAAACGTTCCACCCCCCAGGCTGTTTCACAAATATATAGAGGAACCATGGATGGATAAGGATGAACATTTGTAATCTGCTTTCCCCCACTGGTGGATTCCTGGTGTCTGCAACACCATCATTCCTGTACATGCCAGGAAATGCTGCCACTTCTGCTGCCACTTCTGTCTTCTGCTCCCACTTGTCTACATAGCTCCATCTGTAATGATACAAAGGACAGGCATGGTTTAGACTGTGTTTGCCTCGCTGGCAGCGATATAATAACAGGACCCCAAAACCAGTCCTTTGTTCTTACTCCAGCTGCTTATAAATGGAGGTTGTTAAAGGAAAGAGGAATGATACCTAGTGCTGCAGCCCTTTAGGGACTGCTGCAGGAGCTATTAGATATCACGGACAGATTAATCACTACTCTAAGTACTCTACAGCCACGGGCCTAAATAGGATTCCTTGTTTGGGATACGATTATTTAATTGCTTCTTTTTGCATGAAGAATTTTGTTCCCTCCATCCCACTCCCACTTTTTCTTTGCTCGAGGCTCTTCTTATCATTCTGCTCACCATTTGGAATACTGTGATTCATTTTCTGGGCTGAGGTCAGTGATAATATTTCCATCAGAACAGAGGTGGTGGTAATCTTTTCAACATGGAAAACACAGCAGAGAAAACACAGCCTGGCCTGATGTAACGAGAACTAGCTTGGCATACTGGTTAGGAGTGCGGACCTCTAATCTGGCAAGCTGGGTTTGATTCTGCACTCCCCCACATGCAGCCAGCTGGGTGACCTTGGGCTTGCCACAGCACTGATAAAGCTGTTCTGACTGAGCAGTAATATCAGGGCTCTCTCAGCCTCACCCACCTCACAGGGTGTCTGTTGTGGAGAGAGGGAGGTGATTGTAAGTTGCTTTGAGACCCCTTTGGGAAGTGAAAAGGGGATTATAAACACCAACACTTCTATGGAGTGGTTAACTGAATGTATCATAATATTCCCTTGCATTGTTCCACATCATATAATCCACCTTGAGTCTCAGTGAAAAAGGCTGGCTTTAAAAGGAATAAATAGGCTAGTACACAGTAAATAAAAGTAATAAGGCCCTGTATGGCATAAATCCATACAAAAATATTCTTTTGTTATATTTCGGTGCCTGGAGATATATATCATGCGACAGAAAATGCCAGTTAGCCATTTTAGCAATCCTTATTGAGCTATTGTATAGCGATAGCTTTGCCAATTTTTAAACTGCTCTTTGATAAAAATGAGGTGATCTCTATTCAGGGATTGTTTCTTTTACAGTCTCTCCAGCAATTTAGTCAAATTGGTTTTAAAGAATTCTGGTATCTCTGCTCCCTTTGTACAGACATCACAGAGAGTGCTAACGAGAGGCGTGTCTTCAGAAATTAACTAATCAAAATCCAATTTGAACACACCCAGTTAGCTGACCTCAAAGAAAGATAATGGCTTCAAATAACATTTTCTCCAGTTTTGGGATCAGGATAGATATGGCCAGAACTTTTAAAAAATGCTTCCATTTCCATGGAGTAGTGAGGAATAGCAGAGAGGCAGTGAAGAGAATGAGTGCCTCACGTGGTACGTGCCTCACAGGTATGCCATGCAACCAAAACCCTTAGTCCATGTTCATGCTAAATGGATTATATTTGATGGGACACCAGTTCCTCTAGTCACAGTGCTGGATCATAGGCTTGGTAAGGGCTCTTCATTTTATATTCAGGAGTACTGCTTACCTGCACCATCCCCTTTGTTGGGCATTAGACTGAATGTAGGATCAGGCAAACAATTTGCTTGTACACCATGAAAGAAAGCAGGGCTTGCCATCTCCAAGGGCTCCAAAATATATATTTCCTTTGTCTTTCAATTAATTGTAATAAAATTCTGAGTCAAAGGTTCCCCAAGCCCAGTATAAAAGTGTCATGGCTTCTCTCATAATTTGGAAGGGAGAGCTTCATCCCTATTGGACAGGAGGGGATTCAGATGCTAGACATAGGAAATATAATGTACTTTTTTATGGCTGCTGGAACGTTTTCTCTTGTGTGTTTGGAACTTGGGAGCTGTGATCCCTTGGGTGAGTGTACTGTTCCTCAGAATTTCACTACATGTGGTTGAAGTCTCTCTATATATAATGTCATGACCCAGATGCTGCTGGCTGACTCTTCCAAGGATGAGCTGAACTGCGAGGAAGCTCCACAGACAGCACCTCAACCAGAGGAGCTGAAAGAGGGGTGAAGAACAAGGGAGGGCCTCTGCGAGCATACTTGGCAGAACATTAGGTAGACCTGGCATGCATTACCGAGACCTGGGTGAGGGAGGGCAAAACTATCACCTTGAAAGAGCTTGCCACCCCTACCCCCCAGGTTATCAGTCTTCCATTACTCACTGACCTCGGGTTGGTGGAGTGGGGTGGCAATACTGGTTTGGGATATTTACTCCTTTCGAGGATTCACCAAGTGTCAATCCCATGTCTTGTATACATTGGCGTTGGATATGACTCAGCTGAGGGTGTGGCCATGTGCTTGGTGTATTGGCTGCCCCAAACTAGCTAATAGATTTAGTCTTTATAATAGTCTTTATTATTGTATGCAGACATTGCAAGCCCTTATGAGTTACTGTAATGAAAACTATCTTGAAGTAGATTACTCCAAGAAAAAAATAGTTATCTTTTCAAAGAAACCTAAGAAATACTTGTTACACCTGAATGCTACTTGTATTGAACAAGTTCAGTTATATAAATATCTAGGTGTCATTTTTCAAGGTGCAGGATCTATGAACTCTCATATAGCCCATATTGCACTGAATGTGCAAAAAAATACATGTGCTATACTAAAATTCTATTAGAACAAAGGCGTAGGAATGTCCCTGCACCACTTAAAATATATAAGGCTAAGCCCTTGGTGCAAATGTTATATGGGGCACTATCGACAATTACTGATAATTTGCTTCAGGAGAGCGCAAAACAAATTTTAAAGAAATCCTCTGCTTCCCACAATTGTTTCTGATGCTGCCCTGTGTGTGGAGTCAAGATTGACCATGGTCCAGGCAAGTTTATGGTTGGCTGCAATATTGTATTGAATGAGGCTGATCTTTCGCCAGAGTATCTTTTAAAATCTTATTTGACTCATTGATCGTTTAATGGGTACAGGCCATTAATAGGAATTTAGGGTTTTATGGAATATCCCAACAATTCTTTGGGTTTTGACTGTGCCAAGGCATTGGTAAAGCTAAGAATACAGGAAGTGGAAACACAGCACGATTTGAATAGAATCAATAATCTACTGTATGACAACTCTCTTCTAAACCGATTATCTGTTATGCTTTTTTTTTCTAATGTAGATAACTGAATCTAGAAGGACATTTACATTATGGCACTACAATGCTCTCCCTTCAGCATGGGTAGAGGGAAAATATATTTCCACCCCCGGAACGTGCCTGTATATATCAGGATGATAACAATGAGAATGGCAAACATGTGATTTTTGACTGCTGTATTTGTAGCCAGTTGCATCAGGAACTGCTGTATTCCATCTCGACTGACTTACTTAAAGACTGACTGACTTAAGAGCTACTTCAAGACAAGCCAAATTAAAGGAACTCCTTTCATATAAAAATATTATTGCCAAATATGCAGGATTAGCAATTAAATGTAGAAGTGCCTGGCTGAATATGTACAAGGGATCCATTGGATTTATGAAGTATTCTGGAATTTTTAATCAATCTTATATTGTATTCTACTGTTGTGTATTTTGTACTGGTTCATCAGCTGTAATAAACATATTTGATCTGGCTGCCTAATGCACCTCCAGATGCCCTGGCAGGCCTGCTGGAGGCAGTGGCTGCCTGGTCATTACAGTACAGTATAGAGCTGGGGGACTTCAATATCCAGGTCCTCTGATAATGACCCAGACATGGTGTAATCCATAGTGGCTCTGGGGCTCTCATAGCTTGATGAAACACAAGATCCCACCCATCAGGCAGGTCACACCCTGGATCTGATCCTTGGTGCGGGGTTGGGAGTAGATCTGGTAGCAGTTAATGCCATGCATGGTAAGATCACTATGCCCTAAAGGTCCATCTTGGTATGCCATCACCTTCCTATGTGTGCAATGAGCATATTTTGGCCAGTCTGCATCTGGATGAACTCCTGAATGCTATGTAGGACCCAATGCCTTCTGGTGACTCATTGTGTGGGTTGGTCAATGACTGGCACAACTGGATGTTGGCTGCCATTGAGGAGATAGCTCTCCAACATCCTCTCAGCCCCCATCTTAAATGGCCCTTCAGTATATGGAGAAGCTACATGAGAGGAAACAGGAGCTGAGATGTCTAGAGCAGTGGTCCCTAACCCCCAGTCCGGGGACTGGGACCGGTCTGTGGATCAGTCGGTACCGGGCTGCGGATCCTCCTCATCCTCCTCCCCAGCTGCTGCCTCGGGGGCTGCCCTGCCACTCTGCCGCTGGCTCACCTTTAGTACTCTCCGGCAGCCACCATGGCTGGGGCTCCCCCTCGGTATGGCACTGCGCAGCTGCTGCTGGCAGCACCCCCCAGTGGCGGCTGGAAGTCAGGGATGCCAGTGGGAAAGCAAGCAGAGCAGGGGCTCAGGTGGTGGTGGCGACGTCCCACGGCAAAAGACTACCCCCCCCCCCAGGCCTCAGTAAAATTATCAAATGTTAACCGGTCGCCGGTGATAAAGAGGTTGGGGACCACTGGTCTAGAGCATGTTTGGAGGAAGATACGTAACAAGGCTTTGAGAACATTTTACAGGATGCTTACGAAAGCCTATGAGATGGCAATAAACACTGTGAAGTATCAATTCTATGCAGTCCCCATTGCATCCACCAGCTCACACCCAGCACAATTGTTTAACATAGTGTGATCTCTTACTGCCCTCAAGGAAGGGTACCAAAACAATAGACAATTGGACATCAGCCATGAAGCTTCTGCGAGCTTTTTCTTAGGTAAGATTTCAATACTCCGTTATGAACTAGAGGCTCCTTGGCCACCTTTTGAGAGAGTATTTAATGGGCCCATATCTGGCTTGTGCTTTAGCAGATGCACTGGCCTCTGGTTGAAATCCAGGTTTAAGCTATTAGTACTTACCTTTAAGGCCATCTATGGTCTGGGCCTAGAGTACCGGAGGGACTGCCTCTCTGTTTTGCTCTATCGACAGCAACTGGTGAGTGGTTCCAGACTCAAAAAAAGTATACCTGACCTCAACCAGGGCCAGAACATTTTGAGTCCTGGCTCCCACTTAGTGGAATGGGCTCCCAGAGAAGATCTGGTCCCTGACGGAGCTGGGTCAGTTCTGCAGGGCCTGTACGATGGAGATCTCCTACCAAGTTTTTGGTTGGGGCCAGTGAGTCTTAACATCTAACCCCCCCCCCATGAAAGCCCATCAGGCTAAAGGAAGAGGCATATTTGAAGAGTGTCCTAGAATTATAGTAAACATCATTAGATGTAGATACTGCTCTGAAATGGTTTTCTAGCTTTTACCAATTGTATCTTAATTCAATTTTTAAACATTAATTATGTTTTTTTAATAAATCATTATATGGATTATGATGTTGTACATAGCCCTGAGCCAGCTTGCTGGGAAGGCAGCATATAAACTGAATGAATGAATGAGGGCAGCAAGGGGCAGTGCTCCTGGTGGATACCACTGTGCTGAAGCTCTACCTAAAACTTTGCTTGCCAGCTTTTTTGACCTTGACCCTGGATTGGATATGACTATTCTCTGGTACCCTTATTTTGCATTTACTGATGGCCATTCCCTGGCTCTTAGATGTTGAATGGAAAAGGACTGCAATTTAGTAAAGACCCTCTCTATGCCTGAACACTACCTTGCATTCCAGATGAGCAAGCTGCTGAAACCTGACACAGATCCAGCCTAGCTGCCAGCAGTAAAAGCCTGTGACATACACAAACACACAGACAGACAGACAGACAGACAGACAGACAGACAGACAGAGCATTTTAAACATCATCCAAATATAACAGCAATCCTGAACAAATAGCATAACAACATTAAAAGAATCCGAACAAACAAAAAAAAAACCTTAACAAATAAACCATTCTGAACCTAATCCCCAAAGCTATTTCCATGCACATTCCAGGTCTTCCTTTGCCGTGCAGATGGAGAAAATAAATGATCGGGCATGGTCACAGGAGTTGTGGAGATGAAATATACTGAATATTTTTGATTTTCAAATTTAAGACCAAATGGGTAGAACCATAGTTCAGCCTGTTCAACTTTGTACACAGAAAAGCCAGTGGCAGGAAGAGTCTTTCCCGGGAGCCCTTACCTGCCTTGTTGCCTTCACTCTCTGCACAACCTCCGTTCCACCCACCAACCACTATGAGAATAAATAGCATGCAAATTATACCGTTGGAATAGGGTTAATCAAAGTGCCTCCTTATTATAAAGAGTCACCACGAACGCAAGAACACTGGCAACTTTTGCAGTAAACAGATTCCTTCCCCCTCCTCTCTGTAATACACAGGTGCAGATGGCCCTGCATGATGAGGGGGCTGGTGAGTCATTCACCTTAAGCCACTTCTCATCACAACAATATGAAAAGTTAAGGGAACAACGTTCCAGTATTGTCACTCATATCACTGTGATCTCTCCCTCTCTTCCTTTGGTGATGGTCTTCATTAAACGAGTCATAGAAACCATGCACAAGGTCTCAGCACATACTAAATTTAATAGGGCATGTAATTCATGCTTTGTCAGAATAGTTATTTTGTTAAGGAGGGATTATAAGTGAGAGAGAAAAAAAAACATTAGTTCAGCCACCATGGCTTTCTTCATTAGAGTTGGAGTGAGGCAACTGATTCCATAGGAAAAAAGTGAGCAGCTATTTTGGGAACACTGAGCATAGGAGAAAGGAAAAGAGACACTTGAAAAGCTGTTTTAATTCCAGGAGACATGGATGGTTGCTTCAGAAATTTCTGCTCATTGGTCTCAATTCACAGATTGCACATGCAAGGTTTTTTTGTGCTGCAATTGTAACTGCCTGTTGGGAATCATTGTTGTTGAAGAAAAGATTACATTCATTCTCTTCACTTCCCAAAGTGAGGATTGGCACTGTTCAAACTGACAGCATCATATATCTGTTTGTTTGTTGGATGAATATATGAGTCTACACTGTTTGTTAAATGTGAACTGTGTCTAGGTGTAGAGCATGCCTTTTATGTACCGCTTGCCCTTCTGGAATCTGGATGCTTGAGAGTTACCCTGATTGAATCCCTTGATATTTATTCTTATATGCAAAAGTAGTTATGGGAGTGGAATAATTTGGATTGGGACTGGGGATCTTGAGACCAGAAGGGAAAAATCTTTCTCTTGACCCTTGTTCTCTGAAAGGAATCATTGATGCTGTTATCAGTTCCAGTAAGCAAAACAATTCTGAATGTTATTTCTATATTATGGCTTCTAAAAGTTTGTATCGAATATTTGTTGGGGAAATTTTCGGTGCTGAAGGAAAAGTTATGCCCCTGGCCAAGTGCTGTGAGTTCAATTCAAATTGGGGTTTCTTGATTAGTGTTAAATATTGGGGACAGCCAGTCACAGAAGTTCCATTCAACAAATATTTTTGCCCTATGCTGTTATATATACACTGGAATGACAGTGAAATTTACACTTCCCTCCCAAATGATAACTATCTTCATTTATTATGGGAACCCGTAAGAATCCATGTTTGTTGCTGCTGGAATGATACACACGTACAAAGAGCTGGCCCAGCCAACTCTGACTCCCCTGTCTCTCTGAGGCTGATTTTTCATTGAAACATAAAAATCACCACCGTGCACGTGTATAGCTATACAAGGCTGCCTTTTTGTACAGATGTATGATGATACATTGTCAGCGATACATTGTTAGCCACAAGTCCCTATTGTCTAATGTTTGAAGGTTAAGCATCAGTAGGTGATCACACAGTGTTCTCATGCACTATGCTAGATATAGGCCGGGAGGGTGTGCCCAAGTCACTGACACCTTAGTCAGCACAAACACAGATGAACCCTACAGTTGCCTAAGCTATCTTTATTTTATTTGGGGGGAGGTAATGATGACTCAGTGGTAAAGCATATGTTTTGCATGCAGAGGATTACAGATTCACTCTGTGGCATCTTCAATTGGTTCTCAGGTATAAGGAAAGACCTTTTGCTGCATGACAGCCACTGCCAATCAAAGAGTACAATACTGAGCTACATGGATCATTGATTTGATTCAATATAAAACAATGCCACGTGTTCTTACTGTATTTACATGCAATATTTATAGTAGAGAGGTGCTTTGCTATTATGAACAGTTTCAAGATTGCTATCCTTATTTAACATTTTTACCTAATTTATTAAGAAATAAGGAAGCTAACAGGAAATCATCATCATCATCATATCCTACCCTTCCTTGGTTTACTCAGGTAAGAGTCAGCTTGGTGTAGTGGTTAGGAGTGTGGACTTCTAATCTGGAGAGCAAGGTTTGATTCTGCGCTCCTCCACATGCAGCCAGCTGGGTAACTTTGGGCTCGCTACAGCCCGGATAAAGCTGTTCTGACCGAGCAGTGATATCAGAGCTCTCAGCCTCACCCACCTCACAGGGTGTCTGTTGTGGGGAGAGGAAAAGGAAGGTGAATGTAAGCTGCTTTGAGTCTCCTTCGGGTAGAGAAAAGCGGCATATAAGAACCAACTCTTCTTCTTCTCTTTCTTCTTTTCCTCCTCCTTCTCCTTCTATCAGACTTAACACTTAGTAGTGTTAGTAACTGATACATTTTGATGAAGTGGATTTTTCTTTTAAAGACAGTTACCTTTAGAGCACCTGACAGCAACATTATCTTTCTTTCACTAATTTAATAGTGACATTTATTTATGTTCTACAAAATCAGAAAATAGGGCAATCTCAGAATCCAATTGATTTTCTTTTCCGGTCATTGTCAGTGACAAAGAGCCTGTGCCTTCAAAATTTTCAAGTAAGACTGCACTCCTACATATACTCCTAAGAGTTTACCTCAATGATATTAGTGGAACTTACTTCAGAGTAAGCATTGATATGATCAAGCTGCATGTTAAATATGCCAACTTCGTTGGCCTCCACATTACCGGAAGGAAGCCAGAAAATAGATAGAGTTGGCATTTCATTCAAAAAACAGCATAAAAATAGAAACATTACAAAATCTGTGGTGTCTGCAAGAATACTGCTTTAATATTGGGTCCACATCAAATGGGATAGGAGAGAGACACGTGGAGATAGCAGCAGGACATAAGGATGGAAGAGGGAGAGCCTGCATTACTGCCTTGTTGAGGTGTTTCCACCAATTGGTCGGGGGGACGGACCCAAAACATTTTCTGCCTGCCCCACATTACTTTTTGTTGAAAAGTTTATTAATTGAAGAGGCCTAATCTCAGTGAGATTGGTTTATCCTTAGCATTGTGCAGTTTACAGGTTTAATGGTTATTTACATTTAAAAATGCCTGAACATTTAAGCATCTGAGGTGGTTTCCAAATAGATCTCTCAGAATCAGAGCCTCGAGTGGGAATCCCTTGGTGCTGGGTATTATTCTTTATACCCTTACCCTTATGCAGATTAGCACAGAGTGATGGTGTGGATGCATGGTAACTTGGGCATAGTTAGTTATGCGGGCCAGGAAAATAAAAAGGTGCAAAGTTTTTTTCTATTCAGAATTTTAAGTGGTGTTTGTGGAATTTCTCAAAGACTGCCAATCCTTAGAGGCCAGTCTAGTAGAAAACCCACATTAATGGTTCAGAAGAAGAAGACATGCAGGTCAGAGGTTCACAAACAAACTATTCCCATATCTTTCATTTCAATTATGGTGTGACAGGAAAAAACCATGCTAAATAAAAGCACCTTTGGCTGCACCTTGATTGGCCTGGAAACCAGGGTTGAACATGCTCCACCCAATGGCTTTTTCCCCAGTTATTATAGAGCCACTAATAATGGTTACAGATCCCTTTGACTCCCCAGTCCAGTGTTCTCAAGCACTGTTTGCTGGGGGAACATAATCTTTGCCTTCACAGTCTCACCTGCATAAATTACAGTTCCACAAGCTGTTTAAAGAGGGCTGCTAAGCGGCTGTACTGACCCCTGGTGCCTTTAATGGCAGTTCAGTTTGCGTATATGAGCAGGTGGTGCTGTGAAAAGCTCCACTTGCTAATGTCTACAGAGCACAGTTGCTATTAAGGCCCAGGAAAAGGCCTGCCTGACTGATTGAGGGTCACTTGTTAAAGCCTCTTCAGTGCCTATACTTCATACTTCTCTGAACCAAGACTGGTAAGGGTGGGCATGGAGGCCCTGCTTCCAAAAAATGTGCTTCTCTTCATGAGCTTTTATATCAAAACCTACAGCGCCAGACTCCTTGAGGCCTCCTTCTGGTTACATACCCGGGACCAATTTGAACCCAGTGAGCAGGGAGATATTTCAAGGCAAAGCAATATAATGAAAATGTGTTTGTGACTTCAGCTGCACTTCTAAGCCGAACAGCGTATCATGCTGTGACTCCCAAACCCACAGTATTTATAAATGTGCCCTTTTCTGAAAGCTCATAAGCGACCCAGGGCTAGGCTATTGTGTCAGGGTTGCAACCCAGTAACAAAGGGGACGAGTATCTTCTTAACTCACCTCTGAACCTTCCTTTCCCCTCATTTTTTGCGCCCATCATGTACTAAGCTGATCCTGATCTGACCTTCCATATCTTCTCTCTTTTCCAATTTATAGTCTGTGCTGACTCTCTTTTTCTTCAGCCAGGCTTTTCTCCTAGCTGCTTCCCTCTGCCATTGCCCGTGGAGAGCCTGTTCTTTTCCTAGTGCCAGAGCCATTTCCTTGCAACAAGCAACTATGTCACAGTTTCCTGTAGAGAGAAAGAGACAGGGCTGGTCTGCAGGGACCCAGAGCTGATTAGCTAAGAGTAATCCAATAGTGGACTCCTCACAGCTGAATCCCATTCCAATGGTCCTAAATGACAGGCTGGCAGCTCTCACGGCAGCTGTTTCAGCTTTCACAAGACCACTGCCATTCCTATTTAGGCCAGGCAGTCAGCAGGAGGCTCAGGTGATTGCTACTCCCAGCCAGCTGCTTGCTTAAGCGGGAGCCATTTTGCACCATAGGAAGGCTGGCTCTGGTGATGAAGGACACTTGTAGCTCTCTTAAACGCCAGCAGATTGCTACTTCTTCTCATGCAGTATTAATGTTTAATAAGGTTCTTTAATTCATTTCCTATTTAACTGCAGCCAACTCAGGGAAAAGCACTTTGAGCTGATTAGAAACCACAACTTCTCCTTTTAGTTCCTCTCTGAGGATTCCATGCACATCCATGGCATTCCTTACCAGGAACCCAATATGCAGCGATGAGGGCAAGTTTCCTTGATCTCCACAGAAAGTTGCCAAGGGCTTTTATGGTCCCTGCTGCTGTACTTTGAGAAGGAGGCTGATGGGCAGAAATTTACTACCTGAAGCTTCTTTGATTGCTCTATGGCCATGACTAAAAAAGACACTTGATTAATTTTTTGCATTAGCTGATGTTGCAGGTGCTGGAGCAGGGCCAGGAAAGAACAGGTGACAGCCCTGCTTATACATCATGGCAGTAAAAGGTTCCAGATCCTGTAACCTTTTATGTCCAGTCAAAAGAAAAATTATTTCATGATCAGACTCAGGATGACACTTACATCATTAGTTTTGACAGATCCATGTTGTGGACAATTTATCATCACTTCCTTAGGGACTTGGAGATTGATTACGGTAATTGATTTATGACTAGAGAAGAATAAAAAGAATCCAAGAGAATAGCCTTCATTCAATGAAAGCTTATGTAAATTGTCTTAGAATATATCAGGGCAGGCCATATCAGTGCACGGCTGGCTTCAATATTTTAGGTATATTCTTTAGCCAGAAAGCAGAGTGGACACAACACACCAAACAACCTGTCATGCTTTCTTGGCAAGCTTGTGAAAATAGTGGTGCTCTTTCAGTTTTTCTGAAAAAATGTGGGTTTTCAAAGAGCCTCTTGTGGTGCAGAGTGTTAAGGCAGCCGTCTGAAAGCTTTGCCCATGAGGCTGGGAGTTCAATCCCAGCAGCCGGCTCAAGGTTGACTCAGCCTTCCATCCTTCCGAGGTCGGTAAAATGAGTACCCGGCTTGCTGGGGGGTAAACGGTAATGACTGGGGAAGGCACTGGCAAACCACCCCGTATTGAGTCTGCCATGAAAACGCTAGAGGGCGTCACCCCAAGGGTCAGACATGACTCGGTGCTTGTACAGGGGATGCCTTTACCTTTACCTTTTACCTTCAGTTTTTCTTAAAAAAAACTTTCAGGGAAAAGAAGAGTAACCACAAACACTGGTCACTATTCATATCTTGTAAATGTGCTGTAATCATTTTTCCAACTCTGTTTTGTAATCAGCTACTTTCCACCTCTCTATGCTAAGAGCTTGTCTGCTGACAAATGTTCTGGATGCACTTCTCTCAACCCGGGTACCCTTTTGTACATCACAGAAAAGCACTGTTAAGATCCTCCGAGTACTTGGGCACATCTGAGACTATTTAAATGCAAGACACAAATTGGAAGAGAGCCATCATTACACTGTGCCAGTTTTGGTATTATATTTGAATTAGAAACATGAGAAATATAAAAACTAATTTCAGCATCAGGTGTGAAAATGGACTGAGTTAACCTCTTGTTGAAATAGCGGTGCCTTGTGTCACTAGTCATACAGATGTCCATAAAAAATGTGGTTTTTTAATATTGGAATTCCATCTATTTGTTTCTGTGACTGGCATATTAAGCCTGTTTGTCTGGAAGCAAATTTCCCAAGAAATTCCTAGTAAACACTGTATCAAGCTATTGTAAATCACATTTATGTAGCCCTCAGTCTTAGAATTGCAACATTTAAAGTCTAATCTTCTGAACAACTTGGGAAATTCTCTGCCACTAGCCCAATGCAGAAAGAAATAATCAGGACAACAGAAAGACATTCTGGATGCAGTACTGGGCAGAGAAACCAGAAGCAAAACTTAATTGTGCTTCCTACTAGTTGAATGATAGTTTATCCCCATAGGGCTGCATATCTTCCCTAGAGGGCAGGTATGTAAACTGTCCCTCCAGTGGATGCTTCATTGGGATCTGTCAAAAGAGACCAGGACTAGAACAAAAAGAATGGGTCTACTTAACTATATTTGACTGCTACATATTGCCAAGTAGGGACGGGCACAGCCACCCAAATAGCTGAGTGTAGCTCTGAACAGCTGAGTCACGGTAGCAGGCTGTTTCTAATCTAAACCACAGCCCTGATCTAAACAGCTAAGCCACAGGGGCAGTCTGC
Source organism: Paroedura picta (assembly GCF_049243985.1). Classification (NCBI taxonomy): domain Eukaryota; kingdom Metazoa; phylum Chordata; class Lepidosauria; order Squamata; family Gekkonidae; genus Paroedura; species Paroedura picta. The sequence goes on along the minus strand of NC_135369.1, from coordinate 152,599,138 downwards.
TCTATGCAACTCATTTGTTTAAAGGGGCTTTCTTGAGCAACCAGCCCCAAGTTTGGAGTAATTTAAAACACCAGTCTCTTGGCTTGAAAGTTATAACAACAAACCTCTGTTAATGTCTGTTCCACTTAAGGCCTAGGAAGAGGAGCGTGTCTCATGGCTTAAGTGCCACTCAGTACTTAACACCCACTTAGGGGAAGCTGTCCCACCCCTGAGTGTCTCCTCCTCCAACCGGTTTGCCTGTCTGTCCAGTGGCCAGCCAATTGCCTTCCATCTCTGACCCCTGACAATCCCCTCCTCCTTCCACTTCCCTCTGAGGCTCGGAGGCTGCAGATCCCTGCTGCATAAGAGCTGCCCCTGCCGGTAAGTTCCCTTCCCGGGGGTTTCCAGCCTGCAGCCTTTCCAGGTCCTGGGGAGAGGGAGAGGTCATCTGTAGAGTTCTTCCACACACACACCCATGGAGTGCCTGTTGTATTCCTGAATGCAATGGGCTTTGTCCCTAGTTATGAACATAATCTGTCAAAATACTGAAAGGGTAGTTTTCCATTGCTGTGGGGAAGAAGTTCTGTGCATGCCTAGTATTTTTCTTCCAGGATCCACATCTTGGACTAAGACCACGTGAATTCCTGGCACAAACTGTGAAGGTGGACAGTAAGATAGCTTCTCAAGGGGCAGTCATATTAGTCTGTTGTCACAAAACCCAAAAGGAATCTTGTCCCACTACATAAAGAAACACAACCAGCTGGGGACTCCGCTAATGGACTGTTTCCACTACACCACATATTAGCCTATGATGCAGTTCGGACTGAGGTTGGAGTATTAACATCCCACAGCTTTTTTGTTAATATGCTGTCAGCCATGGTTGTGGAGCATCTACTGAGTGCTTCAGTACTTCAATGGGCAAGGTTTCCTTCTTCGAAGGAAACTGAGCAAACTCAGAGGAATGCTGATTGTTGTTCTAGCACACAATGGTTCTCTAGACTTTTCTCTGGAAATTGCAAGCTGTCAGATTCCCTAGTTGCATTTCATTTGAACTTTAATCCATTTTGATAGGCTCTGTTTTTCTTCTTAGGCATAAATATTTTCAGTTTAAAAGCACAGCTTTGTGTATCTCCAATTATGGTCATCTGTATTTCATGTCAGTTTGGCTAGCTTTATAAATTTGTGAAAGGATGCTCCTATCAAAAACTCACGTAAACTGATTTTTTTTTTTACAAAAAAGTAAGGTATCTCAGAATGCCAACAAAAGCAAAGTTCTAATAGTCCTTTTCAATAAAGATTCATTGTTAGAAGGGGGAAAATGGGATGAAACCAAGTTCCTTGCCTGTATTTAGGGTTCTCAGCACTGCTTCAATGAACGGCCAGGAGATTTTGGAGGTGGTTCCTGAGGTGGGTAGAGTTTGGGAGGATATGGTATCATCCCTAGGTGATTATCTAGATTGCCTCACCTAGTCTACTATACCAATAAGTAAAAGAAGGACTGGCAGAGTAGGGGAAAGAGGACTTGGCTTTGTCTGTCACAGCAGAGTAAAAAAAAATACAAAGAAGCCAGAGTTGATACCACAAAAACTTTTCTTTATTTTCATTTAACTTGACATAGGCTGATTCTGTACTTACTTTTCCCCCATGCTGTTGATCCTGATGAATTCAGATCGATTTGAGCCATAGTCTTTGTACCCCACCCTCCCGCGACTTGAAACAGAAACCCATCTGCACTTGAGCTCGAGGCTGCTCTTCCTAAAGGAGCAAGCAGGCGAGCGAGCGAGCGGAGGAGCCAAGCCAGCAGCAGCCTCTCACAGAATGAGGCAAATCTCAGCTACGAGAAGTGTGGATTCTGGAGCACAGCCACCTTAAACCTTTTAAAAAATAGATCTTGCAACCCGGAACTAGGAAGTCTTAGAACTGGTGCCCAGCCAATCAGGGACACAGACTGCTTCTCTACCTCAGTGGGGAGGATGGTATTCTGGGAAAACAGATCTGCACTTTAATACTGGGGGCCTTTACGCACGGGGATCTTTGTTGCAAATTGTTTGCGGAATGAAAAATCGCCATTTAAAATAGTGGAATTCGTCGTTATGCATACCTGCCTTTGTAGTGGAATCAGTTGCGTTTTTTAGCGTTTCCCACAGGCTTCCGGTCTCGGCAGAAATCGCTAGAAAGGAAGCGCTATTGCCAAGCTCGTCCCGCCCCTGGCCGTCAAGCAGCCAATGGGCAGCCGTTAGCATGCTCCCAAACAGCCCCTTTCCCTTTAAGAAAGGTTTAAAAAAAAAAACAGACCCATAGCAACGAATCTGGGTAGATTCGTTGCAACGGAGAGACCCATCCAGCTGCCTAATGTGAGCTGTCGTTTGATCGTATGATCGTTGCCACGCTCCCTCGAGTGATAAAAAAAAATCCTCCCCCCCTCTCACGGGCCCGATTTTCGGCTGAATTAATGTGTAAAAAATAAAGGGACTTTATTTCAGCAAACGGGCTTTTATGTGGTTTGTGCTTAGTGACTAAAGGTGAAGGACTGAAGCCAGGGAAGCCTCTAAACAGAAAGAGGCTCGCTGGTGCGTTTATTCCCGCTCGCTCGGAGAAAAAAAAATGGCGATCGCTTCGCCGGAAGTTTGGAGGACAGGCTCAGGAGGAGGGACTTTGAAGAAACCGCAACAATGTTAACGCACAGGTCTTTATCGCTAGTGTTGCAGATTGGTTGCAGGAGTGTATCACTTTCCGGAGGGTGAATCCACTTTTTGGGATTCCCCTGAAAGCGCTACAACGAAGCGCTTTTTGCTGATCGGTTTCAGGAGTGTTGCAGATTGTCTACGACGTCGTGCGTTATTCCAAATCAGTAGCGTTTTCAATTAGCAACCATTGTGCTATTTTGAAGCCGTGCAAAAAGCCCCTGGGAGCCCTCAAAGCGGCTTGATAAATTATACTGAGTTTTCTCTGTTCCTGGATATCACAGGGGAAAGGTAGGGTCACCACGGCTAAATCAGATTGGTTGAAGATGGGAAATTGAAACGGCCCCAAATCAAAATGGAAATGGCATTCAGTGTAGACAGCAGGGATTTAATCGACCTGGGACTGGAATAAAAGCTCCGTGCATATTCAGCCATAGATATCCTCTCCTTTCTGCAGTTTAGTTGTTCACAAATGGTTCAGTTTTGCCCTCAGTTTTTTCACTGAACAGAGTTCTACTGCTGAAGTTAAGTCTGAACTTGTCAGCTGCCTGGATGGAGGAGATCATATCAAGATGGACACTATAGAGAAGGAGCAGATTGTAGGTGTCATAAATAAAAATATGTATTCCCTCACTTGTTTTACTTACCCCTGTTTTATTGGATTTTTAAAGTGTGGAATGTATCAAATTATTTTACAGTTACTTCAAACAGTGATTATTGCTGTAAAATCAGTCAGATGCCAAATGCTGTAAAATAGTAGCTAAAGAACTGAGAAATAGCCACCCATGATAATTGGGTGTATGTGTAATTTCTGCTACAAGTGGTAGCTCCTTTATCAAGGGTCTCTCCTTGAATGTTCCAGCCTTTTTTATGGACTGCTTGTTCTCTCCTCTAGAGAAATAATGTTAGCAATGCTCTTCACTATAAAGATGTCAAATGGGTTGAAAGCAGACATTCTTCAGATCCATTTTCTTTTCAGCGCCAGATTAAAAGAAAGACTTTAAAGTGCAGTAATTACCCATGGATTTTGGATGTCCTTCCACTGCAGACTAGTGGAGAACTATTGTTTAATGTACTAGCAAAAACACAGCACCATAAAGTAAAATGATTCATGCTTAAAGGTACTTAGAGATGCCACCTTCTCAAGTTAACCATCCAGCCCATTTTCTTTTAGACTATCGTTTATATAAACCACTGGGATAGACACCAAACAAGCTCAATTGAATTTCATTGCTCTTTTATCCAGAAGTTTTAGTGCTTCACCTCTGTACACATCCATACTCCAACAGTAATAGTAGAATGGGAGAACTGGAGAAAAGGCATTTTACAGTGTTGTTTCCTTGACTCCATTATCTTCATGATAGTCCTACAGCATTCCCTGACTCAAATCACACCCAATTCAAACGCTGGCAAGGGCTTATGGGAATTGTAGTCCATGGACATCTGGAGGACCACAGGTTGACTACCCCTGGTCCAGAACATCTTCTAGAAATGGCATAAGAACGTCTGTCTTTTTCAGGAACCACCACAAATACCTTATTGAGGGCAAGGCCCACCAGCATTCTGAGCTACTCTGAAGACCTGATGCCTCATTACAATACACAATACCTTTATTGGCATAACACAAGTTAGGAGCAAGGAAAACAGAAATAGTCGTTATGTACCAGTCAATGTGAGTTTAAAAACTGAGGACAGAATTCAGCCATAATAAAAGTGACATATCACTCAATAGAAATTGGCAGATCAGGTCTTTTGAATGAGTTCTCCATTGAGATATACGAAGTATAACATGCCTTTGCTGGATGGTGGACAAGGGACAATCTAGTAAGGGAAAAAAGAGCACAAAACAATGGATTTTAAAAGACATTAGGAGTTGTTGGAGAATCAAGCTCAGGAAGCCTGGCTGTTGCTGTAGGAAGCCCCAGAGAACAAAGTGATGTAAGATTATTTTATGTTGTGGATTCCATCCACTCCTTAATTAAACCTCTTTGAGTTGCAAAGACATTTTGCTTCTGCAAGCTCCTTTAGCTGTCAAGATCCCTTAAAGAAACCCCTGCCTCAGGCAAAGCAGCCTCTGGCAAAATACCACTCTTTCTGATACACGCATAATTTTCCATGCCTATATCATATCTTTCTCGTAGTCATCTTTTTGCTAAAATGGAAAATCCCAGACTCTTTAACCCAGGCTTTCTCAACTAGGGTTTCATGAAGCCATCGGGTTCCCTGATCGCCCAGGAAGGGTTTCCCAAATGGGTGAGAGTTAATTAATTTTAATGTTTTTTTTTACATTTGTTAAACATTTATCAGGTTATATGCTCCCTCGTGTGGGTGCAGGAAGAGGTGGGACAACCTGCCATGACTAAAACTCTAGCATGCAGCCTGGCATGAAACCTCCAGTGCATAAACAGTCTATGATTCTATGACATCTGTGCAACACTCTAGGATGCACCCAAATCTTAGGTTTTCCAGCTGAGGCTGACAGCCCTAGATGTTGCACCTGGAAACAAATTCTTTTAAAGTTGTCCAATGTCCAGAATATTATTTTTCCTTCACCCACTTTTGGTTTGTTGCATCTAATTCAAGTGAAGCTCATTGCTTTGGAGATGAAAACACCTAGTTGCTAAGCAGCATACTTCTGTAGGGGGCTGGCTATTTCCCCTGGGAGCCCTTGAAGGGAGAGAACAGCAATAGCAACAGGAACATCCAGAGACTGATCAAAAGACATTTTATGTAAGCAATGCTTTCATCAGTTATCACTTCCCCTTTAAAAATCCTGATTTTCCCTGGTTTTCTGTTATTGTGAATTCTGCTTGACCCATTGAAAAATAATGGTGGCATATAAATACCGTAAGAGCATATGGAGGGTCCTTACAAATGAGTGCAAGGCGAGATCAGTGGTCCATCTAGTCAATCATGCTGTCTTATATAGTGGTCAACCAGTTATTCTGGATCTTTCTCAGTTTCACAGGGCCTGCAAGACAGAGCACTTCTGCCAGACATTTGGTTGAGGCCAGAGCAATTAAGAGCTGGGCACTCTTTGGCAACAAAACTTAGTCAGACCTTGAGACAAGATGCATAGATAAAACTAAGCACATCCTAAGTTCTGACTACCATTCAAGGCATCATTAATCAAGCTATCCTGAGGATAAGCCATGTCATCTTGCTACTGGCATCTATTGGTGAGAGAAAACAAATCAGGCTACCTAGATAAGAGCTGCTAACAAGCACAAGAGAGACAAATATTCTCTTGGGAGCAACCTGATAGCCATCCCTGCTCAGAACTCAAGGCATCTAAAGGCCAGCCATCAGCCTGTAAAAAAGATGGAGTTGCAGGGGATATACAAGGATTGAGAGCTGAAGGTGCCCATCCATTTTCTGTTGTGATTCCCTCCTTGAAAAATAGCCCGATTAAGGAGGTCAAGAAGGCTTCTACACTTTGTCATTCAGCAAAGTGTGCAAAACATAAAAGTTCAGGAAGGTATTTTCATAATAAGAATAAGGCTGACGTTCATGGGGCTCATTTATTTATTTATTTATTTGTTTGTTTATTTTGTTACATTTATATACCACCCTCCCCTGGGGCACAGGACAGTTTACATGGAACGTAAGGAATTACACATTGAACTCAGTTTTGCCAATGAACTAGAATATAACAATGGTAACAATAGCAGTAGTAACAGAAGATAACAGTTTAACAAACTAACAGTCAAACAGGTCCATGGAGTAAATTCAGACACATGGATTCCAGGGAGGAAGGTTGAGGGGCCCCTGTAGGTGTTGATTCTGGCTGACCTCAGTCAAATGCCTGGTGGAGGAGCTCCCTTTTGTAGGCCCTGCAGAACTGCCTTAGCTCTCTCAGAGCCCTGATCTCCTCCAGGAGCCCGTTCCACTTTGTATTGTATATATTATCCTGCTCTTACTGCAATATTTACTACTGTTGTAATTCCATTTTTACATTGTTTATGGCGTGGCATGTTTGATACCTTTTTTTGCATTTCTTGGTCAGTGTAATTCTGGTCCCATGCCATTGTTTGTTGAATTTCTCATTTTATTTGGTTGCACCATTTTACACTGCCTTGAGTCTCAATGAGAAAGGTGGGATATAAATAAATCAATAAATATTTCCCTTCTGTACTTTCAGACCTGCTGAACATAGACAAAAAGAACAAAGAGAAATAGAAAATGTAAAATGCACTAAAAACTTTTATAATTTTTTTGAAAACGCTTCTGGGTATGTTGGGCTGAAGGCAACTCAATATGAGTCCTCTGAGTCTAATTCCATGGAAAAGTCTACAGCCTTTGAACTTGACCATGAGTCTTCTTGCCTGAAGGCATACTCTTTCAGCAGTCAGTTTCAGTTTGGCGAGTGGTGTCCAGAAGACTGAGATGAAAGAAGACCTTGTAGCCCATCTTCCTGTTACACAGAGATTCTACGAAACACAGGTGCCATTCCGAAGTATGGCCTCTCGGCACACACCTGGGGTATAACAAACAGTGGCAATGGAAAATTGTCGGTACTAAAAGTTGAGTGCATGTGTATAGATAATAAAAGTTTCAGTGTTAAACCAGATGAACAGAGATGAGATTCTTGAAGGGAAAAATAGAGTTCCCCTTCAGATAGATGATACATTTTCTCTCTCAGTTAAAAGGTATTTCAAGAAATCCTGACTGGGTCAGACACAACACTAAACCATGACTTATTTTAAGTTTGATTGCTCTGGGAAAGCAGAATCTGCTTGCACATGATTGCTCAAATCCTGGTTTGCTGATCATATTATTTTCACTCTTTTCCCTGTCGAAACCCATCTGGTAACCTATTCTGCATGACAGCGAGGGCAGCACTGGCGAACAATCTAGGGCAGGGGTAGTCAACCTGTGGTCCTCCAGATGTCCATGGACTACAATCCCCATGAGCCCCTGCCAGAAAATGTTGGAAGGGGCTCATGGGAATTGTAGTCCATGGACATCTGGAGGACCACAGGTTGACTACCCCTGATCTAGGGTTAAGCCAGTGTCTCAATATTTCTGTATCATGCAAAACAATAGTTTACTGACTGAGGTTAATCAACCAGCTTCAAGCCCCAATTTCAAATAGCAGTCTTAGGAGAAATTCTTTCACTTCCTTTTTGTCCGGTTCCTCCCTGAAACCCAGCAATCCACTCCTTTCCTTCTTTTTAGGAATTTGGAGTCAGTTTTTGTTCTGATTTGATCCCAAAAGTAATTTAAAGAGAGGAAGAGCATGAAAGGGAGGGGGGGGGTTCCCTACACAATTTCAGATTTTCACCTTGCAGATTCTCAGAGGCAGACAATAATGTCTTCCCAGACTTTCCTATCACCCTACTAGAACACCATTCTCTGACTCATAACATTAAAAAAAACCCTGCAAGGGCTGAAGTCCCAAAAGGGCACATAGAGGCATTTCTCTTTGCAAAGAGGTAAAGAGAGTAAGAGGAATCAATTTCTGTTTAAAAGAATGCATTTCAGGAAAAAAAGACATTCCACTTCCCATAATAACACTAGTTTCAGATCCAAGTTTGATGAATGATGGGGTTGGTTCCAGTAGATTTCTGCAGATACATGGATGACGATTTGTAATGATCCCCCTTCAGCACAGACCTCTGACTCTCCTCCTCCTGCTATCCCTCATGAGGTCATCCAGGAGCGGCATGCAGGGAGCAGGTAGAGGGGCCGCAGGATAGGGGAGATGAAAAATCATGCTTTGTCAACAGAAATAGCTACTTTCCACAGAAATTTCCACTGGGTCAGACCCACAGATAGTGGAGTTGTCTGTGTTCACATAGTCACAGTCACCATTGACAGTGTAATTAGACTGCGTTTTCAGACCAAGCCCTTTTTGGATCATTCACCTTAGTTTGGGATTTTTTAGTAACTATGGCCTGGATACTACGTCTTGGTTTCACATGAGGTCCTCTGCACAGATGGTGTACCCTGCAACTGGAACATGTTTATCATGTAGTATACACTTTCATAAAAACAATGAACTTTCAAGGAGACAAAATGAAGACTGTGCTCTGAAGCAGAGGACCTGGTGTCAGTTTTCTTTCCCTACCTTGATTACTTGGAAGTTCAAATAACTCCATTTAATCTGATTCCTTATTAAACAATATTGTATTTCTACCAGTCTTAAAATGCCTGTATAGTATTTTAGGGGCTTATCAAAGTTTATCAAGCAAATTCAAGTTTTATTTGAAGTGGGGTCTTCCTGGCTTATTCCAGCTCTGTTAGGACCAGAGCTATTGAATTGGCTGATGAAGCTGGCACCATAGGGCAGAATTTTCTTGTTTCCTCTCTCAATGAGCAGTATCTTGAAATGGAACCAGGAGGCACATATCACCATGGAAGGTCAGAGAAGAATGGGAAAAAAATTTGAAGAAAAGGAAACATGAAGCCTTTACTTTTTTTGACTGCTTCTCTCAAATATCTTAAAATGTACGTGCCATTCTTATTTCAAAATGCTTTGCATGCTGTTTTTAATGTGGAAGTAGATAACTGTGCCAAGACACCAAATCATTCAAGATGTCATGGACTAAAGAAACATATTTAAATTGTAAGTATAATAGTGAAGTGGTTTGCAATTAGGTTTGCCAACTTCAGTCTGAGAATTTCCTAGAGATTTGGGGGATTTGGAGAAGTGCTTGTGGAGGGGTTATTTTGGGGAGGGATTTCACCTAAAATCTGTGGTATACTATAATGTTTGTCCTTGTTTCTGCTACTTTCTCAGATCTAGAGATCAGTTGTCATTTCAGAAGAACTCCAAGCTCCACCAGGAGGTTACCAACAGTGAGGCTACACAAAGTTTAAATGTTGTATCCTCTTTTATTCTAGTTATCTTGCATCAGAACACTTGTTCAGACACCAGAATGTGGACTGGTTAGAACATGCTTTCAACCCAACATTTCATAAATGGCATGACTGGCAAAATAAACAATAAGGTGTATGAAATGAAATACAATACAATGTGTCTTAGAACAGTCTTATATGCCACTTTTCTCTACCTGAAGGAGTCTCAAAGCGGCTTACAGTCACCTTCCCTTTCCTCTCCCCACAACAGACACCCTGTGAGGTGGATAAGGCTGAAAGAGCCCTGATATCACAGTTTTATCAGTGCTGTGCCGAGCCCAAGGTCACCCCGTTGGCTGCATGTGGGGGAGTGCAGATTCAGACCCGGCTCACCAGATTAGAAGTCCTAACCACTACACCAAGCCGACTCTCAGGGGGCATATTCAAATTTAAAAAATGCAAGTAAGAGAAGTATATATTTGTTTATTCTAGGCTTAATAGATAAAGAGTACTTGGCACTTAATTCCAATTTAACTAATGAAAAACCCTTAAAGAACTGTGGCATTTTGTATGTAATTACTGTAGAATGTCTATTAAAATTAACTGTAACATGAATGCAAATACAGCATCTAAACACCTTGTGTCTCTGAACCTCCTTAGTAATTCTTTCATATGCACATCTTATTTTCACAGTCATTCTTGGATACAGTCCCTTTTCTGAACTCTATTGAATGCTTTCAGGAGTATTTAGTGTGCATCTGGCCATCACAAAACTGTAATATATCAGTCATATGGCGACAGGTTTATATGCTGCAAGGTAGAGATGGGCATGACCCAATCCACGGGTCTCTGTGAACCTACAAAATTTGGTGGTTTGTTGCTTGTGAACTGGGCCCGTATGGCCATGCTCCTGATGACCACACACAACCACATATGGGTCTTATCCCTCTGTGTGGGTTTGTGGGCTTTTGGGGGGGCAGAGTTTCCTCCCTTGGCACATGCACATTGAGCACGTAAAGGGCGCAAAAATCTCTCTTCTGGCAAAGACTGGGCTTGGGAGGATTGTCTTGGTTTCTGTGGCAACTCCAAAGATAACCCATTAAGTTTGACTGACATCCTTGTAAGCCAAGAGTAGTGCTCCCTTTGGTTTCAATGAGAATGCCTTGCCCATGAGAACTCATTGGGCCATTTCGCACGGCTTCAAAATAGCACAATGGTTGCTAATTGAAAACGCTACTAATTTGGAATAACCCACGACGTCGTAGACAATCTGCAACACTCCTGAAACCGACCCGCAAAAAGCGCTTCGTTGTAGCGCTTTCAGGGGAATCCCCAAAAGTGGATTCACCCTCCGGAAAGCGATACACTCCTGCAACCAATCTGCAACAATAGCGATAAAGACCTGTGCGTTAACATTGTTGCGGTTTCTTCAAAGTCCCTCCTCCTGAGCCTGTCCTCCAAACTTCCGGCGAAGCGATCGCCATTTTTTTTTCCCCGAGCGAGTGGAGATCAACGCACCGGCGAGCCTCCGTTTAGCCAGTGAGGCTTCCCAGGCTGCAGTCCCTCCTCAGAGCTCTTTACAGTCACTAAGCACAAGAAGCCCGCAGAAGCCCGTTTGCTGATGTATTTTCCCTTTATTTTTCACACTGTTTCGGCTGAAAATTGCACCCGTGAGGGGGGGGAGGGGGGATTTTTTTTTTCCACTCGGAGGCAGCATGGCCACGATCAAATGACAGCTCAAACAGAGGCTTCAGTCCCTCCCCTTCAGTCACTAAGCACACACATTTCACACATTCCATTCAGCCGAAAATCGGGCCCGTGAGAGGGGGGGGATTTTTTTTTTTTCACTCGGAGATAGCGTGTTAACGATCAAACGACAGCTCAAACACCCCAGGCAGCTGGATGGGTCTCTCCATTGCAACGAATCTACCCAGATTCGTTACAATGGGTGTGTTTTTTTAAAAAAAAAAACCTTCCTTAAAGGGAAAGGGGCTGTTTGGGAGCATGCTGACGGCTGCCCATTGGCTGCTTGACGACCAGGGGCGGGACGAGCTTGGCAATAGCGCTTCCTTTCTAGCGATTTCTGCCGAGACCGGAAGCCTGTGGGAAACGCTAAAAAACGCAACTGATTCCACTACAAAGCCAGGTATGCAAAACGACGAATTCCACTATTTTAAATGGCGATTTTTCATTCAGTGACCAATTTGCAACAAAGATCCCCGTGCGAAAAGGCCCATTGTGTTGCTCTTGGTGGGAGAGGGTGAAAGGGAGACATGCATAGCTATTTGGAGGGAGAGAATTTTGTGGGATAGGTGGGGGGTTTAGAGAGAAGGAGCGCCTTCAGTGTTATCTGTGGGTATTTAGATGCTCATTTCTGGCTGGCATTCAACCCCCCCCCCCCCCAAGAGGCTGATTGCCTGTCATTCGGAGCCTGGCTGTGTGTAGGAAGACATCTTTTAGTTTTTGTCTTTGAAAAGGGGGTGTTTCCTGGAAACATTTAGTCCTAATTTTCTTTTTGGAAGTGCAGTGATGGATCACAAATAGCTCCTGATTTCTAGTTACTTTTTGTACACAGTGCTTTTGGGAGTGTGTGCTAAAAGATTATTTCAAAAGGATTCTCATGAATTCATGCGATTTTTACATTGAAATGAAGTAAAACCACCTTCATTCTGTAGACCATGTCTTAATCTATAGGCAGCACCCAAAAGGCATGCATCCACAGCACTGTGGTGCCATAGTGGTTCCAAAAGTCAGGAATCTAGGGTGCCCCACAGAAGCATAGAACAACCCCATTATACCAGAGCAGATGCCTATATGATACCTTTTATTCATATCTGAAAAATCATTAAGTCTCCAGACTGAGAATTATATCCAGGAGCAATCACTGAATAAAGTTCAGGAAAGCGGGATCCTGTTCTGATTGCCAAAATTGTTTATGAACATAAGAAATAAACAAACATTTTGAATTTTGGAACTTATTCATTTGAAAATTATTAATATACAGCCTTAAGGATTTCCTTGGATTCGATCAGGATTATTGGAGGAATTGACGGTTTAGCTTCACTGATTCCCAACCATATTCTGCATGATCATGCCACTACCGGGATTTCTTTGAGCATGAAGAATGCTTCAGGGGTTTTTCAGTGGTAAAAAAAAAATTGAGAAAGGAGCCCAGGGTGGTGTTACTCCACTCCTCGCAACCACTTAGTGAGGTCAATTAATACAAGAGGGTATGATGGGCCCAAGTTCATCCAGCAAGGGGATCTGAACAAGCATCTCCCAGATTCTAGCCTAACACTTTGCCAACACACCAGCACACCATTTAAGATAGTAGCTCTTTCAAAATAAGATTATATAGTATATAGTGGTAAGATCATGATTCCATAGGAATACAGGCCAATCATTAGCTTGCTGTGAGTCACAGCATGTTTTTGCTGAGATTTTGAACCTCAAAGTGGAATTCAGGAAACTAATCACTGATTTAGTTCCTAGACAAGGTCATGGAGTCAGGCTATACATTATTGTAGCTACAGTGATTCCTATGGTGAGTTTTACATCAACCAGCTGTGATGTTCAGCATCATTAAGCACATGGATGAAAGCCATCACTTACTAAGTCCCCAGTCTAGTTCAATATTATTGGCTGTCTGTGACAAGGGCAAGGAAATTGACTACATGATAGCCTTGTTTTAAGGAGAGTATAGCTAACATTATGACTTGGGATGAAAAACTCATAAAAGGGATGCTGGCTCCTAAAACGGCTGTAATATGTAACTCAGCCATGATATGGCTGGCCATTTGATGCAAGCCAGAGAACAGCTGTCACCCAGCCACTCACTTTTACCCCAGTTGCAGCTGGCATAGTCAGGATGACCCGACTAAATTCAATCATTTCACCCCCGTTTATTGCTTTCTTTTGCTCACTGGCCTATTGTGTGACTATTGATCACAGAACAAATTTAGAGTCCAGTGGCTCCTTTAAGACCAACAAAGTTTTAGTCAAGGTGTACGTTTTTGTGTGCACGCACATTTCCCCTTCATGCCTCTACACAAAAGCCTACACCTTGAATAAACCTGTGTTGGTCAGAAGTGCTACTGGCCTCAAACACAGCTACCCAACTGAATCTCTTGATCACAGATCTCATTGACTGATTCCACCTCTTGTAGTTTATAGGATCTAATTCTGAATTAGAAATGTAGGAAACCATGATAACTTTTAAGTTTAAACATGTGTGCCTTCAGCCACACATATAATGGTTTGGGTTTCCATGTTTTGGGTTTCCTGGGCACAATACCCTCTCATGTCTATTTCCACTCACTAAGCATGCTTCTATCACCTCATTACCTTCAGTCCTCCTGTTGGCCTCTCTTTCTTTCTCTCACACACATATAACATACATATAACATACTCATATGACATACCTATGTCTAAAGGTATGGCCCATGTGGGGCTGCTCTCTTTCTTCAGCATCAGGATCACTCTGATTTGGGATGAGTGACTATCTGATAGGGCACCCAACTTAGAATGCAGGAGAAACTCTAGCTCTTTTGCAATCCTTTTAATTCTGTGGGCACCAACATAGCTTAAAAGGCATATGAAAAAATGCTATTCTTCTCCCTCATCTAAGAACCTTTCTAACCAGGAAATGGGAGATTGTCCTAGAGGCCCTTGCAGTATCACAGGGACTTTGAGGATGACTTCCCATTCTAGGTGAGCATGGACTGGCCATGCATTTTTAGTCAGCACTGGACCATCTGCCATGCTGTGTACCCCAGCATTTGGCTGACTATGCTATCCCCTGTATGTCAGACTGGCCTATACCCAACAGCAGAAGGAGACTCTGACTTAAGTTAAGAATGGCAAGATGCAGTTATGCAGTTTATATATGTGTACATGACAAGATCCTGTATGGAGCTTGCACAACCTGACTATATGTAGAAACTAGGGATGGGCATAAATCAGGGCACAGATCAAATTTTCCCATGGCAATGCCCCAGTTTGTACCTCCCAAACTGAGGTTCAGGGGAGGTGCCTTCCTTGAACATTTCACAGACCTTTGTCTCATTAGATATGGGGCTTCAGCTGGCCACCATTTTGGGCTGACAGCAGATGAGTCTGCTGTCAGCTCAAAATGGCTTCAAGTCCTTTTGGCCATTTTTATTTCACTCCTCCCCCCCCACCTTCCAAGTGGGAGGGAGCAAAATCAATTGCTGAAATGTCTTGCAGCCATTTTGGGCTGACAGTGGGGTGCATGCACCTCTCTGCTGTGGCTGCAAGCTACTTTAGCATGCTGTTTTGCTTCCCACCATTTCTAAGCAGGGAGAAGTGAGGTGAACACATTTCAGGAGGGTTGAGTTGTCTAGGTTCAAGGTGTTCAGCTTGGGAATATCCTAAACCAAACTGGATTTTTCCAGCACATGCCCAAGAATAGTAGAAACAATGGAGCCTGAAATCCCAATCTTGCTCTCTGTACAGGTGGTTTCACTGGGAAAGTAGCACATTCTCAATGGGAAAATAGTTTCTCAGTCACCAAATACAAAAATGGGAGGAAGCTACCTGCAATGATATTACCTTCTGCAATACTACTTTAAAGCTTTTCCCTAGTCAGAATCCATGAAGGTGCATTCTTGTTTTTATCCTATTTTATTTAAACTTAAATATGTCTTACTAAAAAAAGAGAAGGGAGAAAAATTCAGCTACTAGGTAGCCAGTGCAAATGAGAACAAAATGAAGTCTGTCACGAAATCTGTGAAGAAATGGTTAATGTTATTACAAGAAAAATGAGAAAAACCTTGCCTCATCCTGCTGCTTTATAGAAGAATATATGCTTGAATTGTCAATGTATATTTCATAAAATATTCTGTCTCTGAAACCTCGTTCCAAACTCTGAACACTCAATACCATCAGCCTTGGAAGTCCAGCTTTAGTGTGAGAAGATACCCTCATTCGTTCATTTTAGCAGCATGAGTCTCCAATTGAATGGCTTTGTTAATGAATGGCTTATAACAAGCTAGTGAATGGTTCACTTGTGGTCAATGTAAATCATTCGTTGCCTGTTTACTTTCACATCCTCCTGAGGATGGGCTCAGTTCCATGCTTGGCATCCTAAAACACAATAATGATAGCACAGTTACGGCAAAAATGGATTTCTGACATCCAGGTAATGAGAAACTCAACACTTAGTGCCACTTACCCATTAACCAGAATGCAATTGGAAATAGATTTGCATGCTGGTTGGGAGATATTTTCTTTAGAAATTGCATGGTACAGCAAGTATCAGAGCACGAGAGTGACAACCCCTCAATTATTAAACTGCTCATGAATGTTAGCCCTAGTTCAGAAGAGGCTGTACTCTCTACAGGGAAAAACAGAATGAAACACGCTGTCCATTTCCGAACAACACAAATACATATTGTCAAAGATATGTTGTTATGTGGACTTTGGCTCCTTACTAAGAGGCGTGCTTTGCACACCCGACATCTTCCCAGTTTGAACTGGAGAGTTCGGCTTTTAAAGCGTGTGAAGCATCAGAGCTGGGGAACAGATTATGCCAGTCAAAGTTGGCAGTCTTGGATTAGGTTTTTGGTAAGATAATATATGGTCACTTTTTAAACACTGATTCTAAAGACCCTCTTGTTGTCATGTACAGCCAGGCTACTTTTTAAGTGGGGTTAGTGTGTATGTGAGAGACAATGAAGGATAGCTGCTTTGACTTCATACATGAAATGGGGCCATATCACTGTTGATAAGCAGTACTATGTTTCAGTCTTTGATAGAAAAGGCATCCCTCATGGATTTTTCCCTTGCGGTCATTGTTTGGTATGCACTCTGGCATACAAGAGAAACACATTCCAGAATCAGGCTGGTGATAAAACTTACCACATAAGACAATTTGTAAATTGTTCAAGCATTTATACCATCTATGTCAGGGGTAGTCAAACTGCGGCCCTCCAGATGTCCATGGACTACAATTCCCAGGAGCCCCTGCCAGCATTCGCTGGCAGGGGCTCCTGGGAATTGTAGTCCATGGACATCTGGAGGGCCGCAGTTTGACTACCCCTGATCTATGTAATTGAATGCCCTTGTGAACGGCAATAGGTGGGATGTACAGCTAGGGCTATAAGAACATGGATTTGCGAACATAGGAGCAATATAAGATGTAAAAGACTAACGGCTCCCTTGGCGAAACACTGTGGAAGCTGAACACACCGAGACGCAGCTGAGATTCTGGGCCATCAAACAGGTGTCTGCAACGGGCAAAACATTATCCAAACTTTTGAGAAAAAGAGAACTATTTTGGATACACCAATTGGACTCTTTCACACATGGCCTGAATGAGGAGATGGGCTGGATAACGGCATTTTAATGTCTGTAAAATTGTATTTTAAAATGCATATTGCTTGGCTAGGTATGGTGGCTCATCTTTATCATAGTTCTCCCCCCCCCCACACACACACACACATGCATTCTTTTGCTGGACTTCAAGGTTAGTCCACAGATACTACTGATGCAACAACAGCTGGACTGCATCAGTCCCATAGGTTGGCATAAATAGTTTCCTCCCCATTGCATTCACAAAGTTTTTTCCTGACACACATGTGATGCACTCTCTGTGCAGAGTAAAACAGTAGCTGAGGTATGTATGCACATATCCTGTTTGGATATACGGGCATTTTGACATTTAAATTTTAAATTGTGGTCTTATATTTACATTATTTTTACAGAGTGGTGTTCCTAGATATCACATATCTTAGAAGGTGGTGCTCCAAAAATAAATATTATACCAGTGTTGGTTGGGGCTACGCCTAACAGTAAGTCACCACTTGTATTTGAACAGGTTACACAGAAAAAATATTAGACTTTTCCTTTTTAATATTTGCTCACCTAACATGTGTCTACATTTATTTTTCCAGGATTTCCCTTTACCTCACAGCTATACTTCATAATTGGTTTTATATAAGAGAGCATTACTCAATAATATTGACCACTGAGGAAGACCCAGTAGGGTTGAAATGCATTAGGTCTATTCATGCGCAGTTAGATCTGTATAGTTTTTAAATATGGTTTTTATTTTGTTTTTAAATCTAATATTGGTGCACTTTAATAATTGTTTAAATTGTTTATTGTTTTATAGCTCAGCTTTTGAGTTCCTGTCAGTATTTGAAACCACTGGTTCTTTTGCTTTTCAGGGACTGTTTTCATACTAGCAATATCGTTCAGTTTGCATTTTTAGAGGAGCAGCTTTTCTGTCTGTTTCTGCATTAAAATTCACCTGCCCAGGTGCAGTCTGAATTGCCATCTGACTTTACATGTGTTTTGTGAATTCCCAGTTACAGTAATTTTATTAGTCAAGTCAGAGTCTAATTTGGGGCTGCCCAAAGCACCATTTTGAGTCATTCAGGCATGGCCCTCCCATCATCACCATCCTCCCTCCTCCCTCCCTCCCCCCCTGTTCCCAAAAAATTGCCTTTTTTTAAAGAGAGGGGTGATTGCATTACAACACTGTTTCTAAATTTAAAAAAAACAGTCTTGCACAGTAGCATAATGTTATAACTCATTTTTTTAAAATAAATACATTCAGGACAGGGAGAAAGGGGAAGGCAATCAAGGGCATATAATGGTGGGATTAAGAGGTACAATTAAAAACAAGGTGCAAGCAGGCACCATTTTGCAAAAAAAGGGGAAGGGATCAAAGCATGATGGAAGGCTGCCTCTGTCAGACTCATTGCAGGAAGCATATAGTAAATTTCAGCCCGGGAAATGATGGGAGGGAAGCCCAAATGCAGAAATGCTAGAGTCGACTCACAGCATCCAAAGGTAATCCAAAGTGAGGCAAAAACAACAAAGTGAAGCAGCACTACTGGTAAGTAAAAATCTCACCCCAAGGCTAGTGTTGCTGTAACCACATGTTGAATAGTTCCCACAGGTGAACATACCGTGTTTGTGTTGGCAGAATTTAAATACATAAGAGAGGTGTAGAGTACCAAGCTGTTTAAAGGAATAAAATATTTTATTAAGAAGAGAAACAAATTCTGTATAGGAAAAGGAGAGAGAAACCTAACTGTCCTGTTGCCTTCATTTGGTCTTTTCTGGAACAATCAGGAGGAAGTGTGCTGATAGGAGCAGGAAGTCTCCTACTGAGCCAATCAGGATGCTGGAAGAGATTTGAAAAATATCAGAAAGTTCCTATTCTTACTAGGCTAAATACCCATCTCTCCCTATGTCCCCTGTAGAATATTCTTCATATGCTTTTGAATTATGAACATTACAGATCTTGCATATTACAACAGTTTGACAACCATTTGTAAGCCAAGTCTTATATCTGGTTAACTATCCGCCACAAGCAACTATCAAGCAGCTTTCAGCTGTGCAATAGCTGTAGTATTTTGGTTGCATTTGCTCCCCGGCAAGCTGATTTTGCATCTGCTCAGTAGGCCAGGCCGGGTGATTAAATGACACAGGTACTACAACTCCCATAGGGCTGTGCAAAAAACATTGAAGCACAAAAAAACCTCATGAAAAACACAAGTAAACGAACACCAGGTGGCATACAGAGGTCCATTCCGCACAACTTAAATTTAGCCAAAGTCTTACCTTTTGTAAACACGATTAATTTAATGTTCTGCATGAGGAGTCGACTGAAGATGGCGCCGTACTAGCTGGGCTTCTGCCCGGCTCTTAAGCCATGCCGAGGGTCAGGAGCATCTGCACCTGGCAGACCTGAGCAGATACGCAAATCTGCTCGCCGGTCGCCCCAGGAACCAGGAACGGCATCCTGATCTGTCCTACAGATCTGTGGGGAGGTAGGAGGACCGAGCTCCCCAGATCAATAGCGGCGTGTGCTCAAGGTCACGATGGCGCCCTTGTCGCAAACAACTTTACAAGCTTGAAACGACCAGCTGACCTTACATTCTTCCCAGACCGTCTTTTACCAGACTGACAGGAGCTGAAGTCTACAACAGTAAGGATTGAAAGCTTTCTGGCTTTTCTCTTTCTTCTCCCACAAACTCTCCCCTCCCCCCCTCAACCAATTTACAAGTGAATTCCCTCTTTTGTCGAGTGAGAGACTCCCAGCTAATTATACCCACTAACCAAACAAAGAGAGAGCTTTGAAGATTTGTTGGTGAAAGTTCAGTGGGGGAATTTGACTTGATACGGAGATCGACAAACTGATAATTTGGGATCGCTTGTGCTCCCGCGAGACCTCACGAGACTTTCTGTTTATAGTTTGTGACTGCCTAGAACTATGGAAGAATTAACTAAGGCACAGCTTTTCCATTTGTTATGCGAAGGAAACTCAAAGATACTGAAAGCAGTCAATAAGCTGGAAAAGGAAATCCGTGGGATTAAGGGGGAGCTTTTGGACGAAGCCCAAGGTCTGGAGAGACCAGCTGATAATGCAGCTCAGCTAACAATAAATCAAACAAAACTTCAATGTCTGGAAGTTAATCAACAGGAGGGAGAGAGGGCTAGAGATGTAAAAACTCAAAGTACCTTTGAAAAATTTGGGAAAACAGATTTAAGGAAGGAAAGCACCGAAAACCCGGAAGTCTATTTAGAGCAGGAAGTGATTTGGATCAGCAAAATAAAAAGAGTCTATTCAAAAGCGACAGCACCCAGGAAGCTATCAGGAGATATTTCTGAGCGACCAGAGGAAGAGATCCAGATTGATAAAGTATACAGAGTCTACTCAAAGGCGACTGCAAGCAAGAATCAAGTAAGAGACTTCTTTGGCCCTGACAGAAGGACAATCAGAAACACCCTACTATGGAAAAAAACACAATTTCATTTTATGCGACCACCTGAAGGATGAGTACAACAGTGGAGTATTCTCCTGATTTCCTGTGGGGAAGACAGCAGCAGTAACTCTTAGGACAGGACCAATATATGAAGGGAACTGACTTTATATCATTTAAGGCAATAATAGAATATATTCTTATAATAGATTATACTCCCATATGTATCAACAACTACTCTGCTAAGAAAGATGGTAATAACTTCTAGATCAGGATCAATATGTGATGGGAACTGAATATGTATGCCAATATGTATGCTAAAAGAGGATGACAAACTATATTTCATAGGTAGCAACAAGACGGCAGCAGTAACACTTAGGTCAGGGCCAATTTATGAAGGGGACTGACCTTATACCATTTAAGATAATAACAGAATATATTCTTATAATAGATCATATTCTCATATGTATTAACAATCACTTTGTTAAGAAAAATGGTAAAAACTTCTAGATTAGGAATAATATGTGAGGGGAACTGAATATGTATGTTAAAAGAGGATGGCAAACCATATCAGCTGGTCGCTTTTTTTCTTAATCTTTCTGTAAATGCTTCATATAATAAATAATAAAATTATAAAAAAAAATTTAATGTTCTGCATGACATCGTAAATAAACCGCAAAGCTCCCGCCAAACTCCAGCAACAATCGGAATTTTATAGCGTTTAGGGGAAAATCCAGAAAAGTGGATTCCCCCTGAAAAAGCCGCTACACTTCTGAGCACAAGCCGCAACGCATTAGCAGAAGAAATGTGCATTCTCAAAATAATGGTAGAAAGAATGTCCTTTCCTAGCTCTGGCCCCCAAGCTTCCGTAGACACGATCACCATTTCCCCCCCTTAAACTGGTGAAAGCAACGAATAAGCAAGGCTTCTCCAGCTGAAGTCCCTCCACAAGCAATTCAGAAGTGCTTAACAGTAAAACAAAGCTCCCTTCTACAATTGTTTTTAAAGTTCCCGAGCACAATACAGCCCCCTGTTTGACACTGCCCGTAATTTTGGCCAGAAATTGCACCCATGGGGAGAGGGTTACTTGAAGAGCATGTAAACGATTAAGCACCAGCTCCTACACCAGCGAAAAAGGTCTTGAGACATCAAATGAACAAATACTCATTGCTACTGGCATTTTGGGGGTTTTAAAAAACAGTTTATAAAGGGAAAGGGGCTTTTGGGGAGCACTAACATAACAGTTCATTGGCTGTTCCGTTTGATTGATGGCCAGGGGTGGGAAGAAGCGAGGAAAAATATTGCCTCCTTTGCTGTGATTCCAGCGAGACCAGAAGCCTGTATGGAATGAATAGACCGCTACTGGGACTTCAATATTCCACTAGAATTGAAGATATGCGGAATGATGAAATTCCACTATTAAATATAGCGTTTCTGCATACTGCAAACATTTAGCAACATTGGTCATTGTGTGGAATGGCCCAGTGTTTTGCCATCTCTCAATTTGCTGCAATTTTTGGAAAGATCATTCACTATGTGATAGGTAAGTTTTGCCTGTTATTGTTTTGTTATTTGATTGACTGGTAAGTAGCAATGGCAAGTCTGTAGAGTAGGGGAGCAAGTAGGACTCCCCTCAGACTGTGGTTCTATTTTCATACATAAAATACTGTCAGGTAGTGGAATATTTTAATATGCAAAAAGGAACCAAACAGTTTGAGCTGCTCATAAACAGCTGAATGCCTGTTCAAATAACTGGCTTCCTGCTCATGACTGGTGAGCATAACATGAATAGAAACAGTGGGACTTTGCAAATCCCACCCAAGAAAAAGAGTACATTTAGAATTTGGAAGGTTGCCCAGAACTCCATTTAAAGAGCCTATTTTTCTCCATGCAAAGATCTGCATTTATTGTTCAACTATTGAAGCTGAACATTTAATCGCTATTATATTTTTCGTTGTCCTCTCGTCTACACCTCCAGGCAAGATTGCAATTTTTCATTATCCCAATAATTATAGTTGTCCCCAAAACACTAACCAATTAAGTCGGTGGGATCCAATTTGCAGAATTGGCTTTTTGCAAGTGTCTAGTAAAAAAATTTCCTGTCTTAATTTTCAAGAAAAAAATCTAAACACCCATATTTATTGCAACCAAACGTTATACATATGTCTACTCCCCCCCCCCCCAAGTGTGGCAAAAACTGACATTAACACAGGATTCAATCACCTGCATCCAATGACCTGTGCAGGGAAACAGGAGCGTTCCCTCTTTCCTATCCATTCCTGAAACCATTTTGTCCCCTAGAAAGATCATTCTCAAGGTTTCAGGACCTTGTCTGGAGGAACAGCAGTGCAGGTTAGGGATGGGGTGCAGCAGGGAGGTAGAAGAGAATGAAACTGGTCTTCCTCCCTCTTCCATAAGTGCAATTTCATGGTGGGGTGGGCATTTTCATACTCTTTATTTTCCTCACTCCAGTCTCCAGACACTCTTCTGTGTAGGTCACATAATTACAGGAATGTTCTTCTCCACAATTAGAAGAGGCTGTAGGAAATTGAGCACAATGTGCGGAAACTGTGCTTAGTTTTGCCAGACAAGGTTTTTTTTAAAAAATTCTTTGGGTGGTCATGTGTGCTGGGGTATTTTGTCCCCTGTGCATACACAGGATGTGGTGGGGCATGCTGCTCTGCTGCGTGGAATCGGTGGCGGCCCACTGTGGCTGTTGACATGTATAACTAACTGATCATGAAAGCACTATTCCCTATCCTCCGCAGAGGTTATTTCACACTGGTATTACATTGTTCTTTGTACATGGATTTTTGGATGGGGCTTTCAAATGAACATTCTGTACTAGGGCCTCTCTAGTTGCAGGATACAAAGGAATTGACTGGGCCCCCTGAACCTCCCGGGTGGGAGCCTGGACTTACAGAACCTTCCCAGAGCCCAGGGCATCCGCCAGACAAACCTCCATCCCAGCAACAGTGACCAGTTCCCTTGGAAAATGAACATGGAGTGGCTCCAGCAGGAGGGGCATGCTTGCTCACAAACTGACGGGCTCATGGAGCCGAGGGAGTGGCAAGCTGCCATGCGAGAAACACTGAGGGAAGGCTGGGGCTTTTGAAACCTCAGGGAAGGCAGGACCCAGGGGAGGAGGACCAAACAAGGGGAAACATAAAAGGAAAACAGAGACAAGGTGGGGAGGTCAGATGCTAAGGAGGAGATGGAGCGAACAAACAACTATTGAACTGGAGGAGGAGGAGTAGATAGCAAGGGAGTGAGTGACAAGGAGTGAGTAGGAAGGGCCTTGCATGTTAGAGGGGACTGTTGTCCCTGGACTCAACTGAAGAGTCTGAGCTGGACGCTGAGTCTAGTTCCAATGGCTCTGACCTGGAGTGGGACAACCTGTCGCCTCTGCCCATTTGGTGAGGCTCGTCAGTCCCAGACTGGGCTTCTGACTCTGGGGTTCCCCAGGAGGGTGAGAGGGAACTCGCCCAAATCCGTGCCTCTCACAGGAATATATTTTCCTGAATTGAGCAAGAGAATCCTATGTGTGTGAAAATAGTCTTCAGTGCACATAAGTGATGGAGATGCACCACTGAAAGTATTTATCATGATGCTTATAGAAGGCCCCGTATCTGACTCAATAGGTCTTTCCATGAAGACAGGTGAGCTAGACATTGCATTCAACTGCAATAGGAACTGAATTTGGCTTTTAGTTTCATTGTAGATGAAGACATTCTATGCGCTTTGTAAAAAGTATGGGTTCTTTGCAGCAATGCTGATTATTTCTTCCTTTCCTGAATTTGTGGTCTTTAATGATTTCATAATTCATAACCCCATCAATTTTATTTATTATTTTGATTTGATGGTTCTGTATTTCACACATTTGGTATAGACATCCATATTTTAGTTTTGGAATTACCCAGAGTTTGACTTAATGAGTCATTAAATTGTCATTAATTTGTCTTCTCTTTTCATTAAACTGTCTTTCCCTCAACCCATTTCCATCCTTTGGGCTACTTAATATGGCACAGATCCCAGATCTATGATAGGCAACTTAAAGGGGAATTCAAATATGGTGACAACTTTATTAAGCTCTACAATGCTAGTTGTTAAGGATAATGTTTGCGTCTGAGAGAGAGAGGTGTCATGAAGTTGCTTTTGAATTATGCCCCCTCAGGGCTCTGCAGGTGCAAATATGCTGGTGGTTCCCAGCCTGCAGGAAGTGTGGCTGGCCTTTACTAGAGCCAAGGCTTTCTTGATCCTGGCCCCGCCCTGGTGGAATGAGCTCCCAGAAGAGCTGAGGGACCTGTTGGAGCTTATAGAATTCTGCATAGCCTGCAAGATGGAGGTCTGCCACCAGGCATTTGGTTTAGCCCAGTGCAGAGGAGATCAGAGGGCCCCTCCTCAGAATAGCCAGAACATCAGGCTAACCCATTATTAACAGCCCCCCCCTCCCGAAGGCACTGACTGGGGGCTCAATGAGCTGTTGGGAGGGGCAGCTTGGATTTCATTGCTGGGAGGATTTTAAGGGTGGGTTTTAATTGGGGTTTTATTGTGGGTCTTTTTATTTGTAACCCACCACAAGCCAGCCAGTCTGGGAGTGGTGGGAAATAAATTCAATAACAAACAAACAAACATCCTATAGTTAACAGCCTTGCTCGAGTCTTGCAAACTGAATGCCATGTTTTCCTTGACTCAGTCAATAAATCTCAGGTTGCTGCTTCTTCTTTTCTTAGTATTTCCAGTGATTCTTCCAGCCTTTTCCAGGGACTCTTCTCATAATGTGACCAAAGTATGATAGACACAGTTTAGTCATTTTAGCTTCTAGGGAGATTTACAATCTACTGATTTGTCTTTATGACAAGCTATGATATCCATAAAACTCTCTTCCAACACCAAATGTCAAAAAAATCTACTTTTTCCTGATGGTTTTCATCACTGTCCGCCTTTCCCACCCATACATGTTAATGGGGACTACTGTAGTGTAAATTATCTTGATCTTGGTCACCAGCAAATTATCATTATACTTAAGTATCTTTACTAGCTCCTTCATGGCTTCCCTTCTAAGTCTAGTCTCCCTTTGATGATTGAACAAAGGAATAGAAAATCTTTACAACTTCAATTTCTTCATTGTCAGCCTTTAACTTATGTAATTCACCAGACATCATTACTTTTTTCTTTTTGATATACAGTTCCAAGTCTGCTTTGGCACTTTTTACTTTAGCCTTCATCAGGAGTCAATTCTTCTCAGTTGGCCAATTGGAAACCATTCTGGTTCTCCATATTCAGTCATAACAGTGATCTCTCATCCAGAGTATAAATTGCACATCAAAACAATCAAGTATTGTGGCACACCCACTTCTTTTAAACCTTACTTTGGACACATCATGAGATCAAACAGTAAAAAAATCATTAATTCTCAGCATGGCCTGCAGCAAAAGGAAACGTGGTTGCCAAAGGATCCACTGGCTCGACACAATCAAAGCCAATACAGGGATGACCATGAACCAATTAAAAGAAGCAGTCAGAGACAAGGGTGCATGGCGAAGACTTTCCTATAGAATCGCCGAGGGCTGGACACGACTGAATGGATAACATCATCATCATCATCAACATTTTTCAAGATCCAGACCATTTCTGCATGAGTCATTTCCCTCAGTTCACCCTTTGCTTGTTCGCAGGGTTTATTCAGGCTTCCTCATGATGCCGCGTACCTCCTCTGGCTTTCCCAGGGCTGGCGTAACTCAGGCACAAGTCTGCCTGGCTGTTGCCCCTTTTTTATCATGGGAGACAACGAGCAGCAAGTCACAGCAGGGACGTGAGGAAGACTCAGGCTGTCCCTTTCCCCACTCTCTCAACCACCCACCCACCCCCAAGAGTCACTTCCGTCCTCCTCGCCCTACCCTTTTTTCAAAGGGCATTTTCCAAAGCCCGCTTCTGCAAGGTTGGCAAGGGAACCTGCTTCCTGAAGCTGTGCTGCAGAGGCAATCTTGTATATAGAGATATATTTAAATAAAAGGATGGAACTGTGTTGCGACACAGTTACAGTGTAATGTAGTTACACCCAGTCCACTTCATGCATGCATTGCTTGACTTCTGCTTAGGTGGAGCTAAGGGGGAGAGATGCGTTCTTTCTTTCCTCCTTTTTTTTAGAAGGGATTGTAGCCTGACCCTGTGGGAAGGAGCAGAGGCAGAGAGCCCCATCACCTCACTGCTTTTTCCTTCACCCCACTGTGCTGCTCTGTTTGCAGCCATGCTGCAGAGCCAAGGAAAAGTGGCTGCTTTCTCCTGTGCGCCTCTGAGCGGCTTGCAAATCAAGCTCTCCTGCAAAAGGGGTGGGGGAGACATTAAGAGAACGCTTCACTAACTTTAAATCATTATATGTTGTGGCAGATCTGCGATGCTATGTGAATCTTGATTTTTTAAAATTAAAAAATATTTTTCATGTTTGGGGGGCGTTGGGGGGAGCCACTAGATTGCAAGAATATGGTGCTGAAAGGTGATTGTGGTTGACACAGCATCACAGTGATTGACAAGCCAAAACTGGGGGGGGGGGGGGAGAAGCAGATTGTCCTCAGTCACTCAGTCACCTGACTTGCCAGGAAGCAAAAACCCAGGATAAGACAATTGGCAAATGGAACTGGGCAACTGACTCCCATTCAGAAGTGAGCAACTGCGTGTTAGTGGAGCAGGGATTTCAAAATAGGAGGCGGTGTGCCTTAGATGGCTCCATGTGCAGATGGTACCACAAAGTCAAAAGCTTTGCTATAATCTAATGAGTAGCCGTGTTGGTCTGAAGTAGCACAATAAAATCAGAGTCCAGTGGCACCTTTAAGACCAACAAAGATTTATTCAGGGCGTGAGTTTTCGAGTGCAAGCACTCTTCCTCAGACTATGATCTTCTTACATGGCAGGGAATATATATGAATTGATTTTTGCTATATATTCCCTGTCATGTAAGAAGATCATAGTCTGACGAAGGGTGCTTGCACTCGAAAGCTCACACCTTGAATAAATCTTTGTTGGTCT